>NC_081769.1:4917109-5270859 GCF_963082965.1 Carassius carassius | reverse complement strand
TTACTTTGTGGTTTATTATTTTGAGTTGTATGGGACGCGGTAACACACGTCACTCTCACAATATATTGCTTTACATATGTACCACTTTTGCCGATCAGAATTATACAAGCAATCAGGCAGCACATATCAGAAGATCTGCACTCCGGCGCAGTTAGCCTTACACTCACTGATCTTTATATAAATGAACCATGCTCTTCCCCACCTCTTCCAACCAAGCCAGGGACTGCTAAATGGAACGATCACACTAGACAAACGAACCAGGCTTTGGGGGTCAAGCGCACTCCGGCATGGTTAAGATTACCTAGTGTGAGTATACCCTAATTATTCTCCTGCATCCTACACACGCGAGTCTCTACCCTCACATCAAGTGTTGTCCCGCACCGCACTCTGTTGCGATGGGTCCCCATACTGCTGTATGAAGCACCTGATTTGTTTAAAGTGTTTGCAAACCAAATTTTATTACACATTTGTTCAGTAGGCCTACTTTTGAATGCATTATTAGTTATGTGCATAACAATGCAGACAATAATGCGATTAATCGTGATTAAACATTTTTTTTATCATTGCCCATTCCATTTACAACATTATAATTGTGGAAATGTTTTACCACAGTCTGTGAAAAGGGTACATTGTAATATAAGTTTATAATATTATTTTCCATTAAAATTTAAGGTGTAATATCATGCATCATCACTTTTTGGAGAACTTCAGAAAAAAAGGGGTACATCCTGGGCCAGCTGCATAAAATTAGCCTCTGTGTAAAGGCTGTATATTAAAGGGGTCATATGATGTTGCTAAAAATAACATTAGTTTGTGTATTCAGCGTTACAAAATGTGGCAATTTAGGCAATTATCTTCCAAGCTACTTCCAAAACATGCTTTAACGAAAACACGTGTCAAGTGAAATCCAAGTATTTTAAATTACTACTAATAAAAACAAAATTGTCCAACATATAACACAAGTATATATGTAATCACAGTATCTGTTGTACATACATTACAAACATCACTGTGTCTTATAAGATCACTATGCCTTAAGAGTGACTCAATAAACAATGATAAAAGTAGGAAAAAGAAAGATTAATTGAGCTTCACCAAAAGCAACACAAATCACCATAATGTTTGCATCAAACAAAAGCAACTATTTATATCAAAACAGTATGCAACACATTGAACATGCATTTATAGTTAGTAACATGACAATCTAATTAGTAATAAAGTATATTGTGTAAAAAAAAAAGAATACAATGCAAAATTTCAGCTCTTCTTGTTATTGAGCTCTCCCTGTAATTTTCATTATTTACACACCCTACCATTAATTCAGTTTTGGCCAACAAAAGGAGACATTTGAAATGAAATATGTATGATCATCTGTACAATATAGTGGCTATGGTAGGTAACCAGCTTTAATAAAAATAAAAATAAAAATCTGTGACTTATTCACTATATATGCAGTACAAGTGTTCTGAAGGCCATATGATAGGGTTTTGGTTGGTCTGTAAGAGATCTGCCATCTGGCCAGTTTTAAAAATGCTGAAATACCTGTGGATTTAGGATGTTTTATCAGTGAACCACCAGCATGTCAGATGGTTTTTATTAGTCAGAATTCTGTTTGATCATTTAGATCCTTTGATGATAACATTCTCTTAGTTAGCAAAGTGTTCTGAAGCCTTTGAGAACCTTAAACACTTACCTCTTCAAATTTTTAAGATGATAAAATGAAAAGTGTTTTATAAAAACTGTATTGTTGTATACTACTGTAAGTCTCTCCTATTAGATTGCAGTGATGGGATCACATCCATTACAGGCCTGTGAGGCTGGATCCTTCAGGTTCTCCATTCCATTTATATGCAGATGATGTACATTCTGTATCTTTCTTTTATAATTGGACCTATAATCTGTAAAAGAGAAGAGTAGACAGCCTCTTATCTTCCCTGCACGTGTGGGAAGTCCATATTCCCAATCATTTTTGCATTTTGCTTTTTTTTTTAGTCTTTATGTTCTTCTGGGTGAGGGGAAGGGATATCTTTCCTCATCCTCTTTGCTCTACATTGATCCTTTGTTACATACAGCGGTGGAAATACTGGTTGTGTCAAGGTTACAATGCATGTTTAGGACAACTATTTCTTTGTATCAAAACCCAGCTAATTTGAGGGTTTTCCACTTTTCAAGGTTTTAATTTGGTGTAAAATGCTGTTAGATTTCTCCCTTTTCCTCCAACAGTACTTGTCTGAGTGCCCTCATGATGACTGTTGAAAATCAATAAGATTTAATCATTCTTACAAAAGGAAACACAAAAACCTCGAAAACAAAGCCACTGTCTAAAACATGACACTGGCAAACAGGTTTTACTCAAGACAGTAAATCATAGTTGAGAGATCATGCACTGATCTCCCACTGAACATGACATTCATTGAAAGGGCTTTATATATATATATATATATATATATATATATATATATATATATATATATATATATATACATCGGTATTTGTCAAATCTAAAAATCATGTTTTAAATATATATTTGTATATATGAGTCTCAGGGTCAGAAAGCCTTGGTTCTATCAAAAGGATAAACAATGCAGATTTATTTTCACAGCCATCTTTGCTCATATACTTACCAAGGGTGCCAATATTAATGGAGGGCATTGTAGACTTTAAAGATTGGTCAACTGCTTTATTCAAATTTCAACAGTGGCATGTTTAATATACAGAGGAGTCAAAGGTATTTCAACTGCTAAAATTCCATGGAAACCATGGAAAGGAAATGGCAGCTGATAATTTCTTTAATTTTGGAACCCTTGTTACTCAAAGAGACTGGAATAATGAGTATGTAAGGAGGACTGGATTAAGCACAGCATAATTATGATGTTTTGATGAATATGGTGATTGTGATGTTCACCCAGAAGTATTCATAACAATATTTTAGTTGAGTTTTTCTTTTATTATTTTTCTTTTATTCTACAGGTCTGTTGATTGCTTGAATCTGATTGGCTGACAAACATTCTAAGGCATGCAATTATTTTCAGGGAAACACATGGCGAACATAGCTCCAGGCAGGTCTTCACCGCATTACTTATCCATATCCCTACACCAAATTATTTGAGTTATTTCAAATGTCCATACAGGCTAAAACAACAAAAGAAGAGTGAGTTGCACACACATTAGCATATGCAATTATGTTGTTAGCGCTTCTCTGGCAATTTTATCAGTAACATATACAGTTTAACACAGGTCTTCAACCCTGCTCCTGGGGACCCAAATTCCTGCAGAGTTTGCTCCAACCCTAATCAAACACACCTGAACCAGTCTTCAGGATCACTTGAAAAGTCAGAGGCCAGGTGTGCTGAAGCAGTTTGGAATAAACTTTGCAAGGACAGTGGGTCCCTAAGAGCTGGGTTAAAGACCTGGGCCTGTATTCACAAAACATTTGATCTTACCACTAAGAGTTCTCCTAAATAGCAGTAAAAGTTTTTAGCTGAGAGTTTTCTCTTCAAACCTATTTACAAAGCTGCTGAGACAAACTTTTACTAAGGAATAGACAGACGTCTTAGGCTAATAGTAAGGGCGGGTTTGACCTTGTTGGTATGGATGATGTCAGCATACTTACTAACTATGCACACAGTAATTGGCTGATAGTCTGTGTCAGAGATTTAGAAAATATTGAAATATTGCAGAGTGCAATGTTATGTTGTCATAAAAATAAAAATTAATTGCAACATTCAAATGTATTATTATTATTTTTTTAATGCAGGCTAAGTGTCACTAATCTTATGGTTATCTTATCTAAGCATATATCTTATGCTTCTCATAAACAATTAGTCAGTGCATTAAGGCTGCCCTCGAATAAAGATTTTTATGGTCGACTAGTCATCGTTCATTTTAAGCATTAGTTGACTATAAGTTGCACTTTTATTAATAAACCATATAAATCATAATAATGAGCCTTTAATTGCCTACAAAGCCTAATAAGCGCTCAAGCGCACTCAAAAAAAGGCTTGCCACAGCGCACTGGCAAATATAATAATTATGAATGTGTTGGGGGAAAAACTGTCTCAGGTTACGTGTGTAACCATAGTTCCCTGAGTAGGGAACGAGACACTGCGTCCTCTAGGGGGCGCTTTGACGTCACTACCGGCGTGACTATAAATCAGCACCGGGAGAGCACGTCATTATCTTCTTCGTCTGAAGCTTGCGTCCGAAGCATGGCAGGGAGCTAGAGGACGCAGTGTCTCGTTCCCTACTCAGGGAACTATGGTTACATACGTAACCTGAGACAGTTCCCTTTCGAGGGAACTTCGAACTGCGTCCTCTAGGGGGCGCTTTGGGGAACAGTATACCCACGCCACCATGCTGTGGGGAGTGCAGGCCAGAATCTAGCTAAGCACTAAGTACCAGCACTAAGTACCAACTCTACCATTTTCATGGGAGTTGCCCCTGGGACGTTTAGATGGCTGTCTGTGACAGTACCCCTTACGGCCAAAAGGCCTAAGCTACATACAACTTAATTGTTAGGGCCTCGGCCCAGGGTAGAGCTGAAGGCTTGGAATCAGGAAAGATTCCTTTAAAGGGGTACAGCTATGGCTAAGAACCTAGCATTTGTACCAAGTCTTGCCTGTCACACAGGGGCTACCGCTAGCTTACGCACAAGCTTGCTGAAAGAGCTGTCTCAACAGTTCAGATGGGTATCCGAGGATACATAGGTGGAGTGGCGCCCAAGATGAACGGGGCTTTTACCAACTCAAAAAAGGGCACATAGCAACTGCGCGAAGCCCTCACCATATAGGATTTTACAAAGAACACAGAATACTAGCGTGCGAACTTACCACAGTGTGGATTTCAGAAAGTGTGCAAAGACTTCACGTGCACACTTACCATAGCATGGATTTTCAAATACTGTTCAAAGGAGGGGCTCTCGTGGCACTCCGATAGAGCAGCTCATAGATGGAATAGTGTATCTCAAAACAGTATGCTTGAGAGTCATCAACTCGATCTATGGAAACAATGCTGGAGCGCTCTGGGGAAAAACAGAGAACTCAGTCTCATACGAGAGGAGAACTCTGGGCTCAGAGTAGCGCGCTCATAGGCGACCCTTTTTTGGAAAAAGGGGAGCCCTGCTAAATTACCACGAGAATCACCCAAATAGCCCCTCATGTTGAGGGAAGCGATGCTTGAGGTGTATAAACAAATACACATTGGCTGAATGGAGCCCAAGGAACCAAGGTCTAATCATCTCAAGGAAGGGAACGAAGCGGAGCGTGGGTAACCCTTATCGTACAAGATTTCAGAAAGTTTGCAGAGTCTTGTGTGCAAACTTACCACTTGTGGATTTTTAGAAAGTGTGCAAAGTGTTCACGTGCCCACTTACCACCATGTGGTTTTGAGAAAGTACACAAAGCTTAGCTAGTGTACTTAAAGGTTCCTAAGCATCGCAGAGGTGCTGAATCTCATGGGAGAGGCAAGCTCAATTTTACAAACCTCGGGCGAGGGGAGCATCACCTGAGGCAGCATATACAAGAAGACTTCTGTAACTGCCACCTCCACTTCCCGGTAGATGCGACAGCACCCCTAAGTGGCCAGGAGACCCCTCGGGGTGACCTGGCCGGACATCCATGAAATTCCCTGCAGTGCTGTGCCAGGCCTGATGATCAAGGAGGCTCCCTCAGAAACCTGTGATCTCAGCCACCTAATACCATTAAGCCGGATGGCTGCTGCTGGCGAATGTTTAGTAAACACTGTAACTGAGCACTGCAAAAGAAAAACTCAGAGTTTAGAGTTTATTAGTAGAAGAGTTTATGGTTTATTAGTAGACACGTAACCACCAGCAATTAAATACACATAAGTATATACAGAGAGGGTTACATTTACTCACCCACCTTCCTGCGCCGGAGCCCCGCTCAAGGTGCGCCTCCTTTTAGTCTGGACCATCAGTCAGGTGGTTGCTATGAACATAGAACCATAAAAACATTATAGGTCCAGCATAGGAGACTGTTATGCGAGAGGTTTCCACCTAACCTCGATCAGGTGGAGAGCTGGTGGTTACAGGGGAATTAGGAATGGGAGGATAAAAGCAGAAGTTAACCCTCTGAAGTCGATTTACACATATACACGTTATGAGGCTATTTTCTCCTGATAACCTCTTAGACTCCAGAGGGTTAAAAATCCCCAAAGGGAACGAGTAGATACCTCGGTTTCACTCCGATTCGGACGAGAACGCTGCCTTGTCTAGATCATACCCCTTAGGTTCTGCTTACCTCCTCTGAAAGCAGCAGAGCACGCCTTTGTGTCCCTGAACTTCTCAAATCGCCGCCTCAACGGAAATAGCGAAAAGTTCAGAAGGCGAAACCTGAGCATCGAGCAGAAAGCATTTTCTTTCCTCCCGATGTCTGCCATGTTCATCCACAGATATCTCTCCGCTGCCACCATGGCCGCCATAGTCCTGCCCATGGCGAAGGCGGCCTGCTTGGTAGCACGGAGAGAGATCTGTGGTGCGGCGCAGCTCAGCTACCTGATCAGAAAAAGGCCCCTGCCTCTATCCAGGTCTCTTAGCAGATCAGTGTGATATGCTTGAAGCACCAGCATTGTGCTGTAATAAAGCCACAGCCTGACCTGCTACTGCGTATGCCTTGCCATTTAAGCAAGATGATTTTCTGAAGGGGCTTAGATGGCAAGGAGGGAGATTAAGAGAGGGTGTTTCCACTGCAGAAAGAAAAAAAATTCACAGATAAAAATTATTAATAAATTATTTATAAAATTTTTATCTCTTTCTACAGGGGGCATTCCCTCCTAGCCGCTTTCGCGCATCACCTCGATGTCGGCAGATAACTTTCATGCCGAAACCGATGGATGCGAGAAGAAAACGGCACCTTTCATTTCTTTTTAATCTCTGTATGGAGATCATGCACAAATGAAAGGCTCACCTGAGCTGGAGGGCTATGGTCAAAAGGTAATTTTCGCTCAATAACCTCCAACAGCTCTACATACGCAGAGCAGGAGAATTGAGAAGGCTAAGCCTCAGCTTCTTCACCATCCTCAAATATCTCCTGCGTTTCCTGGGTAAAAACCCAGCAGAGCACTAACCTCGGTATCAGAAAGTGTTAAAGATATAACATCATCCTCCCGAGGCTCTCTCTCGTCCGCCGCCCTTTTTTTTACGAGCGCGAAAGGGAAAGTCTTCTTTAAACCATTCAGACAGATCCACCTGTATTCTCACGAGCTCATTTTCTTCCACGCCACAGAGCGGACAGATCCTGAACCGCGGGAAGCAGATGGCTGCCTTTTTTTTTCTTTCAGAAGAGAGACGAACGTGAGCGGAGCTTTTTCCATTGAAAAAATTCCATTGCCTCCTCAAAGACATCGTGTGCGTGCTCTTCACCCAAACAAATGACGCAAAGATCGCGTGTGTCATCGGGTGTCAAATAACGCACAGATGCACAGATGCACACATCGTCTAAACGCTTGCTAGTTGTCGCCATGATAAACAAAGAAAGATCGCCCTTACCAGTTCTTTCAGATGCATGCTTCAAACAAAACAGTCAGTGAAGATGAAGAAGATAATGACGTGCTCTCCCGGAGCTGATTTATAGTCGCGCCGGTAGTGACGTCGGAGGCTGTCGGCGGCCAACAAGTTGGTGTTTTTTCAATGTATTCTTCAGACACGGGTCATGACGAGGTGTTCCCCAAAGCGCCCCCTAGAGAACGCATTTCAAAGTTCCCTCGAAAGGGAACAGCAAGTACACTGCATGAATGTTTTAATAATATATTGCTAGACTAGTGCTTTCGGTTTCTGGTTTAAAAGATGAAGTCGGCACCGACCTGTCATCTCCACTGTATCTGCCTGTATGCATGTTTCATATGGATTACATAATATGAGAATATTTGTTTTCTATTAGAATTTGTTCATTTAAAAGTTTCACTCTCTATAGATACAGGTGCATCTCAATTAAGTAGAATGCTGTGAAAAAGTTCATTTATTTCAGTAATTCAAATTAAATTGTGAAATTCGTGTATTAAATAAATTCAATGCACACAGACTGAAGTAGTTGAAGTCTTTGGTTCTTTTAATTGTGACACAATTAGAATATGGTGACATGCCAATCAGCTAATCAACTCAAAACACCTGTAAAGGTTTCTTGAGTCTTCAAAATGGTCTCTCAGTTTGGTTCACTAGGCTACACAATGTCCAGAAGACAATCATTGACACCCTTCACAAGGATGGTAAGCCACAAACATTCATTGCCAAAGAAGCTGGCTGTTCACAGAGTGCTGTATCCAAGCATGTTAACAGAAAGTTGAGTGGAAGGAAAATGTGTGGAAGAAAAAGAGCCACAACACACAGATGTGTCAAGGAATTTGGCCACAGTTGTCCCATTCCTCTTGTTAAGCCATTCCTGAACCACAGACAACGTCAGAGGCGTCTTACCTGGGCTAAGGAGAAGAAGAACTGGACTGTTGCCCAGTGGTACTCTTTTCAGATGAGAGCAAGTTTTGTATTTCATTTGGAAACCAAGGTCCTAGAGTCTGGAGGAAGGGTGGAGAAGCTCAGAAAGTGCATCCTTTTTGTTTAATTATTTTATAATAGCATAACTGTAACAATAAAGCCTTCCTAATTACGAGAAGATGGAGGCGGGAACCGGCGGACAATCAAATAAGACTTTAATAATCAAAATAAACACAAAACAGCGCAACAGCCACTCACGGGCGACTGCCGCGCACAAACAAAACCAAAACACAACTAAAATCCAGGCCTGGTCCTCTCTCGTCCTTCACTGTCATTGATCCTGTTTTATATCCTTCCATGTCCTCCGTTGGACTCGAGACCGGTGGGTCGAGCAGGTGTCTCTCATTTCTTAATCACTCCAACGGCCTCACCCCGTTCCCACGGCTCTCGGCCCCCCCCACTTGCCACATACCCCCATCGCCCCTCGCAGGCCGGGGGGTACTCCCAAGACTGTGCTCTACCCCCCCCGCTCACGGTGACCTGCGGGAACCTGGGCTTAGGACAGACGAGGTGAGAGAAAAGGAGATGGAAGGATGAGGAGCGTCAGAGACAAGAGAGGGGACAAAATTCCGGTTCCCAGACGCACTGCCGCTCGGCCCTCCACCAGCTGGGTGATCTCCTCCGCGGTGCCTGGCAGTGGCACTGGACAGCCCTTGGCGGATGGCACAACACTCCTCCGCTGCCCGGTGGACGGCGACGGCTCCTCCGGTTTTGGGCAGCCGACAGGAGTCCCCCGTTCCCTGCTCCTCCCCATTCCATCAGGGATGGCAGCAGGCTCCGGCCCCCCGGCGAACGGCGCCAACTCCTCCGCTCCACATCACGGGCGGCCAGCAGCGAGCTCGCCCGTCCCTGGCAACTCACTCCAGCCCACCGCCTCGAGCGTCCATGGTGGCACACTTCCTCGCCTGCTCGATGGCACCGCAGATTCACCACAGCGGCGAGGGATCTTCAGCAGCGCGTCCCTCCTTCTCCCGGGTTTCGGCACCAATGTAACAATAAAACTTTCCTAATTATGGGAAGAAGGAGGCGGGAACTGGCAGACAATCAAATAAGACTTTAATAATCAAAATAAACACAAAACAACAGCCCCTCACGGCCGACTGCCGTGCACAAACAAAACTAAAATCCAGGCCTGGTCCTCTCTCATCCTTCACTGTCGTCGCTCCTGTTTTATATCCTTCCATCTACTCCGTGGGACTCTTCATAACATTCTGGAGTATATGCAAATTGCTATTATAAAAACTTAAGCAGCAACTTTTCCAATTTCCAATATTTATGTAATTCTCAAAACTTTTGGCCACGACTGTAGGAGCTAATTTTAGTGCTAAAACGCTTTGTGAAATACTCTTAAAACATAAATGTAGGAGTTCTAAATTTAGGACTATCATGTCCATTATTTTTAAGATTTTATCCTTAATCGGCAAGTTATGAGCTACTTTTATCCTTTAGATGTTTTGTGAATACGGCCCCTGTGGTATTACAACCTTAAAAACTTTATGCCTTCTCACAAGCAGGTTAACAACAACAGTGCTATTTGTGAGGAAAATGAACTTAAAGTTTCACAATTACAAGTGAGATTGCTATCAAACACATGAGAGATGCACAGACTCACAGAGGTAATCTCTTTCTCTCTCATATGACTTAATAACTGCATTAGTCTACTATCAATGGCTCAATAATTAGTCACAATAGGGTTTTAAGTAGAAAATCTGGATGTCTCGAAATATCATCAATAATTGACTTCGGTCAATTGAATTCATAGAAAATAATGCACACCTGAGGTGTGCATCTGTCAGGGAGTCAGTAGCTGGGTTTCCATCACCTGCTTTTATGTGCATTTGGAAGTATTGCAACAGAATCACATGATGGAAACGCTGAATTTAAAATAAAAATGGCTTAATTTGCAAAGTTTTAACACTTGCTTGAGGTGGTTTATGACTTGCGAAAAAGGGTTAATGCTAATAATGGGAGAAGAAAATGCATTTTGCGACTAAATTCCTCTAAGCTCATGTGACTTTGCACAATGGGATGGTAAGTCCTGACTAACCAGCAGACTGATCTTGTTCCCCCGCAACTCAAATGTTGTTATATGGTCATTGGGAAATGCCAGAGCAAAGTCTGTCAAAGTATTTCTGTATTGCAGTTAGCATTTGGCCTTTCACTCTCTTGACAGCCGTGAGGAATGACTCGATCCAAGCAGAGGACAACCATGCCTGCATCATGGTCGAATCCCACACCATGCCTAGAAAAGTGGTCCTCTGTAAAGGAGAAAGCACAGATGTCACACAGTCGGAAACTCGCTTATCTTTCACCATCATCCTCGCCAATTAAGAAGAAATCAAAATCAGCTGCAGCAGGTCGAGCGGACATGGAGGACAACATGGCGATCACTATAAAGCGATTTGATGACATTTTGAAAACTAAATTGGCAGCAATGCACACCGAAGTCGGCTCTCACATGACTACAATCCAGAATATGTGCTTAAAAGTTGACTTTTTAATCGGAGAACAGAGAGAGCAGATAGAGTGATTAACGAACACACTAGGCATCTGGATGCCCTCAAACAACAAGTGACTGATCTACAGGACCGTAGCAGACGCAGTAATCTCCGGCTGCTGGGACTGTCTGAAGGGGCAGAGAAAGATGACCTTTTTAAAACGGTCACTCCCGATCTGGATCCCATCACTTGCGAGCAAAGATATCGAGATCGAATGTGCACATCCAGTTTACTCCAGAGCTTCAACTGATCACTCCAAACCGTGAGTATTTCTTTTCAAACTGTTACGCTACAACGACAGCAATTTGATTCTAAATGAAGCAAGACGCCACAGTCCGGTAAAAGCAAATGATGGTGCGATGTTAAGCTTCTTCCCCGACTTCTCTCCCGTGACGGCAAAGAAGCGGAGCTCCTTCGATATAGTACGGAAGGAATTGAAAGAGGCAGGTCTGCAGATCTTTCTACAGTATCCAGCTACACTGAAGATCATCATGAAACACGGCGAGACTAAACTAATGCACTCACCGGACAAAGCGTGCCAGTTCCTAAGCTCGATTCCTGGTCCTCATTCTCCTAGGATGGACGTGGCACAAGTGTTTGATAATATCGAGTGACTCTAATTCTGGTTTATTAATCTGGAACTTCGTGTGATGGTGGCCTGCTGGCATTTTTTTTTTTTTATCGGGGCTAGAAAACTTGCCATCACTAATGTACAGTTTTCAGTGTAAATTATGCAATTAAGTTTACCCCCTTGTTATATAGAGCATACATACCGGGGTTTTTTTTTTCCGTTTTTTTACCCCACTTTATTATTCATGTGAAATCGAAGTTAATCTGTTCACTTATAATAGGGCTAAAAGCGGTGTTCTAGAATATTGCACAGGCTGTCATGTTACTGTCATTGATTCTGGGGAGGGCGACAGCCTGGGGTTTGTTCTTACCCCAGTCTGTAAAAGTTCTATGGGGTGGGTTTTCTTTATGTTAATGGCTTTCTTGATGACCGAGGGATGGGTTAAAGGCAGACATGAGATAATTCATTTGCAGTGGTATTACTTTCTTTTATCTATTCAGTTCACTTATTCGCTTGATAGTAATGACTGAAATAAATATACTAAGTTGTATTGTCAATGGTTTAAATGGCCCCCATAAACGTACAAGTTTTTTAGAACTTTTGCGACGAAAAAAGGTTGACATTGCTTTAATTCAGGAAGCTCATTTGCGAAAGGATGATGTCCATAGATGCAATAAAAATATTATAAGGTGGTCTCTTTTGCTGCGACTGACAATAATACTAAAGGTGTTTTGATCATTGTTAGAAGAAATTTAAATATTTCTATTTTAGGCAGAAATAGTGATAATACTGGAAGAATAGCTTGTATGACAACTTTGGTTGGAATAGGAAGATAGCATTAGTCTCAGTTTACGCACCATGTAGTCCAGATCCAACCTTTTTTTCTGAATTATCTACCTGTCTCACTGATCTCACAGACTTGGAGATAGTAATGGGAGCAGATATGAACGCTGTAATGTCCAATGCACATGATAGATCTGGTGACAATTTTTCTTACTCCCAATCTGTGCCTACTGAGCAACTTAATCAATGCATATCTTCTTTTTCATTAGTAGATGTATGGCGATTATTCAACCCGTCACAAAAATCATACACATTTTTCTAAGGTAGACACAAAACATATTCACGCATTGACTACATTTTTGTTTCCTCTTCCTTGACCTCAATGCTACTTAAAGTCGACATCTTTACACTTTCTCTTTCAGACCATAGCAGTAATTTTTTGAAACTTTCAATTACCCAGCGACCTTCGCAAGCCCTTAGATGGCGCTTTAATTCTAATTTATTAAAAATGAGTTTTTTTGTGATCAATTCAGATGTAATTACGTGAATTTATCGACATCAATAAAGGCTAAGTGGATGATCCACGGATATTGTGGGAGGCGTCAAAGGGCTTCATAAGAAATTTTTCAATATGATTTGCTTCCTTCCGCTAGAATATTCACCGTAAGAAAATTTCTGATTTAGAATCCAATCTCCGATCATTAGAACATGCAAACCAACACACTTTTTCTGATTGTACAGCAACTAAAATTTAAACTGTAAGGAAAGAACTTAATTTATTATATAGAGCGCAGAATTTCTTATTCAAAGATCTAGACAAAATTATTATTTTCAAGGTAGCAGACCTAGCCATTTATTGGCTCTAAGACTATGTAATAGTAAGAAATTTGCTAATATTACAGGCATGAAATCTCAAACCGGTGAGGTTCTGACTGACCAGAAGAGCATAAATGACACTTTTCGTTCCTTTTATTGTGATCTATATAGTTCCAACTCTAAATGTGAATCTACATCTTACGCTTCTTTTTTATCTACTCTTAATCTTCCTTATCTGGCAGAATCAGTCTCTGAGTCTTTAGCTAGGCCTTTATCACTTATTGAATTAGAATCATTGATTGAAGTTATGAGCAAGGGGAAATCCCCAGGCCTAGATGGCATACCAGTTGAATTCTACTTGACCTTTTGGTCTGACTTGGGGACACTTATGCTAGATATGATGCAGTACTCGATTGATCAAGGTTGCTTCTCACAAAATATGAACATGGCCATTATATCTCTCCTATTAAAAAAAGATAAAGACTCTACTTTATGTTCAAGTTACCGCCACTTTCTCTAATTGGTACAGATATTAAAATTCATGCAAAAGTTTTAGCCAGTCGTCTAGAAGGTTTTATGACTAAACTTGTTAATCGTGATCAAACAGGGTTTATTAAATATTTGTGGGCAGTGCTTGATCACCTGGGTTTTAACTCTATCTTTATAAATATGATTAAAATCCTCTATGCTAATCCTTCAGGCATCATTCTTACTGGCCAGATTAGTTCACAATCATTTCCAATTGCAAGAGGCACCCACCAGGGTTGTCCTCTTACACCTTTACTGTTTGCTTTATCACTAGAATCTTTTGCTCAAGCTGTACGTCAGTCAGAACTTATACTTCCTATCGCTGTTAAGAACAATTTACATCACATATCTTTATTTGCAGATGACATATTGCTATTTTTAGATAATCCAGTTCTACTGTATCAGTCCCCCGTGTTTTAAATTTATTTAAGCAGTTTAGTAATCTATCAGGGTACAAAATTAATTGGACAAAGTCATATTTGCGCCCTCTTAATTTTTGTGTTGGGTCTTCAACATTTTTTTGTTTTATTCCAGTGGTGTGTTCTTTCACATACCTAGGTATAGATATTTATCCGTCCTTGCAGGATATTATCTCAAATAATTTCAATAAAACTTGGCTAAAATGACCTCAGATCTGGCAAATTGAACACATCTTCCTACTTCTTTCCATGCAATAATATCTGTTGTCAAAATGAACATCCTTCCTCAGGTTAATTTCTATTCCTCTATGATTCCTCTACCCCGACCTGCTGGCTATTGGAAAAAACTTGATTCAGTTATCTCTAAATATATTTCGAATGGTAAACGCCCCCGAATTAAATTATCTACTCTACAGCGTAACAGGTCAGATGGTGGCTGGTCATTTCCAAATTTTAAAGTATACGCTGATTCCTTTACTCTTCGTGCTCTGTCAGCCTGGTTTAAACCAAATGTGTCAACCTCATGGTGGGCTGCTGAAGAATCTCTTGTTTCTCCATACAGTATAGAACATTTGGTTTTTGCTGGTGTCTCACTCAGTGTAAACTTCATTTTGGTCCTATCATAACACATTTTATCTCTATTTGGAGAATGGTGACCTGGAAGATAGAGCCAAACTTGAGGTGGCATCGTCACTCGCCCTTGTTTCATAATAATAATTTTTTTATCAGGCAAAAACCCATTTTACTGTCCATAATGGACTAAATGTAAAGTAATTTCCTTTGGGGACATTTTTGATGACAAAGGTCTGAAATCATTTCAAGATATTAAGACTCTTTTTAATCTACCAGGTACCTCCTTTTTCATGTATCTTCGCATTAGGTCAGCACTTCGCACCTATGGAGTTCCCTGGGATGCACAATTGCCTGTACACCCCATGCGAAAAGTTATTCTCCTCACTGATAATTCTATTATTTCTGCTTCAGTTATTTATAAAAATTATAAATAAATAAAATTATAAATAATTTTTCAACATTGTCACTGTCTCAGCAACAGAGAAACTTAGTTTTAGCTGCTCTTACTGCTGCAAAAAAAATGTTAGTTAGTCGCTGGATTCCTCCCCATTCAATGACCAGACTTGTATGGGGCTTATCTTTGCTTGACATTGTTTCTATGGAACTATCTACAGCTCGTATTCATGGAGCAATGACAAAAACTTTGAAAACCTGGAGTGCTATCTTTGACATTGTTAAATCTTTTGTATCTTCTTTTTGATGTATAATTTATTTTGAATTTGTGTATATTTTGATTGATTTATTTATTTTTCTTCTTTGTGTGATTGAGTATTGCACTTTGAACTTTTCGCCACTGCAGTGTCTGCCTTCTCTTGGCACAGTGTGTGTCTGCCTGGTGGGTTGGTGGGTGGGGGGTATGGTCGCAGTCTGGATTGGTATCTCACATTTTGTATTGTACTAAAATGTCTGCTTAATAATAACAATTGTTCACAAAAAAAAGAGAGTGTTTACTTGTAAAAGACCATTAAATCTCCCTATCTCTGAAGTGGGCCATCATCTTTACCTCCAGCCATAGAGGGCAGTGTTGTCATGGACTACCTAACATCAAAAAAGGGAAGTTCTGCGGGCGTGTGCGCTGTGTGTATGTTGGCGCACTTTTCATGTGATGCACCATTAAATGCTACCAGTGAGTGAAGCGAGACGAATTTACAGTTGCAGACTGAATAATAGTTTTACAAACGAGTTGATTTCTACCTTTTAGCTCCTGGCTGATGAAGGGCACAAGGTATCGTTTTTATTCCATTGTCTTCTAATCTTTGAGAGACTGTGTTTATTGTATCGATCTCCTCTAAGTTGTTAGCGGGTTGTTAGCATATGCAGATGGTAAATCAGCGATATGTTATATAGAGTGTGTGATTAATTGTTACGGTCACATTCATAACACAGTGTAGTATTATTGCCCATTTCTCTAGGTTTAAACTTCTGAGCGATTATTCACAGGAAATTAGGCCCTTATTTGGTCATTTTTATGTTTTAGCCTTTTCTCTCTGAATTGAGATCGTCAGCTTTCAAAATATCTCATAGATAAATTAATTCTGTTGTCATTTAGTCCTTATTGCATTTTAAAAGGAGATTGTTGCAATTAAAACAATTTATAAATTCATACAGGTCATATGTATAACATTTATAGCACTTTGAAATAAGCTTGTTAATTGTTTAAAACCCATTTATGGCAGGTGCTTTTAACTGCATTAAATATTGTTATTGTTAGATAAATAATTCATATTCATATTTACTGTAAGGCATCTATTTATATGAGCCTGCATAATGCTATTTATGGTGTAGCCATTTATGTATACAATTTGCTGTCACATGTCTGATGTTTGTTCTTTGTTTGCTTTATTCAGCTCTTACGGTGTTTTGGAAGGTGTTTTTGGAAAATAAATTCTTCTTTAACATCAGTTCTTGAGAGTGAATCGCATCTGTTCAGCCGGGAATGCTACAGTAAGAGCTTCACCCAGAAGATCAACAGCTTCTCCTTATCTGTCCCCCTGTAAAGAAAATGGACGCTTCTGAAAATAACGACCCAGACCAGCAGATGGATGCGCCTCATAACGGAATGGAAGAGGAGGAGCTTCACCGTTCTGGTCGACAACGCAACCCCACGGAGAAGATGCGTGCATATAAAAAGGAGGAGTCCCTGAAAAAGGAGAAAAGATTGATTCAGCTATACGAACAATGGAAGGACTGTGCTCGCAACACAAGGGAAAAGCTTAAAACAGACGTTAATGAGAGCCAACTGATAGCACTTATTAATGCACTTGAGAAGGGAAGAGATGATGTCATGCATGTCTACCTAGAAATTAGAGATTACATCACTCCTTCCAGTGACACAAGACGCAGAATCGATACTTGTGAAGCTGTGACGAAAGATATTTCAAAGATCATCTTTGACAGAATAGCATGCCTTGAGGACTTTGATCAAGAAAATGTGAAACACAGCCTTCGTGAGTTACTCCGTCATGATTATGCTTGCTCTGTCTATGGATCCACAGTCTCACGCATCACATCATCAAGGTCTGCAGCTTTGTCAATTGCAGCCAAGCGGGCAGACGTAGCAGCTGAAGTAGCAGCCAAAGAAGCAGAGTACTCAATTATACCAGAAATTGAAGCTCGAAAGTGTGAATTAGA
Source organism: Carassius carassius (assembly GCF_963082965.1). Classification (NCBI taxonomy): domain Eukaryota; kingdom Metazoa; phylum Chordata; class Actinopteri; order Cypriniformes; family Cyprinidae; genus Carassius; species Carassius carassius. The sequence goes on along the minus strand of NC_081769.1, from coordinate 5,253,537 downwards.
AAAACTAAAGGCAGAGAAGGATCTAAAAGCAGCTAGAGCGAGACTGCAGGCCTATGATCAAGAAATGGCACAGGAAGCCAGCATTCATAATTCAGACACGAATACAAGGGAAAAGCAGGATGTAAGCATAACAGCGCAACAGCATATGGTTCCATTTCCCATCCAATGTCCTACCAACATCACAGCAACAAGCCCTACTGACATCATCGCAACATCCTCACCTCCAAAATCTGATATATCGTATCTCGCTCAGGCTGTCCAAGATAGCATAGCCCTGAACAGACTGCCAACAACAGAACCACCTGTGTTCAGTGGTGATCCTATCCAGTTCATTGAGTGGAAGGCTGCATTTGTGTCGCTCATTGGTGGAAAGGCCATTTCTTCTGCTGACAAGCTGCACTATTTAAAAAGGTATGTTGTTGGGCCAGCTCGGAAGTCTCTTGATGGCATCTTCTATAGGAATGATGATGAGGCCTATAATGATGCATGGAACAAACTGAACCAACGGTATGGACAGCCATTTGTCATACAGAAGGCGTTTAGAGAAAAACTAGCCAAATGGCCTAAGATTCAGCCCAAAGATTCTGAAGGTTTTAGAGAATTCTCAGATTTCTTAAATGCATGTCATCAAGCTATGCCTCATGTCAAGGGGCTTGAGTTACTAAATGACTGTGATGAAAATCAGAAATTAGTACTCAAATTACCAGATTGGGCAGCGGCACGGTGGAACCGTCAGGTCACGCAGACGCTGATTGAGACTCATGACTTTCCAAAGCTTATAGATTTTGTGAACTTCATGTCCATGGAAGCAGAGATTGCTTGTAATCCAGTCACTTCCTTCAGCGCTCTCCGTGCCTCTGACCCCACTTCAGAAAGGTGGAACCTCAAGGACAGCTAACGGAACAGAGCTAACGTCTTTCACATCCAAACAGCTACGGAAAACAAACAAAATGATGACAACAAACAAAGGCCACCTAAAGGAAGCTTCAAAATGTGTCTCTTCTGCAAAGACATCAAGCATATGATTCACAATTGTACTAAATTTGTGGCAAAGTCAGTAGAAGAGAAACGAAAATATGTGAAGGAGAACAATCTCTGCCGTGGTTGCATGAAACCAGGCCACAGTGCAAAAGACTGCCGTCACCGTCTATCCTGTGACACCTGCAATGGTAGACATCCAACGTGTCTACATGATGAAAACTACAGAAGGAAAGCAAACTCTGCACTAGCCTCGAACCCAGGTGACACGGAGACAACTACTACTACGTCTCACAAAGTAGATAATGGTGAGTCATCCACCAATACTTCAATGATTGTGCCAGTGTGGGTATCAACTGAGAGAAATCCAACCTCTGAAAAACTTGTTTATGCACTGCTTGACACCCAGAGTGATACTGTGTTTGTCGATCGAGAGCTAAGCAACCAGCTACAAGCTGACTCCTGTCCTGTGAGATTGAAGTTGACAACAATGACTGCAAAGGATGGTGTCATGCCGAGTGAAAGAGTGTCAGGTCTCAAAGTAAGAGGCTATAGCTCCCCCGTTGTCCTCAACCTGCCAAATGCTTATACTAAGTACTCCATTCCAGTGAACCGCACTCACATCCCTACTTGTGACACAGCACGACACTGGAAAAATCTCTCTACAATAGTGGACAAAATTCCACCTCTGCAGGATTGTGAGGTTGGTCTCCTGATAGGCTACAGCTGCCCAAAGGCTTTGGCACCAAAACAGGTGATATTAGGTGGCGATGATGAACCCTATGCAGTCCATACAGACCTAGGATGGAGCATTGTTGGTCGCTTGTCTTCACACCATGAATCACAAAGCTTCAACACCATCTGTCATAGAGTCAGCATTAAAGAGCTTCCCCCAGTGACTCCAGCGGATGTTATTAAGGTATTGGAGTATGATTTCAAAGACGCTGGTGAAGATAATAAAACTGTCTCACAAGATGACATCCTCTTCTTAACCAAACTGCAGCAAGGCATAAGGAAGAACAACCACGGGCATTACGAGATACCTCTCCCCTTCAAAGAGAGACCTCACTTCCTTAACAATAAGCAGCTTGCCATCGTAAGGCTCAATCATCTTAAAAGGAAATTACTGAAAGATGAACAGTACAAGCAACATTATGTAAGGTTTATGGAAGAGGTCATTGAGAGAGGTGATGCAGAAGAAGTGCATGATGAAGGAAAGGGTGGAGAGACATGGTACATCCCTCACCATGGAGTGTATCACCCTAAGAAGCCAGACAAGCTCCGTGTTGTCTTTGATTGCTCTGCCAAGTACCGGGGAACCAGCCTTAATGATCACTTGCTCCAAGGACCAGATTTAATGAATAAGCTGACTGGTGTTCTTTTAAGATTCAGAAAACATCCCATTGCCCTTATGTGCGATGTTGAAAGGATGTTCCACCAATTTCATGTGGAAGAAGCAGATTGAAACTATCTCCGCTTTCTCTGGTGGAAAAACGGAAACTTTGCTTTACAGCCACAAGAGTACCGCATGAAGGTCCATCTTTTTGGTGCAACCTCATCACCTGGATGCGCCAACTATGGTTTGAAACACCTCGCAAAGGAGAATGAGTGCATGTATCCTCTTGGCTCAAAATTCGGAGATGACGGTGTCACCAGTGTAGCCAGCACAGAAGAAGCCGTCCAAGTAGCAAGAGAAGCTCGACAACTGTGTGCCTTAGGTGGTCTTAGACTACACAAGTTTATTTCAAATGACAGAGTTGTCCTGGATAGCATTCCAATTTCTGAACGAGCCATTGATGTAAAGGCACTTGACCTCAACTTTGATGACACACCTGTAGAAAGCGCTTTAGGGATCCACTGGCACATTGATTCTGACAGATTCAGATTCTCTATTGACCTCAAAGACCAGCCAGCAACACGCCGTGGCATACTATCCACAGTTGCATCACTGTATGATCCACTGGGCTTTATTGCTCCTTTCTTGCTCAGTGGAAAATTAGTACTACAGGAAATGTGCAGAAAAGGAACAGGCTGGGATGAACCCCTTATTAAAGAATTGCAGCCAAGGTGGGAACTATGGAAAGCTGATCTTGAGAACTTGGAAAGGATCAACATTTCCCGCTGCTATGTGCCTGCAAACTTTGGAAAAGTCATCAAAAGAGAACTTCATCACTTCTCTGATGCCAGCAACAGCGGATATGGCCAATGTTCCTATTTGAGACTTACCAACGAAGAAGGAAACATTCATTGTTCACTTGTTGCAGGTAAATCTAGAGTTGCTCCCATTAAGGTTCAGACTATTCCCAGACTTGAACTCACAGCTGCTGTCGTCTCAGTTGCCATGAGCAATATGCTTAAACAGGAACTGGAATATCTAGACATAGAAGAGCACTTCTGGACCGACTCCCAAGTGGTTTTGGGATACATTAACAACGAAGCGCGCCACTTTCACACGTTCGTAGCGAACAGAGTGCAGAAGATAAACCTCAGCACTACTTCTCAACAGTGGAGATATGTTCCCACCAATGAAAACCCTGCGGACCATGCGTCCAGAGGTTTAAATGCTGGTGAGATTCTTACATCCAATTGGTTGACAGGGCCAAAATTCTTATGGAACAAGTATATTCCTCCTGTTGCGGATATTGACACTGCACTAACAATTGGAGATCCTGAAGTAAGACGGGCTCAGACAATGAGTGCAGAAACAGCAGGACTCAAGCATCAGTGCCTCTCAGACCGCTTGGCAAAGCTATCTTCATTTTCTGGAGCTGTGCAAGCTGTAGCTCGCCTCGTCCGCCGAGCCAAAGGAGATAAGTCCAGAAATCACAGTACAGTAGCTGAACGACAAGATGCTGAACGCATCATCATCAAGGACTTGCAGAGAAACACCTATTCAGAGGAGATCAAGTTCTTGAGAAAGGGGGCCCAGCTGTCACCTCGTAGCAACCTGTATCATCTTGATGCCTTTCTTGATCTAGGAGTGATCAAGGTGGGAGGAAGACTTTGCGATGCGCTCCTACCCAGTTCAGTCAAACACCCAGTTGTCATTCCTAAAGATCACCACATAACAAAGATGATAATCTCTCAATGTCATGAGAATGTCAAGCACCAAGGAAAGGGCCTCACAATAAATGAGATCAGATCACAAGGCTTCTGGATTCCAGGAATGAGCAGAGCAGTAGCATCCCATGTGCATCACTGTGTGACATGTCGTAAGCTCAGGAGACCAGCAGAAGAACAAAGAATGGCAGATCTCCCCTCAGAACGTATAAATCCATCCCCGCCATTTACATACTGCGGTATGGACTGCTTTGGTCCCTTTGCCACTAAACAGGGTCGGAAGGTACATAAAAGGTACGGCCTCATCTTCACATGCTTCAGCTCCAGAGCTATTCATATAGAAATGCTAAATGACATGTCTACAGATGCCTTCATCAATGGCCTGCGCTGTTTTGTTGCATTACAGGGAGCAGTGCGCCAAATCAAATGCGACCAAGGCACCAATTTTGTAGGAGCAAAGAATGAACTGAAAAATGCTCTAAAGGAAATTGACACTAATCGTCTGACAGTGTTCTTAGCGGAGAAGCAGTGTGACTTTGTCCTAAATGCACCCCATTCAAGTCATGCAGGTGGGGTATGGGAGAGACAAATCAGAACAGTGAGAAACGTTCTTCGCTCAACTCTCTCACAGTCCTCTGACAGACTGGACGATGCATCACTGCGGACATTCTTCTATGAAGCTATGGCGATCGTTAACAGTAGACCACTCTCAGTTGACAACTTAAGCGACCCCAAGAGCCTTGCACCTCTCACCCCAAATAACCTGCTCACTATGAAATCCATTCCAGCACTACCACCTCCAGGCAGGTTCGTCAGAGAAGACATTTATGCAAGGAAAAGGTAAATTTATTGCAGAGCAGTTTTGGAGTCGTTGGCGTAAGGAGTATCTATCCAACATCGCCACCAGGCAGCGCTGGCACACAGCAAAAAGAAACCTGCAAGTGGGAGATATTGTCATGGAAAAGGCTGAAGATCTGCCCAGAAATGAGTGGCGGCTGGCCAGAGTTACAGAAACTACTACAGATAAAGACGGGCTTGTGAGACGAGTCAAGGTATGCTTTGGTGACCGGAATCTGGGGAAGGATGGTCGTCGACTCCACAAGCTGTCTGTCATTGAACGCCCAGTTCAGAAGCTGATCCTGTTGCTAGAGACCATCTAGCTGCTTCTGAGAACAACCACGTGTATCCTTTTATTGTATTACTTAAATGCTGATACACATTTACCATAGAATGGACACTTTGTCCGTTTCTGAGTTAAAGGTAAAAAAAGAAAATAAAAAAAAAATATTTTGAAAATCATTCATAATTTATAGTCCTTGACGTTATACAAATCACTCATGATTTGGTGGGAGTGTAAAAGACCATTAAATCTCCCTATCTCTGAAGTGGGCCGTCATCTTTACCTCCAGCCATAGAGGGCAGTGTTGTCATGGACTACCTAACATCAAAAAAGGGAAGTTCTGCGGGCGTGTGCGCTGTGTGTATGTTGGCGCACTTTTCATGTGATGCACCATTAAATGCTACCAGTGAGTGAAGCGAGACGAATTTACGGTTGCAGACTGAATAATAGTTTTACAAACGAGTTGATTTCTACCTTTTAGCTCCTGGCTGATGAAGGGCACAAGGTATCGTTTTTATTCCATTGTCTTCTAATCTTTGAGAGACTGTGTTTATTGTATCGATCTTCTCTAAGTTGTTAGCGGGTTGTTAGCATATGCAGATGGTAAATTAGCGATATGTTATATAGAGTGTGTGATTAATTGTTACGGTCACATTCATAACACAGTGTAGTATTATTGCCCATTTCTCTAGGTTTAAACTTCTGAGCGATTATTCACAGGAAATTAGGCCCTTATTTGGTCATTTTTATGTTTTAGCCTTTTCTCTCTGAATTGAGATCGTCAGCTTTCAAAATATCTCATAGATAAATTAATTCTGTTGTCATTTAGTCCTTATTGCATTTTAAAAGGAGATTGTTGCAATTAAAACAATTTATAAATTCATACAGGTCATATGTAACATTTATAGCACTTTGAAATAAGCTTGTTAATTGTTTAAAACCCATTTATGGCAGGTGCTTTTAACTGCATTAAATATTGTTATTGTTAGATAAATAATTCATATTCATATTTACTGTAAGGCATCTATTTATATGAGCCTGCATAATGCTATTTATGGTGTAGCCATTTATGTATACAATTTGCTGTCACATGTCTGATGTTTGTTCTTTGTTTGCTTTATTCAGCTCTTACGGTGTTTTGGAAGGTGTTTTTGGAAAATAAATTCTTCTTTAACATCAGTTCTTGAGAGTGAATCGCATCTGTTCAGCCGGGAATGCTACATTACTTCTTGTTTTTTTTTTACTAGAGCCTGCTCAGTACCCACCAAATATACCATAACCCCATATAACTGAGGAAGAGGAGAACCAACTGGATTATGTAACCTCTCTCTACAGTTTGCAGAGCCCACTGAGACACATTTGGCATTAGTTTCCACGCTACCAAATAGTCTACTTAAACCAGTTAATCCAATAACATGTACAAAATGTTCAAATAAAACTTTGAAAAGGTTTGATAAAATGGTAAACCTCACTCTTCAGCCTTTAAAGGGGTCATCGGATGCCCATTGTCCAAAAGTTGATATAATTTTTTAGGGTCTTAATGAAAAGTCTGTAACATAATTTGGTTAAAATTTCTTAATGGTAGTGTCAAATTTATTAATTATTTTTTTTTTACCCTGTCAAAACAGCTCTTTTCAGAGCAAGCAATTTTGTAGCATTTCTTTTAAATGTTAATGAGTTCTGCTGACCCCACCCCCACTTCCAAACCACTCTCTGTTAGACTGCTTACTTTAGCCACATTCATCGTTGAACTTGCTAATTAGCATATTATTAGGAAAGGCGATTTGCAAATATCCAATAAAAAAACCTTATAATATATATTTTTTTTCTGTATGTGAAGCTGGGCCAAGAATGATTTGCGCGAAGATAGACACAAAAACAGGCATCTTAGCTTTTCAAGATTCAAGATCAAGATTTTAGCAGAAAAAAAAAAAAAAACACTGGATTGATGTTTACCATTATAGGGTGGTTGTGTACACATACTGCCAACACATATTTAAGTTCAAAAAACTTGTAAAAGTGCATGTAGCATCCAATGACCCCTTTAAATAAAGAAAAGGGTTAGGTCAAGATGATAACTGATTAAAAAATAATTATATGTATTTTATCAGCTCCATAAATTATTCTAGAAAGCTTATCCAAATTATTTAAATGTGTAGAATCAACACAAGCTTGTTTTCATCAACCTGTCAACATTTACAGCAGGGATTGAAAAATAAAAACTTCACACAGGCTGAATGTACATGTAACTCTGTATAACCACTCTCTTTAGACACTAGGTGGAGCTTATGGAACAGCAGAATTACTACTTCTTTCCAACATGTTTTCATACAAAACGAAACTACTTGGCATGCTGTGTGTACGTACATGAGACTGTTATGTAAACCTTGTTTTATGATGATTATAATTTATTTATTCTTAATTGTTCAAATCGTGGTAATTGAATACAGTTTTAATGATAATTCAAATAAAAAATAGTAATTCTAACAATGGGGAATTTTATCATGATTTACCTTCAAACCAGTACTTGTTCCATCCATATGTGTAGGCTAAACTGTTTTTGTTTAGTTTAAAAAATTAAGTGCATAAGTTCAGAATCATGATGCCTATGATCAGTCAGTTCCAAAAAGTAAACAAGCTGAAAACAAACAAACAAATTAATAAATAAACAAAATCACTGAAACCAATATTTGGTAATGTATCATAGTGATAGATTTACAAGCATTTTTTCGGAGGCCAGATACATAATTTCCAAGCACAGACATATAAAACACAGACACACACAAAAAAAAAAACTTAATCATTTGAAGTTGAAAAAAGTTATAATAAATGTATAGAGTATAATCAGTTTATGGAAATATTAAATGTAATTAGAAAATGCTTTAAATAGTTTTAAATATCTTTTTTTTTTTGTAATGTGTTTTTGTAAAGTAATGTTTGCTCAAATTAGATATAATTCTGAACTGATTTCTATTTAGCGTGGTTGCTATTAACTGTGTTCTTATTGACCAGAACACAACACGAGGGATACATTTGTGATATCAAAAGACATTTCTACAAAGGAAAAAAGAGAAAAAGAGAAAAGAAGATGAATGTTGTACATATAGAGATATATTTATCACATTCTTTTGGCTCTGCATGTATTTATGGCCAGCAGAAAATAAAGTGTTTATTTGACAGAGTCTCTGACTCCAGAGTACCTTGACATGGGCTTTGTTGTACTCCGGTGACTTTCTCTAATGTACCTGTCATGCCCTTGATATATGGCTGCTTGTATATTTTAAGGCTCACCTGGCATATGTGTCACTTGCAGTCTGTTTGTGGCATAATGATTGATCACACTTCTTTCTTTCTCAGGGAAAGGGGGGAGAAATAATTTACTCAATTGATGGAGAGAGCTCCATTTCAAGGTAAACAATCACACATCCTTAACTACAAAAACAAACTTTCCTTATTTTATTAACAAACTCACACATGCTCCTTCAGACTTTTTTTAATGCACCAAAATGCTTCCACAAATAAATGTCTGATAAATTGCACCAGTAATGTTGATATAAAATTGTTTGTCTAAATGACTTTAACCTATTGATATTTAAGTCAAGTTGCACCTGCAGATAATAAATATTGTCATCCACGCACCCCCAAAATGGCATTACTTTTTCCCTTTGTAACACAAATAAATGTCGAAAAAGTTAATAGGAGATACAACTTTGAGGCAAAAGGCAGTAACATTATTAATATTTGGTTGCTGATCATCATTTACAAAATCATTATAGTGACACCTGTATAAAATCTAATGATCAGGCAGTTTCATATAGGCTATTGGATATAGTAGTGTGACGGTATTCATTTTTTGAGCTGGTACGGTTGTCCCCTGCCGGTCCTGCCGGTCCCCTTAACCAATGATTCCTCATTGCATCTACTTTCGGAAGGTCAAATAAAGTGCTTTTGCTTTTGCTTTCGCACAGAAATACACGTTTCCCTGATATGGCTGCACCAACAACACTTACTGCGGTTCCTGAATCCATGCCTTCTTTCTTACATGAACATTTGGGCGCCATTATGCAAATTTTCCACATCGTAACATAGACATGGAGTGTGTTTGAACGAAGCCTTTTAGCCTGGTCTGGATCAGCCTTGTCTTTTAGATAGAATAAATCATTTTGTTGGAGACTTTGAGCTTTGTAATTCTGCACATCTTATACATGCACAAATAGCTACGTAACACATTAAAGAAAAGGAAAAATAGAAATCACATAATATGACCTCTTTAAAGGGGTATTATGATATGATTTATTATTATTTTTTCTATTATCTTTGAAGTGTTACAAGCTGTTCATAAATAGATGAGGTCCTTAAAGTTGCAAAGATTAAAGTCTAAATCCCAAAGAGATATTCTTAATAAAAGTTAAGAGCGGTCGACGCCCTCTTAAAACGCCTTGTTTAAACACGTCCTCATGTCTACATCATAATGTGGGAAGATTTGCACAATCCTGGCCAAATGTTCACACAAAGGAAGATGGCGTAACTTTGTTTCTAGCTGTGGTTGCTGGTACCATGTTGTGCCCACATAGCAACTGATCTTGGACCAAATGAGGCCTTAAGCTGGTTCTGCTGGCCTCCTGGCAGCAATGGCATGTACCCATTCAGTCAGAGCTGGGCCATGTGTGGCAATGATAGCACAGCATGGATCACGGCAAAACAATATGAGGGGCGATTGTTGGTGGGAGGAGTGTGGCCCAGATCAGTCCAGTGATCATGTGGCCCAAATCAGGCAGTGACTTGAGAGCATATTATGAGATCCATGATAAACAAGATAAATACAATATGATAAAATGATCACAGAAATTTGAATGAAGTGTAGTATTGTTTAAATTTAATATATGAAATGGCAAGTCAAAACAGAACAAAACATAATCATTTCAAAATTAGGTAAATCAGTTAATCAGTCGGCATTAAACGGCACTTAATTATAATTTGATTATATTTCAAATTATTATTCTCAGTACAAACAATCTTTGAATCATTACATGGAGAGACAGGGATAGAGAGATAATTTAACCATTGTCATGTAATATTTATTTGGTTTACCATGGGGCACATTATTTAATTAATATGCTGTCATGCACAAGCATTAAATAAAATAATCATAAAAGTATTTTATTTTTATTCAAATCCTCAGTATCCATGTGATTCTTTGTGTGAGGGACAGATCCAAATTCAAACCATTCACCAGCAATATGTATCGCCTTCTTCTGTAGCTATAGTAACCATTTAAAAATTTGTTTTTAGGAAGTTTTACAACAAGTTTTATGGCAGCGATATCAAACGGTCATTGCTCTAGCCGGTTTCATCATAGATATCCTGTTTCCGGTGATGCATGTTTTGAATATGAAACGCACGCCCTCACGGAGTGGATCGATAGTGTTTTCACCATTCAACAACTTAAATTATGCACTACTCCTCGCACTTAACTATTATATTCTGCCAGAGAGGACTGTGACTGCAATGTATCATCATTTGGACAACTGTGGTTTTGCTCTTTGACATTTCTGCAATAAATTCTAACTGTTAAGTTTCTCTTATAGACTAACTTTAAAAACTCACTCTTTATTGGATGATTTGTTCTTTATAAAAATAAAACATTTTCAATTCAGTATGTTTTTATTGCACAGTTACATGATTTTTGGATATTAAGACTGATTTTCTATTTAGTTTATTGTACTTTATTGGCATATTACCAAAACATTCCACAAAATGAATAATGGCGATCATTGTAATACACAATACAATACAATATCAAATATTATTATTCTGTATTGGGTCTGGGCTATATAAGGCTCAGGTGTGGCTCAGATTTGGGGATTCTGGTTTACTTAAGGCTGAGAATTGGTACCAGAAATAAAACCCGTTTTGGCCTAGTTCAGGGTCAGTTTAGGGTGATTAACTGACTGAGATTCAGGCCAGTTATGGCTCATGTGTGGATTTTTTTATTAAATCTAGATCTGAGCCACATCAGGGTCGTCATTCTTTGCAGTACTTGGGCCAAGGGAAAAGTGATTGTTTGGCCTGGAGCTGGGCCAGAAAATATTTGCTATGTGGTTGGAGAAGCTGTTTCGATGTGAAAGTGAGTGCAAATACTTTATTTGGCCTTCCAAAAGAGGACACAACTAGAAATCAGTGGCTAAGTTCTATCTACAACACTGTTCCGGAACAGTTCAACCCAAATGCAGATGTGAGCAGCACATTTTATGAAGGACTCTTACCTGATCTTTGGAGAGAAGACTACAAAGCTACCAGCAGCCATATCACCCTGGAGCCCAAGACCGGTTTCCCACTGAAGCTAAGCAAGGCTGAGCCTGGTCAGTACCTGGATGGGAGACCTCCTGAGAAAACTAGGTTGCTGCTGCAAGAGGTGCTAGTGAGGCCAGCAGGGGCTGCTCACCCTGTGGTCTGTGTGGGTCCTAGCGCCCCAGTGTAGTGATGGGGACACTATACTGTCAACAAGCACCGTCCTTCGGATGAGACGTTAAACCGAGGTCCTGACTCTCTGTGGTCATTAAAAATCCCTAAATTCGCCCATTGGCCTCTGACCATCATGGCTTCCTAACAATCCCCATGTCTACTGATCGGCTTCATCACTCTGTCTCCTCTCCACCAGTAAGCTGGTGTGTGGTGGGCGTTCTGGCGCACTATGGCTGCCGTTGCATCATCCAGGTGGATGCTGCACACTGGTGGTGGATGAGGAGATACCTCCAGACTATGTAAAGCGCTTTGAGTGCCTAGAAAAAGGCTATATAAATGTAAAGAATTATTATTATTATTATTATTATTATTACAATGCCGACTGTTCTAAATCATAGACTGTAAGTATGTTTACATATTTAAAGGATTTGCCTCTGATGATTCAAACACGAGTTTTGAGCAGTGTAGAGTAGAGCTTGTTGTTTGTCGTTTCCCCGATCACAAATAAACACATGGTTTTATGTTTAAGCAGTGCAATGCGTAAAAATACAGTATAAGTCATTATAATCCATAATTAAATGGGGAAGTTGTGGCCTAGTGGTTAGAGAGTTTGACTCCTAACCCTAGGGTTGTGGGTTCGAATCTCGGGCCGGCAATAACACGACTTAGGTGCCCTTGAGCAAGGCATTGAACCCCCAGCTGCTCCCTGGGCACCGCAGCATAAATGGCTGCCCACTGCTCCGGGTGTATGTTCACAGTGTGTGTGTGCACTTTGGATGGGTTAAATGCAGAGCATAAATTCTGAGTACTTGGCTGATTGTCACGTCACTCATTATGTCCTCACTGGATGCAAAAAATGGCTCGTTTGTAATGGGTTTTATTGTTTTTGTCTTGCTGTTCTGGTGTTCTGACCAGGACACACATCACAGAATGGCAAGGGGCATACAATTTCGGTCACACGCTTGAGGCACTCGGCCAATCACAGCACACTGGATAGCTGGCAAATCAGAGAACACCTCGCTTTTCAGAACGATGAGCTTTGTAAAAAGCTATGCGCTAAGAGACTATGCGACAAGAAAAAATAATGTACAATATTTGGAAAATAATGTGTTTCTTGAACCTTAAACTGCAAATGCACCAAAATGCACAAAATGATGTTCTTTTATAACAACAGCATATGAACGCTTTTAAATAATTGGTAATGTAATTGTTTTAGTGTTTATGTAAACAAAAATACATTTGATTTGTTGTTTGTTGATTTTAAGTTTCCATTTATTTATTATTTTTATTCTTTTTTTTCAGTACATTTTGGTGATAAGAAATGTTCATATCATTGCATCTCTACCTACACATCAGTTCCAAAAACAAAGATAAAGCCTTTGCTAACTAAAAGAAAACATGTTGACAAAATGGTTGAATCTAATGTTGTGATAATATAGCATAATGAAAAACTTACAAGCACAATTAAGATTTAATCATCCAAAAAAAATATTGCGATCACCTAATGTCAGATTTAGGTTTGTTCACCTAAACATTTTTGGATGTTTAGGAGTTGTAAAGTAATATTGAGTTATACTGTATTATGGTAGGAATATAATGAAATATAGATTTATATACATTTCATAAAATAAGATAAATCCATAAAAGTCTTCTATTATTAAAGTCTCAACACCATCAGAATGCATCAATCAGAGAGACTTTACTGCTAAATAACTGCTAAAAATAATGACTTTTCCAATGCAGTGCATTAGCATAATAGAGAAATACTCAATACGATTTAATTAAGGGTATTACTAAGAGGGGAAATGACTGAAAACATGTTTTCCATTTATCGTTGACAGATGTTGCATGATTGTGATGGCAGAGCAGTGGCATGATGTTTTTAGGGCTGAAGCAGAGTGCGGGGGAGGCACTCGTCTCTTTCTTTGTCCCTCCTGTCATTGATTGAGCAATGAGTGGCATAACCTCCACCGGAAAGGATCAGCCTTTCATTCTCTCCAGCCTGTGTCATTATCGGACACTTCAACGACACGTGGGATGGGTATTGTCCTCTGTATCGTATTGTGACATGCTGTAACTCACACGTCTGAAAATCTTTTGCTGGACGTCACTTTAACACAACTCAAAAACATGAATTTAAAGGGCCACTAATTGCCAAACTATCACAGTAATTTGTACAGTAACCTTTCTATAAATAAAAACAACTAAATATTCTGTAGCACTAACAACAGCTAGGAGAAAATTAATTAAAAATAGATAAGGTTCAAGTTCCCAAAGGGAACACTAATTACCATAATGATAACTTTTAACAAAGCACAACTATTTGTATTATTATCCAACAATACAGCACATAATTTTTTATTTTTTGTATATTTTTCAGTCATTTGTTTTGTTATGGCAGACAATTATAGTAAAATCCAGTGTTATTTCAGTGTTATAGGTTTACTGTTATAGCTACTATTTTGAATCAGTTTGTATGTTTTATATTTTAAAGTTTTAGTATTTCCACGCAATGTTCTTGTCATTATAGTTTTTTTTATTTTATTTCTATTTATTTTTTTTATTTATTTAAAAGTAAATAAAATGAATAAATAAAAAAGTTTTACTTTATTTACTTTTGTTGTTGTTGTTGTTGTTGTTTTAGTATGCCAAGTTAATAATAATTAATAATAGTTTTTATTAATATTTTTTTTTTAGGTTTCAGATTTAGTTTGAACTATTTAGTAAAATGCAATAACTATTTCAAAACTACAAACACATGGAACCATTATTCGTGGCACATTTTTACATTTAACTTGTAACAAAGACAAATGGCACGTTATCTATGGGCCCACTTCTCCTGTTCATGTTAATTATTACAATCACCACATTAAATGTGCATGAATTTGAACTTTAACTGAAGTAATGTTAATGCTTGTAATAAATGAAATAACAATCATCTTTTCTGTCATAACTCGAGCAGAAACCTGAGTGACAGTGTTTTTAGAAATTTTAAGCATTTGCTGCCAGCAAAGGCCACAGACCTAACACCCTGAAAAACTAATTGCAAGTATTAATGCTCCATTATCTAGTGACCTGGGCCCACCTCTGTAAATTATTTATTTCTTTTACTCATTGAAGGAGTGTTTGGTAATCTATTTTAATTAGTTCTTATAGGCTTCCTACATCCCCACATCTTCTCTTGGGCCTTAAAGAGAAAAAAGACAAGTCATTGTCTATTTTATGTAGTGATAAACAGCATTTTTAAACAGCAAAAAAAAAAAAAAGTAAATAAATAAATAAAAGACTAATGTTTAGAACAGGGCTGGGGCAGCACTTTTGAATGCTAATATATTCATAGTTTGGCATTTGGCCATGCGTATTCAGTTGCCAATGTAGAACAAACTTGCAGGAGGCTACGTTTTATGCAAAGGATCAATTTTTTCAGCCGAAAGCCGCACAGTTGACAAGACTTCAAACCAGGCATCGTTTTCTCCTCGGTCAAAGCAAACCTGAGACTGTCAGTTGAAAGATACCAGAAAACTGCAAAGCCTTCATATGACAGCAGAAGGGCATACAAAGTTATGTATAGAGCATTTCTGAATTAAACAAAATAGAATGACACAATCTTGTTGATCACATGCGTGTCTATAAAAGTGGCTCAAAAGAGGCTCTACTGTAAGGATTTTGGAATTGCCTCAGCTTGTGTGTGTGTGCTTTTGAAAGGGTGTCATTACAGCAGTGCATACTGATGTAACCAGGGACTCTTATCGCAAAAAAAAAAAAAAAAAGAAGTAGCTAAAATGCTTGAAAAAAAAAGTAATTCACATTGAATTATACTTAAGTATTTCAAAGTAAACAATTTTCTTTATCTTTTTAAATTTACTTTTGAAAGCAAGAGACCATAGCGATTTTCTCATGGTAGTATTTTGAACCTGTAACCTGAATATTTTCAAATAGCAGCAGATGATTCTACAGTGGTTTGGATATAGTGACTTTTAGACAAAAATTCAAGACTGATGATGAATCATGTTCACATCTGACTGGATTTGTCCATCTTATAAAACACATAGCTCAAAGTCTGTGTCTGTAATGAATAGTTCACCCAATAAAAAAATAAAAAATAAATAAATAAAATAAAATAAAAAAAGGAACATTCAGACATAATTCACTCAGTTTTCATAGTTTTAATCTGAAATTATTATAAGTATTATTTTTCCTATGAAAAAACAAATCACATTCATAGCAGTATATCCAAACTTCTCATCTTTACAATGAAATAAATACAGAGGAGGACAGTAGTAAAGTATTTTATCTTTACTTAATTAAATAAAATAATAATAATAATAATAATACAATTATATGTATTTTATCAATGTCTTTCTTCTGAAAACTTTAACTTCGCTACATTCCAAAACACTACATTCACTACATTCCAAAGCATGTCATACTTTTTACTGCAATACATTTTATAAGTTGAGTCTGTGTTTTTCTTCCCCCTTTAATAATTAAGAACATTACAAATATAGAACTTTCTTATTCTCAAGTAAGACTTTGAATTACTTTTACTTGAGTAAAAGTAAGAAAGAACTAGATTTATAATGTAATGATATATTAAATTATATTAAATATGAAATGTAGTGCAAAAAAAAACACCATTGTTATGCTTTGAAATGTTGTAAAGTAAATGTGTTCTAAAGAAAAAAAAACACTAGTAGTTACATAAAGTAGTGTAATGAATGAGGTATACGTATTTGTTATATTTAGCAAATAGTGGACAATACCCCTCCCAAACATGCAAGACATGGTAGAGAAAGCCAGGCCTCTGGTTACTGTGGTAACAAAGACACACATCAAGATAAGATTGTTTTACAACTCAAAGGAGAGTTTTCAGTCTAAATTCACTTTGAAACAGACAAATGTACCCTTGTACTGTACAGTCCAGCCTAATTACATTATCTCCTTCTAGATATAACCACTTGAGAAATGTAGGGACATGTACCCAGTTTTCCCCATCTCAATTTTTTTTTCCTTTTATAGAGTTTTGCTTATGTATTGAAACAAACGCTTTCACATGAACATTTTTAATTGCATACTATTGTTAACAGAGGTCACAGGTATGCCATGTTTGGTATTTTTCCACTGCATTTTGGTCTAAATGTTCATTTATATTATAAGTTGATACCTATGGATGAAATTAGTGTTATCAGATTCTTTAATAGTTTCTTTAATAGTTTCTAACATCCAATCAAAGACCATATGCAAAACATATGCCTGAGGACAAAGGGCCGTAAACTTTCCCTCTAAAGTTACCATTCCGCATTGTCTCACTCAAGTGTCACCAGATCAGAGAAGGTTTTGAGATGCAGAAACTCTAAGGCAAGATGCAGATCTAAGAGTCCTCACGAACCCAACCTAAGATTGTGCCAGGCTTTCAGCCTAGTCTTTCAACTTCAAGATCCTCTGACTCAAACAGGTTCTTTTTCATCAACCAACTTCAGCAAGGATCATCTTAAGCCTTCAGATTGCACCAGGACTCCCTTTCAGACAGACAAGATGTGCTAGGAGTATCAAACTTACCGTATTTTCCGGACTATAAGTCGCACTTTTTTTCATAGTTTTGCTGGTCCTGCGACTTATAGTCAGGTGCGACTTGTTTATCAAAATTAATTTGACATGAACCGAGAGAAATGAACCAAGAGAAAACATTACCGTCTACAGCCGCCAGAGGGCGCTCT
This sequence comes from Carassius carassius, assembly GCF_963082965.1. Taxonomy (NCBI): domain Eukaryota; kingdom Metazoa; phylum Chordata; class Actinopteri; order Cypriniformes; family Cyprinidae; genus Carassius; species Carassius carassius. Next base: position 5,236,197 of record NC_081769.1, on the reverse strand, counting down.
ATGCTGCTCAGTGCTCCTGTAGTATACTACTGAAAACATAGAGCGCCCTCTCGCGGCTGTAGACGGTAATGTTTTCTCTTGGTTCTTGGTTCTAAATGAATGCGAATTATAGTCCAGTGCGACTTATGTATGTTTTTTTCCTCATCATGACGTATTTTTGGACTGATGTGACTTATACTCAGGTGTGACTTAAAGTCTGAAAAATACGGTAGTCATATTAATTGATAAAATAAGTAACATTTGCACCTTTTTACAAAGGCGTGTTTGAACTAAGAAACGGTGTGGGTTCGAGTCTCGGGATGGCAATACCATGACTGAGGTGCCCTTGAGCAAGGCACTGAACTCCCAACTGCTCCCCTGGCACCGCAGCATAAATGGCTGCCCACTGCTCCGGGTGTGTGTTCACATTTTTTGTGTGTTCACTGCTGTGTGTGTGCACTTTGGATGGGTTAAATGCAGAGCACGAATTCTGAGTATGGGTCACCATACTTGGCTGTATGTCACGTCACTCACTCACTTAGAAATATAATTAATCATAAATAGTTATGATTGATTATTCATATTTCCCCTTTGAGCTGATTCGCAACAGGAGCTACAGACACTTTAAAATGTACTTTTAAAACAGAGTAAAAATACTTCATTACTGTCTGCCTTTCTGTCCAGCTAAGGAAAGTTACAGTATATTTAATGTAACATGTTATAATAACCACATCTCACTCTGCTCCTAACATAAAGCCTTATAGGATTTTGGAAGACTTACAGTTTAAGAATAACTTTTATGTTTGCATGCTGATATGTTATGCTTCATGATTCATTTTATAATCACTTTTGGACCTTGAAAGCACCTGATTCTCATCCACTTTCATGATGGTTGGGAAAAGTTCCCCTTTCGTGATCCACTGAATAAAGTCATGCATTTTTTTTTTTTTTTTTTTTTTTTTGTGTGTGTGTGTGTGTGTATGTGTGTGTTGTTGTTGTTGTTGTTTTTTGTTTTGTGTTTTACATGAAATAGGTTTGGAATGACAATGGCAGTCAGAAAATTATGGCGTATTTATTGTTTTGGTAAGCTATTATTAGTATTTGAACTGAATTAAATTAGATTGCATTTAATTGGCTGTCTACATAAGATTAACAAGATTGATTGGTCTGTTAGTCATGTTAAGTTGTTCTTTTTATCATTGAGGAAAGATTGAATTCATGGTGACCTACAGTATGCACTTTATTCTTTAAGTCTACATTTTGATAGAGTACAACATTATATATATATATATATATATATATATCTTTTCTCCTAGTAAATGCAAGTCAATTAACGGAACTCAAGAAAAGTACAGATTCCGCAAAACTGAACCTAACACAAATAATATACACCTCTGTATGCAACAAAATGAACCAGGTGCCTGGGAGGTAATATTATATGTTTCACAGAAAGCTACAAAAGAAAAAGAATAACAGATCAATACCATGCTTGTCTCTGCACACAGGCATGGCAGACTTTTAAGTTCAGAATCTAAAGTCTACACAATTCATGATCTTTTCTTCTGAAAATATGTACCTTTCCTGCAAGGAGGTATTTCCATATATCTACATATGCCTCTATGATTTAATTAATGGCCTTGATATCTGGATCACTACATAATTCTTGCCTGGTTATCACAAGTGACTAAGTCCTATAAGGGCATATCAAACAAAAAGCGCTATTTGATTTAGTAATTGCACACCTGAGCTTAGAGAGTTGAGTGAGGGCTCATCTGTGACTGATCAGTCTGACTGCACTCCACCACCTGAGTCTGTGGGGTACTGTGCTTATTTTCTGGAATACTTAATAGTATTGGTGGAAACATGTCTCAAAGAAAAAAAATATATATATATATATGTATATATATATATACTGTATAAAACACACACACCAGGAAATTCACTGACTTGGTGGTCTTGCACAACCAAACTATGGGCATGAAGGCCTACTATGGAAAGGTACTTTGGACAATAGTTTGCGATAATTTGGTGGACATTTCCTAAAATGTAAGTGATCAAGTGATTTTTTTTTAGTGTGCATCAAAATGTCAGTGAATGGTCTGTGTGTGTAACATCTGATTCCAAGAATATGTTGACTTGTTCGCAATCACTAATGTTGCTAGTCTGGCTCTGTAACAACAGTAGAGTGCATTAATGACTACCCACTTTTTCATAGGCATTGCTTCTGGAAGGGGTTTAAAAACCAAGCCAACCAGCTACTAAGTGTATCACAACATTAAAAACTTACAAATTAGTTTGGGGATCAATTCAAGACTTTATAGGTACTAATAAACAACCAATATGCAAGTAATATGCATGCTAAAAAGTAACAAGTTCATTATGAAAATTGGTAAACTAAAGTGTAATCAAAATTCAATTTGAAGTAACAACAACAACAACAAAAAATAAAAAATAAAATAAAATAAATAAATAATAAAAATGATTGCTACAGACAAATTAAAATGATGAGCTGCACGCTTCCTTCTTCACTGCAATGTACAATAGTAAGTGAAAACGTCAAAAATAGTTGTATGTCTGAATTTACAATATTCATAAAACAGCAGGTGAAAAGTACCTCAATTTACTATTCTGGTGAGATTCAGAAGCGCAAATCCGATGAACGCTTTACCATTCCTTGAGGCTATGGGAGAGAATTTATATTAATGATAGTAAAGTGACAATATACTGACACTGGTTGGTCCCATGACATTCATACAACACACATTAATACTATATAGAACATACTTTTTAGTGATCATGATGAAATAATTGCTTATTCAAAATAAGTACCTAGAGTGCATGTGATTTCAGATGCTAAATAAAGTTGTAGTCCCAGCTCAAGGACCTTTTTCTGATCCCATCCACCCTCTTTCTCTCCCACTTTTCTTTCTGTCTACAATACTGTCTTTTTCTAATAAAAGACAATACAACCCGAATTCCGGAAAAGTTGGGACGTTTTTTAAATTTTAATAAAATGAAAACTAAAGGAATTTCAAATCACATGAGCCAATATTTTATTCACAATAGAACATAGATAACATAGCAAATAATTAAACTGAGAAATTTTACACTTTTATCCACTTAATTAGCTCATTTAAAATTTAATGCCTGCTACAGGTCTCAAAAAAGTTGGCACGGGGGCAACAAATGGCTAAAAAAGCTAGCAGTTTTGAAAAGATTCAGCTGGGAGAACATCTAGTGATTATTTAAGTTAATTGATATCAGGTCTGTAACATGATTAGCTATAAAAGCTTTGTCTTAGAGAAGCAGAGTCTCTCAGAAGTAATGATGGGCAGAGGCTCTCCAATCTGTGAAAGACTGCGTAAAAAAAATTGTGGAAAACTTTAAAAACAATGTTCCTCAACGTCAAATTGCAAAGGCTTTGCAAATCTCATCATCTACAGTGCATAACATCATCAAAAGATTCAGAGAAACTGGAGAAATCTCTGTGCGTAAGGGACAAGGCCGGAGACCTTTATTGGATGCCAGTGGTCTTCGGGCTCTCAGACGACACTGCATCACTCATCGGCATGATTGTGTCAATGACTTTACTAAATGGGCCCAGGAATACTTTCAGAAACCACTGTCGGTAAACACAATCCGCCGTGCCATCAGCAGATGCCAGCTTAAGCTCTATCATGCAAAAAGGAAGCCATATGTGAACATGGTCCAGAAGCGCCGTCGTGTCCTGTGGGCCAAGGCTCATTTAAAATGGACTATTTCAAAGTGGAATAGTGTTTTATGGTCAGACGAGTCCAAATTTGACATTCTTGTTGGAAATCACGGACGCCGTGTCCTCCGGGCTAAAGAGGAGGGAGACCTTCCAGCATGTTATCAGCGTTCAGTTTAAAAGCCAGCATCTCTGATGGTATGGGGGTGCATAAGTGCATACGGTATGGGCAGCTTGCATGTTTTGGAAGGCTCTGTGAATGCTGAAAGGTATATAAAGGTTTTAGAGCAACATATGCTTCCCTCCAAACAACGTCTATTTCAGGGAATGCCTTGTTTATTTCAGCAGGACAATGCAAAACCACATACTGCAGCTATAACAACAGCATGGCTTCGTCGTAGAAGAGTCCGGGTGCTAACCTGGCCTGCCTGCAGTCCAGATCTTTCACCTATAGAGAACATTTGGCGCATCATTAAACGAAAAATACGTCAAAGACGACCACGAACTCTTCAGCAGCTGGAAATCTATATAAGGGAAGAATGGGACCAAATTCCAACAGCAAAACTCCAGCAACTCATAGCCTCAATGCCCAGACGTCTTCAAACTGTTTTGAAAAGAAAAGGAGATGCTACACCATGGTAAACATGCCCCGTCCCAACTATTTTGAGACCTGTAGCAGAAATCAAAATTGAAATGAGCTCATTTTGTGCATAAAATTATAAACTTTCTCAGTTTAAACATTTACTATGTTATCTATGTTCTATTGTGAATAAAATATTGGCTCATGTGATTTGAAAGTCTTTTAGTTTTCATTTTATTAAAATTTAAAAAACGTCCCAACTTTTCCGGAATTTGGGTTGTACATAAATATATTAAATAAGTCAAAGTCCCCAAAAAAAAAAGGTTGAAATAATGCAAACGGATGGCTTCAACAAAAGCATACAACAATACAACAACCTCTGAGATCACAGTACTGTAGGTCTGTCTTTTAGGGTTATAAGTTATAGCCAGTGTTGAGGAGTAACTAGTTACATGTAACGGCGTTACGTAATTTAATTACAAAATTATTGTAACTGTAATTAGTTACAGTTACTACGAAAAAATGAGTAATTAAATTACAGTTACTTATGAAATTTTTAACGATTACAAAGGGGATTACATTTGAATATTTACACACATCCACATACAGATTTAACTGATTTCTTTCCCAAATTGCACTGACTATTCAGAGACATACAGCCCTAATAATTTCCGGGATGCGGAAATACAGTCTGGTTCGTAGAATCCAGTCATAAAAACGGTATGCCTAACGCGGACGGGATATCCCACATTTTGGATGACTAAATCAAAAGTAGGTCAGTACACTTGAATCAAAACATGACATGGACTAGTGTCTGTGAATATTAAGCCCCAAAAATGCAATAGCCTATATGACTTGCACATTCTGCGTGTCTTTTGGAAATCAGGCGCGGACTGGACACCGGGAGAACAGGGACAATTCCCGGTGGCCTGGCAGCCGATTTTGCCCCCCTATTTAATATCATTATTGTATAATTGCCTTCCGAATGTACTAAAGCGATCGTTTGCGAATCCGCCATTTGATAAATAAATCTCTAATAAGTCATGAAGTGTTAGTCATGACTCGCGCGCTCTCCGCGCCTCCGCCAAACGGTTTGGATCAGACTCAGAGTAATCAATGCGAGAGAGAGAGAGAGAGAGAGAGAGAGAGATATAATAGAGTGGATTGCTGGAGCATAGAAGCAGAACTACTGTTCAGGGTTTCAGGTCAGTTTCATCTGTAAAGATGCTTTTTTGTCTTTGTTTTTTTTAATTTATTTAATCAAGCAGCAGCACGTTGCTCACCAGTCATCACTCAAAATACTATATAAAGGACATCATTATGATCTGTTATAATGTTACGGTAGTAATTTAGCTGAAAAAAAATCCGATTTTTTATAGGTTTAGGGGGAGCTACGACAGACAACACAACCCTTACGAAAATTAACATTTTAATATTTAACTATAAATCCAGAGAAAATGGTTACTATTGTTTAAATGTGGTAACCAAAAATGTAAAATTATTTTACAAATGTATTTATTTAAAAATAAATACAAATCCATTTGCAAAAAAAACAAAAACAAAACAAGGTTATTTTACTTTTATATATGCTAATAAAAGCAAGGTTAATTTTTGTAAGGGAAAAACATGACTCGTGTACAGTATTAGGATTTTTCTATAAAGATATTGTAGTATTGTAGAGTATTGTATTGTAAAGTATAGTTTTGTTCAATCTTGAGTATTAAAGTCACGAGAGAGATGGATAACAGGGCAAAATAAAGAGACTGAAGAGAAAAATGGAAGTGAAGGTGCAGTTCAGGAGAGAACTTTTAATTATTTTGCATGTCCCCAAATTAAAGATTTAAACCTTTTTTTATGCCAGGTCCATACAAAAAAATAGTTTTGTCCATGAATTTGTTTGTACGAGTTTGAATTTTCCAGTCTGAATTTTTTTCCCAGCCCGCCCCTCCTGTAAATTAATGGCAAAGACATGGTTTCATTTACTACACATAGGCCTACTGAAGCTCGCAGTGTTTTCAACCTCTGGCATCTCAATATAGGAGTACACGAGCACATAAACATAATTTCTAGAACTGCTTTGTGTCACTTAATGTGCATTTTACTTATTTTGAGAAAACTATCATCATATACAAAGAGACAGCAGTTTAAAAAAAACACCAATGCTTCAGGAGTTTATTACACAGAATACGTCACATGCTTATTAGATAACTGTATTTAAGTTGATGTATATGCTTTTATTTATTATTCTTTAATTTTCACAAATTTAGAAAAGTAATCAAAAAGTACTCAAAAGTAATTAGTTACATTACTTTAATAAAGTAATTGAAAAAGTTACACTACTATTACATTTTAAACAGGGTAACCTGTAATCTGTAACCTATTACATTTCCAAAGTAACCTTCCCAACACTGGTTATAGCAAAATGTAATTTACTTTTTGGAGAGTTTTTACTTCAGACACCTGACTGCTGCACTGTATAGGAAGGCTGGGAGATGAATATTTATCGTAAAGTGATTTGTTACAGGTAAAATGATTTCATTTAATTTTAGAACTAGGTTAACTGGGGTACAGTGACTAGCACATACTCTGCAGCATGTTAACATCATGTTCTCATTCCATTGCCCATGATAAACCATCAATAAAAACAGAAACAGCAACTGATTAGTCCATGTCATTATATGGAGAGAAAATAATTTATATATCCAGGTTTCACTAAAAGAATATATATTTTCAGAATTATATATTGCAGAATTACAGGTTACTTTCACAGTGTTGTCTACAGTTAATCAAATGTATAATTATTATTTTTATTATTTTCTTTTTTTGATAATAGCCTATAATTTGCTGATAAGCAATGAATTGACATTGATCTTAACATGAAGATTTCAAGCTGTTGCTATGGTAACCTACTACTGCTTTTTTTAATGTGTATTTGGCATCAAGTGAAAATAGTAGGTAGATACATATCTAATTCTAGTTCAGACCCGCTCAACCCCAATCTTACCTAATAGATATAACATTCCACAACACATATGCAAAAGCCCAACAATGCTGTTCTGAAAACAGCAAGCAGCTCTTGTCATTATTGCTGACTTATAAGGTCAGATATAGTTTATTCCTGCTGTTGTTTTGTCACTATTAATTATGCTGTGGTTGCTAAGAAATTCTCCCTTTGGAGTCAGAGATGTATACTGCTATGATATGTTAAATATTAACAGATAAACAGATAAATATATATATATATATATATTTTTTTTTTTGCATAAATCTATTAATCAATGTTTAAAAATAAATTATGTCACTGATTTGGGAAAAAAAACCCGCACACAAAATGACATTTTCAATATAAAAAGTGATTGTGGACTGGATATTTTTTTACCTTTTATCACAGTCTTGGGCATGTCAAAGATTAGTAACAAGATTGGCTTTGAAGAATTGTTAGTTTTTTTGAAGCATTAGATTTTATTTTTTTTCTCCCTCATTTATTGTTGGTGGCTGTTTTTGCCCAATTGACTTCCATTATAACAACATTTTTTGATTGCAAAGCCATGACACCATATAATCATGCATTCTTGATTGTTTGTGATTTTCCCTTTTGGGGTGAGGTAAAATTTGTTATATTTACAGTTGATCACTAAGTGGGACCATTAACCCTTTAGATAGGCCTGTACAAAAAAAGCTTAGTTTCTGGCTTGTATATGGAGTTATATGGAGTATAACAGCAAACTATAGTGTCTATGTGTGTGTGTGTGTGTGTGTGTGTGTGTGTGTGTGTGTGTGTGTGTGTGAGAGAGAGAGAGAGAGAGAGAGAGAGGGAGGGAGACCTGTGTGCACTTACCTTGATGTATCTGAAAAAATCCAAATATGCACCTCAGCTCTCAGAACTACAGTAAACAATAAAAAAAGAAGTGTGTTTATGCACCTGCTGCCTTTTGATGGTGAAATGTACGGATGGCCTATGTGTGAAATGCTTGTCTTTTCTTGATGGTAAAGCCAGTTTAAAATCTTAAAATCCTTTAAAAAAATCTACTTTGCATCAGATTTATGAACATAATTTATTATGAACCAAAATGCAATACCAACTTTAAAAATGAGCTGCAGCTCGCTGGAGGGGCCAAGCTGCATAATAATTTCTAAAACTTTGGTACAAGTGAAGACCTTTCTCGTTTTGCCCGCTGCTCTTCTCACCATCAAATGACCAGCAGGATGGCATGCAAGTGTTTAAATCCACGTACTTTGCTTTTGTTTAGTCTATACTTATCACCACCATTAAAAGGCAGCAGGTGCATAAATACACTTTTGTTTACTCCATGTAGTTCTGAGAGCTGAGGTGTACGTTTTGATTTTCTCAAATACATCAAGGTAAGTGCACAAAGGTCTCTTTCACACATTCTCTCTCTCTCTCTCTCTCTCTCTCTCTCACGCTCACACTCTCTCACACACACACACACACACACACAGAGAGAATATAATATGTTGTTATACTCCATATAGCTTCATATACAAGTCAGAAACTTAGCTTTTTTGCACAGTCCTATCTAAAGAGTTAATGGTCCCACCTAGTGATCAACTGGGGAAGTCGTGGCCTAGTGGTTAGAGAGTTTTAATCCTAACCCTAGGGTTCTGGGTTTGAATCTTGGGCCGGCAATACCACGACTTAGGTGCCCTTGAGCAAGGCATCGAACCACCAACTGCTCCCCGGGCACCGCAGCATAAATGGCTGCCCACTGCTCCGGGTGTGTGTTCACAGTTTGTGTGTGTGTTCACAGCTCTGTGTTTGTGCACTTTGGATGGGTTAAATGCAGAGCACGAATTCTGAGTATGGGTCACCATACTTGGCTGTAAAAATAACAAATTTTACCTCTTCCCAACAGGGAGAACCACCAACAATCAAGAATCTCACACACACACAAACACTATAATTTGCTGTTATACTCCATATAACTCCATATACAAGCCAGAAACTAAGCCTTTTTTTTGCACAGGCCTATCTAAAGAGTTAATGGTCCCACTTAGTGATCAACTGTAAAAATTAAAAAAAAAATACCTCTTCCCAAAGGGAAAAACACAAACAACCAAGAATGCATGATTATATGGTGTCCTGGCTTTGCAATCAAAAAATGTTGTTATAATGGAAGTCAATGGGGCAAAACAGCCACCAACAATACATGAGGGAGAAAAAAATTAAATCTAATGCTGCACAAAAAAAAATGCATCAAATCCAATATTGTTACTAATCTTTGACATGGCCAAGACTGTGATAAAAAGTTAAAAAAAAATCCAGCCACAATTACTTTTATATTGAAAATAAGTCATTGTCAATAAAAAATAAGTCATAAGTGAGTGATGAAAAGGGCAGTAGAAATATAGCAAATAAGAGTTAACAAGGACATATCCTATGGAGACGCAGTAAAGGTGGTCCAGAACAAGAAAAGAGTGGCGAATAAAGGGAAAGTAATGGGAAAGGAACATTCAAATGAACAGGTTATGACACAAAGTCATTTCTTGAGGGGTTAGAAAATAAACCTGATATAATATGTTAAAGAAACATGGCTTAAAGCTTATTTAGATTTTGAGATTCAAGGATATGTATGTATAAGTAGGGATGGAGAAAGTGGTAATGGGGGAGGGTGTGGTACTTTGTTAGCAAAGGTATTTCATATAGAGAAATAGAAAAAGGGAAATAATATGTAGTTGTGGAAGTTTGGTTATGGGATGGTAGGGTGGTCATTGTGAATTTGTATAATCCATGTCAGAGGTTGGAATTGGAAAAATTAGAGGTAATAAAGGGATTAGATAGTAGAAGGATTATTTGGTGTGGTGACTTTAATGCTCATAGTACTATTGGGGGAGGGGAAAGACTGATAGGAATGGTTTTATAGTGGAAGATTTGATGGATGCTCTGGGACTTGTGTGTTTAAATGGTGGGAGTTTTACAATGATAAATCATTATACAGGTAGTGAGTCAAGTTTAGACTTGACATTAGTATCACAGTCATTGGCAGGTAATTGTTTGTGGGAAGTCATGAATCAAACAACTGTTGGAAGCAGGGTGGAATTAGAAGATATCAGAAAGGTGGGTATTTGGAAACGTGCAGTGGGATAAATTGAGATATGCCAAGATTTAAAAAAAGAGCTTTAAAAGTATTATGTACAAGCTAAAATTTTGTCACACCAGGGGCGTTGTTATGGATCACTCGGGAGGCTGAGGAGTAACAGACAGAATGGTTTATTGAACAGACACAAGCAGAGGAGCAGGTAGTGTAGGGTGGAGTGAGGGATGGATCCGTGCAGGCTGGGTGAAGACGTCAGAGGAGGAATGTGAACCACACACACGCACACTGGGGATCTGGATCTTCGGAGAATCGCTGGAGAGAGGTAAGTAGAAGAAGAGTTAGTCCTTAGAGTTAGCATACAGGTAAGACCTTGTCGCGAACGAGACCGGACGCTGATTGAGTTCGTGTGTGTGGTTTTTATGGTGCTGAGGTGATTGGGTGGTGATGAGGATCAGGTGGATGTGCTTAGTATTCCGGTGAGGGCGTGCGTAGTGATTGCGTGGAGGTGGAACCTGGCGTGTTTGTAACAGTACCCCCCTACCCACGGCCCGCTCCTGGGGGCTGAGGACCCCGACGACGTGGTGGACATCCCCTGGGAGCTGGTTGGTCAGGATGATTGGAGTGGAAGGTGTCGAGTAAGTTAGGATCCAGGATGTCATTGCGTGGGACCCAGGAACGTTCCTCTGGACCGTATCCTTCCCAGTCCACTAGATATTCCAGTTGTCCACCACGCCGCCGGGAGTCCAGGATGTCACTCACTGCATAGGCTGCGCCGTCATCTAGGAGGAGTGGAGGGGGGGCTTCCATTTCACCAGGTTCTGTGGAGGGAGAGACAGAAGGATGGTGAGGTTTAAGGAGAGACACATGGAATGTGGGGTGAATCCGGTATTCAGGGGGTAACTGGAGTTTGTACGTGACCGGATTGATCTGCTGGATGATGGTGAATGGGCCAATGAATCTGGGACTTAGCTTGCGGCAGGGCAGATGCAGGCGGATGTCCCGGGTAGACAGCCAGACCTTCTGACCGGGTTGGTACATTGGGGCCTCTGATTGGCGAAGGTCGGCTGTCGTTCTACGTCTGCGTAAAGCCAGCTGGAGTTGGTGGTGTGCCGCGTCCCAGACTCTCTCGTTCTCCCGGAACCAGTAGTCGATGGCGGGGACATCCAAGGGTTCACCTGACCAGGGGAATAGAGGTGGTTGGTAGCCGAGTACGCACTGGAATGGAGTGAGTCCTGTGGTAGGTGGACGAAAGGAGTTTTATGCGTACTCTGCCCACCCAAGGAACTGGTTCCAGGAGTTCTGGTGGCCGTAACAGAAGGTACGGAGGAAGCGTCCAATCTCCTGAACCTTCCTCTCCGTCTGCCCGTTTGACTGGGGATGGTACCCGGAGGACAGGCTGATGGCCACACCTAGGAGTGAGTGGAAAGCCTTCCATACCCGGAAGATGAACTGGGGGCCTCGGTCCGAAACGATATCCTCTGGGATGCCGAAGTACCTGAAGACATGATTAAATAACAGTTCAGCCGTTTCCATGGCCGTGGGCAGACCCTTCAAAGGAAAAAGATGACAGGATTTAGAAAATCTATCCACTATGACAAGAATGCAGGTATTGTTATCTGAAGGAGGAAGATCGGTTATGAAGTCCACCCCTAGGTGTGACCACGGGCGATTGGGAACGGGCAGAGGATGGAGCTTGCCTGATGGAAGATGGCGAGGGCTTTTGGATAAGGCGCAGCTTGTACATCCATTCACGTACCTCCTGACATCCGAGGCCATGTTGGGCCACCAGAAGCGTTCCTTCAGCAACGAGAGGGTTTCATTGACCCCCAGGTGACCAGTGCCAAGCGATGTGTGAGCGGAGTGTATGAGTTGAGTGCGCCGTGTCCTGGGAATATAATGAAGTTCCGGTGGGTAACCCGGCGGGGTGTTGGTGGTAGGCTCGGTAGGAGGAAGGGGTCTCAGCGGACCAGGTAATAGGAGAGATGATGACTCTTTCTGGAAGAATGGTTTCCAGAGTGTCGGGATTCTCTTCGGGGGCGTAACACCTGGAGAGGGTGTCAGCCTTCACATTTTTCACCCCTGGGTGGTATGAGATGGTGAAATGGAAGCGGGTGAAGAATAACGCCCAGCGGGCTTGTCTCGGATTTAATCTTTTGACCACTCGAAGATACTCTAAGTTCTTATGATCTGTTAGGATCAGAAAGGGGTGTTTGGCTCCCTCTAACCAATGCCTCCATTCTTCCAAGGCCAGTTTGATGGCCAACAGTTCCCGGTTGCCGATATCATAGTTGACCTCCGCCCAGTTGAGTTTCCGGGAGAAGAAGGCGCATGGGTGGAGGCGACTGGGATTCCCCTGCTGCTGAGAAAGGACCGTTCCCACTCCGATGGTCGAGGCGTTGACTTCCATGACGAAGGGTCGGTCGGGATCAGGATAGACCAGGAGTGGGGCGGTCGTAAAGGCCTCCTTAAGGATGTGGAAGGCCTCTGTGGCGGCAGGAGTCCAGGAGAGAGATTTGGGTTTGTTATGGAGGATACTGGTGATAGGGCTGGTGATGGTACTGAAGTTTTGTATAAACCGTCTATAGAAGTTGGCAAAGCCAAGGAACCGCTGCAACTCCTTGATGGTGGTTGGAGTGGGCCAATCTCTGACGGCGTTTACTTCCCCTCGTCCATCCGGATGCCACTGCTGCTGATGTTGTATCCAAGGAACTGCACTGAGGGCTGATGGAAAGAGCACTTTTCGACCTTGAGATACAGTTGGTAGGCCCTCAGGCATTGCAGGACCTCCGCAACGTGGCGTTGATGTTCTGCCAGGCTCCGGGAGTAGATGAGGATATCATCAATGTAGACTAGGAAGAACTTGTGGAGGAACTCCCGGAGCACCTCTTGGATGAAGTCCTGGAATATGGAGGGGGCGTTAACAAGTCCATACGGCATCACGCAGTATTCATAGTAGCCTGTAGGGGTTATGAAGGCGGTCTTCCACTCGTCCCCCTCTCGTATCCGGATGAGGTTGTAGGCGCTGCAGAGGTCCAACTTGGTGAACACAGTGGCATCACGGAGATGTTCCAATGCAGCTGAGACGAGGGGAAGTGGGTACCTGAACTTCACTGTTATATTGTTGAGAGCCCGATAATCAATGCATGGTCTTAAACCTCCGTCCTTTTTCTCCACAAAGAAGAAACTCGAAGCAGCAGGGGAGGTCGATGGACGAATATAACCCTGAGCCAGCGCCTCCTTGATGTACTCCTCCATGGCCTTCTCCTCAGGAATGGATAGGGGGTATATCCTTCCTTTAAGCACTGGTTCACCCGGCAGCAGATCGATTGCACAGTCCCACTGCCAGTGTGGAGGCAGCTTGGAGGCCCGTTTGGGGCAGAAGACGTCACTGAAGGGGGCGTTGCAGGGCTCTCTGGGCTCTCTATTGATGTGGAACAGACTGGAAGAGGTTCAGGGGAAGGTGTGGCTGGAACTGGACAACCTGAGATGCAGCTCTTGAAACAGGCACCGCCCCACTTCAGGACTTCGCCCGTCTTCCAGGAGATTACGGGGTTGTGCTGCTCTAACCACAGGCGCCCTAGAATCATGTCAGCGGTGGATTCCTCCAGAACCAGCAGATTGATTTACTCGTGATGGAGTAGTCCGGTTTGAAGGGATATGGGACCCAAACTATGACGCACGCATCTCCTGCTTAACGGCTTGCCGGTGATAGTGTGGACTTGATAGGCTGACAGCGTTGCCATGGTAGCGAACTTGAGCTGACGGCAGAGGGCGCCGGAGATGAAGTTGCCAACTGACCCAGAATTGAGGAGGGCGGAAACTGGAAGAGATATGTCAGTGGCAGTAAGTGTCACAACAGTGGTGAGTGGTTTCATTCTGTATCTTGAAGGGAGAATAGCACTCACCATGGGACGAGGAGGACGGACGGGGCATACAGCGATGGCATGCCCCGGGGCTGCACAGTAAAGGCACAGATTCTGGGCCAGCCGTCTTTGTCGTTTAGCCATAGAGAGACGATAGGAGTTTAGTAGCGTGGGTTCACTGGCTGGTTCTGGGAGAGAGGTAAGTAGAAGAAGAGTTAGTCCTTAGAGTTAGCATACAGGTAAGACCTTGTCGCGAACGAGACCGGACGCTGATTGAGTGCGTGTGTGTGGTTTTTATGGTGCTGAGGTGATTGGGTGGTGATGAGGATCAGGTGGATGTGCTTAGTATTCCGGTGAGGGCGTGCGTAGTGATTGCGTGGAGGTGGAACCTGGCGTGTTTGTAACAGGCGTGGCCATCATTTCAGAAGTGACAAATGTCAAATACAATCATTTTATGTATGTAGCCTATGTATTATCATAATTATTAGTATTAGTATTATTTTTTTTTTTAAACTTTAATAAACTTTTTTATAAATTTTAATTTGCTGCAAGAAATCAAATATACTGCTGGACATTAAACAATAATTTGTAGTAATTTAATGTGTGTATATTTTGAAAGCATTGAATCACTATAGAAATCACGATTCATTCGATTCTTAGTGTTGTAAATCGATTACTGTCCAAGATCGGCGATCCATGATTCAAAAATCATGTTTCATGATCGATGCATATGAATTGTCAGGGTTTGTAATTGATGCATCAAGAAAACGAGTGCATCATTACAGACCTAGTAGCAGTATATTTTGATGTAGAAAAAGCCTATGATTTAATATGGAAAGAGGGATTAGGGAAAAGATTAGGAATATCAGGAAAAATGTTCAGATGGGTGAAGGAATTTCTGTATGGATGCTTGATAGAAGTGAGAGTGGGAAAAACTTGTTCACCAACTTGTTGTACATAATGGAATGCCACAAGGAAGCGTTTTAAGTCTTATGTTGTTTTCAATAATGATTGATGATGTATATAATAATATTGTGAAAGGTATAGGGATATCTTTGTTTGCGGGTGATGGGGCAATGTGGAAAAGAGGTCGGAATGTTGAATATGTTGTGAAACAGTTGCAGGAAACAATCAAAAGTGTGAAGCAGTGGTTTTTGGAATGGGAATTTACATTTTCTGTTGAAAAAAACAAAAACACTCTTCTTTACAAGAAAAAAAAATGAAGCAGAGTTCAAACTATACTTATATGGCAAGGAGCTGAAAAGGATTCATTCAAATTTTTATGAGGGTGGTCCGATGCTAGGCTCATATGTAAGGTACATATCGATTATGTTATAAACAAGTGTAAAAAGGTTTTAAATGTGATGAGATGTTTGTTGGGATTAGAGTGGGGAGCTGACAGGTCTAGTTTGAAAACAACAGATATAGGTTTAATATGATCAGTTATGGATTACGGATGTGTGGTATATGGGTCAGCATCTAAAACCTTGTTGAAAAGATTGGATGTAATACAAGTACAAGCATTAAGGATATGTAGTGGGGCTTTTAAAACAACATCTGTGCCAGTGTTACAGGTAGAAATGGGGGAAATGCCATGGGAGCTAAGAAGACAGCAAATCTTGACAGCATACTGGGTGAATTTACAAGTACATAAAAACCATCCCGCAATAAGTGCTACTGAACCATGCTGGGAACGTGGAAAAAGTCAAACAAATACTGTAGCTTTGGATGGGTTGTTAGGAAAAAGGCAAGTGAAATGGGTATAATGGAGAGGAATTACTCTCCAACTATAGTTCTGTCAACTATACCACCTTGGTTTTTACTACTGCCAGAGATAGATTTTAGCTTCCTTGAATTGATGACATGAATATGGGGGAAATTATAAAATCTTTAATTCATACATCAGAGGAAATTATTATGGTTATTTACAGATTTGTACAGATCAAAAAGATGTGGCAAAAACAATGGAACAAAGAAAGCAAAGGGAGATATCTGTTAAAAAATATTCCATTAGTTAGAAAGATCACAGGGTCACACGGGTCTAAACAGTTCTCTGCACATGATTGGGAAGCATAATAATGGAAAGTGTGAATATTTTGAAGAGGAAGAAACAGTAGACCATGTTTTATTGCATTGTCAGAAGTATGATTCAGAGAAAGAAATTTTAATGCACTAAGAGAGAACAGAACGGACAGCAAAATATCAATAATAATAAAAAAAAAAAAATAATAATAAATCTGTAGATGATAAGGTTTGGAGTCTACTTCTAGAGTATTTAGGATCAACAAGATTAATAAATAGAATTTGAGAAATATAAGTTTAGAGGTTGAAATTTTTATTTTTATTTTATTTATTTATTTTTTTTGTCTTAGTCCAAGCTGACAATGTCAACTTACAGTCCCTGCTGTATGTAATACAGGTCCTTAATGCAGAGATACACAAACTTCTCAAGGGTTAAGAGTAGCATTGGAGCGCTCAGATCTTCTGCCACTGTTAGTTTAGGGCTTTATTTTTTTTACAGCACAGCTGTAATGAGAAGAGACAGTACCATTCATTCACCTAAAGCACTCTCAACCGTTGTGTGCTCCCAGTGAAGAGAAGGAACATATACAGTATACATACAGATTCAACAGTAGACTAAATCTTAGGGAAATAAAATGAGATACTGCTAAACTACATTTGCACTCAAGCATGGTGTGATTAAAAGGCATTGTTGAAGAATGCTTAGAGGGAAAATATCCTCCAACTGTCAACTAGTTAGCTATATTGATGTTAAATGACCAATACTGTTTTTCATTTCCTGCACCCAGATATCCCCATTTATTTGTCAGCAAAATTCCAACAGATAATGCAAAACACCACATTTAATTTCTGTAACACTATTGTTACTAAACCTAATTGCAAAAATATTACTGTTTTCAAACAGGTTTCTTGAACACTTGCCCCATCTGCTATTGGTCACCCCACACAGATAATCCCACTCCAAATTTACCTCATTGTTTAAGCCATTATTATATGTCAGGCTGTTTGAAATGCTTGAAGAATATTTGAGCCAGATCTGAAAATTATGGCTATGCTTTCCCAGGCTACCGAGATGGTAGGGCTCGAGTGAAGACCTCCACTGTGTCCTGAGCCCTCGAGGTTGGACGACTGATTTCTCGGGGTAGCTTGCATCGGTTCTTAGCGGCTTGCCCCGGTGCATGGGGAGCTTACTAGATCATGGTCGACACCGTTTTCACCTTGTCAACTGTCAAGGTGATCTATGCTTCTGTCGCAGGTTGCAACTCGCCCACCATCTGCTCCTCTGATTTCAGAAGCATCTCATTCCAGGTCTGCACAACCATGTAGCTGATGAGCTGTCATGAGCTGCGATCCCTGAAGAATGGAGACTCCATTCCCAGATAGTCCAGGTGATTTGGAGACATTTCGGAACCACTCAGTTAGATGTGTTTGCCTCTTCAGATACCTCTCACTGCCATTTGTTTTACTCCCTGTCCGAGGGAACACTCGGCATGGACTCACTGGCACACAGCTGGCCACGGGGCCTGCTCAAGTATGTATTTCCCCCAGTGAGCCTTCTCACACAGACACTGTGCAAAATAAGGGAGGACAATGAGCAGGTCTGCTTGTGGCACCTTACTGGTCCAGTTGGACCTGGTTCCTCAAACTTATGCTCCTCATGATAGCCCATCCCTAGCAGATTCCTCTGAGGAAGGATCTACTAACTCAGGGATGGGACACCCTGTGGCACCCACGTCCAGACCTCTGGAAACTTCATTTCTGGTCCCTGGACAGAATGTGGAGGTTCTAGGTGACCTACCCCAGGAGGTATTTGAAACAATCACTTCAGCAAGAGCACTGTCTACGAAACACCCTTATGTCTTGACAAACCTGTTCGTTGAGTGGTGTTTTCACCCCTGAAGATGCCTGATCGGTGTGAACATTTGAAAATGTCTCATTATCTTTCTAAATATGCGCTCTTTGGCTAAAGGCTTAATGGGGTGGTTTAAAGTAGCCATGTGATAAACCAATCGGTGTAGAAGCGATTCAACACGTGTGTCATTCTTCTATGTGAAATAATCATAAATACCAGTTTATTTTGTTTGAATTGTGGCCTTGAAGGTTGTAGTTGTAAGGCCAGGCATACACTGTGTGGTTTTTGTGTGATTTCATCAAGGTACCAACTCACAATGTACGAACAGATTGCATGCGATGTAAAGTCAAAGATCACCATTTACATGCTCACACTGTACATGTGAAATACTCAGTGGCACAGATGATGACACAGTATATGGACGATAGCCAGATATCTATTAAAACAAAATCAATAAAAAACCCTCAGCTATCGATGATATTGAGAGTACTTGGCATTTCAAAATAAAACATTATATTATTACCATTATTATTATTATTATTGTTGTTATTATACAAAGATTAAACAGTTGAAGTTCTATTTTCGTGCAGGCGCAGTGAGGGGAAAAAGCACTGAGTTTAGGTCAGTCGGTGCTTCAACAGTGCGATACCTTCATGAGGGGTGACCAAAATGTCAGTCTTGACAAAATCTGATGATAATCGCAGTGTCTGACTGGCTTAAGCTGTAGCCCTGGCTGGCTTGTTTAGATCTTGTGTGTGCAGTGGAAATGCATCTGATTATCAGGGGCCATATAATACACCCGGCACAATGCAACGCAAGGCGCAGCGCAAGTGTGTTTGCTAGTTTCAGTCCGGCGCTGTTTGTATTTTCCCGCCAAGTGCCACGTCGTTTAATTAGCAAATGCATTTGCGCTCATTTGTGCGCCTATGGGCGTGCTGGTCTAAAAAGTGATAATAATAATAATAATAATAATAACTTTATTTTGTATAGCACTTTTAAAAGTCAATTCTCAGAGCGCTTTATATAAGCAAAATTGAGATAGATAAAATTGGCATGATAAACACAATACAAATAAAGTATTACAAATAATTTTACAAACCAAAGAACAATTTAAAAGTAAATATCCAAGACATATAGTAAACCCATAAAATACATCACATAAATAGGGTGACCACCTGCTAATAAGCCCAAGGGGTATATTTCTGAGGGACAATGTGGGACACTGCCTTGCGCTGCGGTGCCCCCACCCCATGGGCAGACTCACTGATAGTGGTTTACCCATTTCTAGCACATACCACCTTACATTGTATATTAATAATGCCCTATTCCCCTAAACATGTGTAATTGCTGATGTATGCTCATGACAAAATTGACAGATGCACTTCCACTTACGATTTACTTTAGCTATTTTATTTATTTTTCATTACAATTTATTCACTTTAAATAAATTATAATATAAAATTATAGGATTAAAATGAATTGTAGTTGCTCAACACCACAGGAACAGTTAAAAAAAAGTCTAAACTCACAACTCCAGAGGTTCACGGAACGAGAAGGGGGAGAAAGGATGGTGAACTTGCATGTTAGTAAAGGCAGGCGCATGAAAAAAAACTGTTTGAAACAGGACACACCTTCTCTTTTTGAATTGATGATGGCGGTGCCTCACTTTCTCCATTTTTCGAATCTACTGCTGTATCCCATCTGCTTCAGGGCTCAACGTGTTGTTTGTTCAGAGACATTATTCTGCATACCTTGGCTGTAATGAGTGGTTATTTGAGTTACTGTTGCCTTTCTATCATCTCTAACCAGTCTGCACATTCTTCTCTGACCTCTTACATCTACAAGGCATTTTCATCCACACAACTGCCGCTCACTGGATATTTTATCTTTTTCAGACCATTCTCTGTAAACCCTATACATGGTTGTGCATGAAAATCCTAGTGGATCAGCAGTTTTTGAAATACTCAGACCAGCCCGTCTGGCACCAACAACCATTCCACGTTCAAAGTCAAATAAATACCCTTTCTAACCCATTCTGATGCTTAGTTCGAACTTCTGCAAGTCGCCTCTACCACATCTAGATGTCTAAATGCATTGAGTTGCTTCCATCTGATTGGCTGATTAGCAGTTTGTGTTACCAAGCAATTGAACAGGTGTACCTAATAAAGTGGCCGGTAAATGTGTGTGTGTGTGTGTTTGTGTGTGTGTGTATATATGTATATATATATATATATATATATATATATATATTCTAACCACAGTCTCCATCCATAGATATTGGTTATAGTGTTACGCTTTTATTGCCACTGCACAGATGACTCATTCTCCATTGATGGAAACTCTGCATGTGTGTGTTGTCTTTATAAGCCTGTATTCTGCCTCACTTTGTTTAGGGTTGTGGACATTGCATCTTGTGAGAATCATTGAAAAGGATGAAAGATCACTGCCTATTGAATTACAACAAGTAAATCCACTAGTTATAATTCACCTGCAGCTGCTTCTAGCCTTCGTCTGGTCTTCAAGGTCATACATCAGGATCCCAGTGAGAATACACAAGAGTCTTTTGTCTTTAAGGTGTTTTATCACAATAAGCCTCCCCTTAAATTATGAAGGCAACTGCATTTGCTGAAGGAAATGGGTTTAAGGTGTTTGTTTAAATAAAATGTTGTATTTGAGCCACAGCACATTATGTTGTCTTCACACATAACACACACGTAAAGCTATAAGTCTTGGTCACAATTAGACCTTTTATTTACTCACAGAATTTGGGCAGATTATAGTAATTCTTGTCTGTGTGCCAGGAACAAATTATTCTGAAGCTGCCCATAATATTAAAAGATGCATTAACTATGCACTCAGTCCTTGGATCAACCGTTGTTTGCACATGGGGACTTCAATACCTGTGATGTGTCTGCTCATCTTCTAGCTCTTCAACATATCATCATGTGTCTGAGACATTCAACACAAACTTTGAATAAATGCTTTGGGAATATTATAGATGCCTATAAAGCAGACCTGCCTTAGGCAAATCAGATAGGCGAACCTACCACTGAGATACTGACAGAAGATTAAAAGTGAAAAAAAAAAAAAAAAAAAAAAACTGCCTGTAAAATAAAAAAAAAAAAATTTCTGTAAATGTTTAAAATAGAGAGGAACTTAATTTTGCTCTGCCTTTTTAAACTGACATTGTTTTTTGTTATTAAAGTTATTACGTACAGGTGTCATCTCAATAAATTAGAATGTTGTGGAAAAGTTAATTTATTTCAGTAATTCAACTCAAATTGTGAAACTTGTGTATTAAATAAATTCAGTACACACAGACCGAAGTAATTTAAGTATTTGGTTTTTTAATTGTGATGAATTTGGCTCACATTTAACAAAAACCCACCAATACAGTCAAACCAAAATCTATTCAGACACCTTTACTAATTTCTATTTCTAACTGTGTCAGAAAAAAATAATCTTGATAATGTTAGATAACGTTCATAGAAAGGTAAGTAATGGATTTCAATCAACCAAAAATTATTCAGACAGCTGTTAGTATGACAGTATTTACACAACTATCAATACTTAGTCAGGCCACCTTAGCCTTAATGACTGTCTGTAGTCTCCTCCTGGGCATGATGTCATCCAGGTTCATGCAAACCTGAACTTTTTTCCCCAGACTTGGTCAAACTCATTTTCGGTCCAACATTTATATACGTTTTACTGGTAGTTCACTGTTTGAAGAATTCTGGGGTATAATTTGTCACAGTTTTCTTTGTTTTGCTATCCTTTCATCCATCCATCCATCTTCCTCCGCTTATTGGGGGCCGAGTCGCAGGGACAGCAATCGCAGGGGCAGCAGTCTAAGCAGAGACACCCAGACTTACCTCTCCCTAGACACTTCCTCCAGCTCTTCAGGGGGGATACCGAGGCATTCCAAGGCCAATCGTGAGACATAGTCGCTCCAGCATGTCCTCGGTCTTCCCTGGGGCCTCCTCCCCGGTGGGACGTGCCCAGAACACCTCCCCAGGAAGGCATCCAGGAGGCATCCGGAACAGATGCCCGAGCCACCTCAGCTGGCTCTACTCTGATCTCTTACCGAGTGGCTGAGCTGGCCCTGGCTTGATGAAGCCAACATGGTGATAAAATATAACTTAATTCCCACCATATTTCTGATATTATCGATCAATCTTATCAGATTAATTTTGATAGTTCACTTTTATTTTAAATCCATGAGTGCAGTGCACCTGCGTTGTGTTAACACTCATTAGCTTGTCATTAGCGTTTTCATTCGTACCTATCGCCGTTTTCTTTTTTCCTCTCCTCTCGCTACTCTCTCTCGCTCCAGTTTGTCACAAGTTCATCAAACAACTGTGGTAAGAATATTTTATCAAGCACGGTGAGTAATGGCTTCTCCTGCTATTGTTATTTGCAACTCTTGCCACATGTACAGTTTATCTATCTCTGTCGCTGATGAGGGAGTCACATGTGATGAATGCAGGGAAATAGTTAGGCTGACAGAGAAGATTTCAGATTTAGAGACATGCATCTAAACTTTAATTGAGGACAGTAAGAATGTTAGAGCTCTAGATATGGCTTTGGATGCGTCTAGCTCAGGGAATCCTGTACATTGTTCGGTTCCGGCAACAGAGGCCCTGCAGCAGGGCAACTGGGTGACAGTGAGGCAGCATAGTCGCAGGTCAAAACACCTCTCTTCTGATCAAAACATTAAACAGGTTCTCCCCACTCAGTGATGTACCCACTGAAAAACCTGATTAAAGTGCTCTAGTTATTGGCGATTCTATTGTACGGAACGTAGTGGTTGGTGTCCACAAAGCACATAGAGACTCTTTCACCTAGATATCACACTATAGAGACTGTGTCTGTTCCCTGCACTAGAAAATACAAAAAAAGTCCAAGCCATTTAAAAGTAACAATTTAATTGAGGTTCAACAAATAAAAAAACACATGCATTAAGGATAAACAAATGATAAAGATTGGCTTATTGAATATCAGGGGCTCGTTCTTCGTACGTCGCTAACTCAATTAGCTGGATTTGATTGTTGACGATTTGGCATGATCTTGGATTGTTTGGTTCTTCGAAGCTTATCCCGGACTTGCTGTCATAGCAACAGGTGCGCAATCTTAAACCTGCTCGCGAGCAAGCTTATTTCATGTAAACAGAATTAGACTGCGGCTCATAAACAGTTTTAGTTTTTTTTGGTGATATTTCCAAGCCACTTTAGACCCAAAGTTGTAAAGCAGTTTTTTAAGCAGTTTTTTATTTTTTTTATTTATTAGACGACTATACTATTTATTACACTATTTAAATATTTTTATAATGAAGATCATGCAATCATGGCCATGCTGATTACAGTATATGTCACTCAGGCTTATGCTAGACCATAGACTGCCATCAAGGCCTCAATGAAGGGGATTATGTGAACAGAAAGGGGGTTCACAATGTAAATGTGCAGCCCAATTACTATTGTGATTCTTAATATTCCAGATTAATAATATTATATTAAATAAAAAAGGCAGTTGACAAATCTTCCATATCACAAATGTGAAAGCAAATGGCCAGGTGTTTTATGACCCAAACCAGTTGCAGCTCCAGGACAAGGGCACACAATGAGATTAACTTTGGCTATCTAAAGGGAAGATTTCAGTGTCTGAAAAGTCTGAGGGTTGGACACCTGACAGGGCCTGTGACATTGTTGCATGTGCCATATTACACAACATTGCCAAAAAAACACTTTTCATTAAATGTTTAATAAAATACAAATATGCTTAGTTCCTTGAGTTTTATTTCAATTGTTCTTTGTAAAGAAAAGCCAGTGGTCAAGTGCCTGCAACAAGAGATATTAGACACATGCCTCATGCAACAAATAAAAAGGAAAAGTTGGCTATACACTGCCCACCTGTAGGCCTATGTCTCCTCTGTCTGTGCAGACTATTCCGTAGGCCTTTCTGTAGATGTGGAATCCTGCAACTTATACTGCAGCCATAAAGCATACAAGTATAAATTAAGTAAAGTTATTATGCACTTGCAGGTAGGCTAGTTCCTCCATATGTCTGAGAGGGTTTATTCACTGTCCAGTGCAATGGAAACAAATAGACATTACAAAGTCTTATACTTTCTTTCCTTTGGAAAGTTAGAAAATGTCCACTTAAGTTAACAAGTGTTGGTGTATTATGTAAAAGTGCACAAAAGAGGAAAACACAATGTCATTACAATGAACTACACTTGGGAAAAATGTGATCAATAACTCTTTTTGAACTCTTCTTCAGTAAATAGTTTTACATTAACATAAGTTTATCAGTTTTCACTTTCACAAGTCAAAGCAATTCATCATTACTCAAGATTTAACAGTTGAAATGACTATTCAGCCTTAATTTAATGCAGCAAAATATTTTACAGTGTAGGCTACTAAGATCTTTTCTATTTTTTCTTGGTTGCTATTATAAACAGACAACCATTTATTTAACAGTGCCTTTTATAGAAGAGAAGAGACTATAATATAACAAAAAAATACCATGTAGAATATTTTGTACTTCACTTTTATTTGTTCCCATGTTCTAGTGTGGTGACTCTGACATTACAATGAACAAAATAATTATGCAATTATTAAAATACAAAAATATAGGCTAATAAGTGATAAAAAACATATAACATGGCCACTTCTAACGGATTTAAATTGTCTGCTACTTTTTGCCAGCCCTCTCTCCTGGCTTTTGCAGACTTTGAGGTGTTCCCTGGCGTTTTGATTAAACATTAAAATTCCGAATAAACTTTGACTATCTTGCTCTGCTGAGGAGAAAAACTGTGCGCGCTCTTTGGCCACGCTGAGCAGCCAATAGCAGCGTTGCTGATCAATGTTTCTACTATCGATACATATCCCCTTTTAAGCCAGCGCGTGAACGCGCAGTTATCTCAGATAACTCAATCCAGCGATACTAATCATAAACAACAGGTGTGTTCGAAGAACTCAATTAGCCGGATTATGATTAGCACGATGAAATCATCTTGGATGTGTCATTTGATCTCGGATGTAATAAGCGATGTACGAAGAACAGGCCCCAGATCCCTTTCTACAAAAGCACTTTTTGTAAATAATATGATCACTGATCATAATCTAGATGTGCTCTGTTTAACAGAAACCTGGCTAAAAACTGATGATTACATTATTTTAATGAGTCCACCCCCCAAAATTACTGTTATAAACATATGCCGCAAAGGGTGAG
Source organism: Carassius carassius (assembly GCF_963082965.1). NCBI lineage: Eukaryota > Metazoa > Chordata > Actinopteri > Cypriniformes > Cyprinidae > Carassius > Carassius carassius. Next base: position 5,210,906 of record NC_081769.1, on the reverse strand, counting down.
GTGTTCCAAAAGGCAAAGGGGGAGGTGTTGCTTCAATTTATAACAATGTTTTCAGGATTTCTCAGAGGGCAGGCTTCAAGTATAACTCGTTTTAAGTAATCTTGCTTCATATAACATAATTGTAATGGTCTCCTCACTGGCCTTCCCAAAAAGACCATTAGACAGCTGCAGGTAATCCAGAACGCTGCCGCCAGGATTCTGACTAGAACCAGAAAATCTGAGCATACTGTATCACCCCAGTCCTCAGGTCCTAACACTGGCTTCCAGTTACATTTAGGATTGATTTTAAATTACTTTTACTCGTATATAAGTCACTAAATGACCTAGGGCCAAAATATATTGCAGATATGCTCACTGAATATAAACCTAACAGACCACTCAGATCATTAGGATCGAGTCAGTTAGAAATACCAAGGGTTCACACAAAACAAGGGGAGTCCGCCTTTAGTTAGTATGCAGTTCGCAGCTAGAATCAGCTTCCAAAAGAGATCAGATGTGCTAAAACACGTCACATTTAAATCTAGACTTAAAACTCATCTGTTTAGCTGTGCATTTATTGAATGAGCACTGTGCAATGTCCGAACTGATTGCACTGTATTTTCACAGTTTTTTTAATGTAAAATCATTTTCTGTTATTTTTTTTTAATTTCAGTTTAAATAAGTACATTTTGAAAAGTTTATAAATTGCTTGTTTTATTTTTGTTATTAGTTTTCTTCATAATTATATTACTTTGTTTTATATAAAGCACTTTGAATTACCATTGTGTACAAAATGTGCTATTTAAATAAACTTGCCTTGCCTTGCCTCTCATCAAAAAACCACAACTTGACTCCAAAGAACTAGTTAATTATAGACTGATCTCGGATCTCCCTTTTCTGTCAAAGATACTAGAAAAGATAGTATCCTCACAATTATATTCCTTCTTAGAGAAAAATGGTATCTGTGAGGATTTCCAGTCAGGATTTAGACCGTATCATACTGTAGTACTGAACCTTCTCTCCTTAGAGTTACAAATTACCTGCTCTTATCATCTGATCATGGTCGTTCTATCTATTAGTGCTATTGGATCTTAGCACTGCGATCGACACTATTGACCACAAAATTCTTTTGCATAGACTAGAACACTTTGTTGTCATTAATGGAAGTGCATTAGCATGGTTTGAATCGTACTTATATGACCGCCATCAATACGTAGCAGTGAATGAAGAGGTATCATATCGATCACAAGTGCAGTATGGAGTACCTCAAGGCTCAGTACTAGGGCCACTACTCTTCACGCTTTACATGTTACCCTTGGGAGATATCATCAGGAAACATGGTGTTAGCTTTTTCTATTATGCTGATGACACTCAGCTCTATAATTCTTCACGGCCCGGTGAAACTCACCAATTTGAAAAACTAATGGAATGCATAGTCGTTATAAAAAACTGGATGACGAGTATTTTCTTACTGCTAAATTCTGAAAAACAGAGGTGTTAATTATAGGACCTAAAAACTCTGCATGGAATAACCTAGAACACTGTCTAAGACTTTATGGCTGCTCTGTCAATTATTCATCATCAGTTAGGAACCTAGGTGTGCTATTTGATAACAGTCTTTCCTTAGAAAGCCACGTTTGTAGCATTTGTAAAACTGCATTTTTTCCATCTCAAAAAATATATTTAAATTACGGCCTATGCTCTCAATGTCAAATGCAGAAATGTTAATCCATGCATTCATGACCTCAAGGTTAGATTATTGTAATGCTTTATTGGGTTGTTGTTCTGCATGCTTAGTAAACAAACTACAGCTAGTCCAAAATGCAGCAGCAAGAGTTCTTAGTAGAACCAGGAAGTATGACCATATTAGCCCGGTCCTGTCAACACTGCACTGGCTCCCTATCAAACATCGGTCGGACCCAAGCAGGCTCTGGTTATAGAGGGAATCTGGGTTGTACAGCCGGTATTTTATGGCTCCAAAAAAGGATGGGGATTGCATCCAATCATAGATCTGCATGTATTAAACCGCTCAGTCATGCGACTAAAGTTGAAGTTGCTCACCATCAAGCATGTTGTATCTCAAATCAGGTCCGAGGACTGGTTTGTCACGAAAGTTCTCAAAGACGCATACTTCCATGTTTCCATTCTTCCCCAATACAGGAAGTTTTTGAGGTTCGCTTTAGGGGGCGAAGCATACCAATATCGAGGACTTCCATTCGGTCTAGCACTCTCACCCGCACATTCACAAAGTGTGTGGATGCTGCCCTGGATCCACTGCGACTGCAGGGCATCCGGATACTAAACTATATCGATGATTGGTTGATTTTAGCTCAATTGGAACAGATGGTGGTTTGACATCGAAATGTCATTCTTGCTCACATTGGGGAACTGGGTTTGAGACTGAATGCCAAGAAAAGTGCACTTTCTCCATTACAGAGGACCACTTATCTAGGTGTGGTGTGGGATACGACCTTGATGCAGGCAAATCTGTCTGTTGCTCGCACTGAGTAGATCCTCACATCAGTCAAAAGAGTCAAAGGCCAGTCACTCACTGTAAAGCATTTTCAGGGATTACTGGGTATAATGGCAGCTGCCTCCAAGGTGATACCTTTTGGCCTGCGGTACATGAGACCCTTACAGTGGTGGCTCAAGACTAAGGGACTTTCCCCAAGGGGGAATCTACTTCAGAATATTAAGGTCACGTGATGATGCCTCCGTGCCTTAGACATGTGGAAGAAACCTTGGTTCTTGAATCAGGGCACGGTGCTGGGAGCTCCTTGTCGCCATGTCCCTCACCAGCTGGGGTGCAGTCATTAGTGGCCACCCTGCCAATAGTCTGTGGACTGGTCACCATCTGACATGGAATATCAACTGTCTGGAGAATCTGACCGTGTATCAAGGATTGAAACACTTCCTACCAGACCTGAGAGGTCACCATGTGTTGGTGCGCACTGACAACACATCAGTGGTCTCTTACATCAACCACCAGGGAGGTATGCATTCGCGTCCCTTGTACAAGCTGGCGCACCAGATCATTGTGTGGTCCCAGGACAAACTCCTCTCATTCAGAGCAGTATATATTCCTGGACATCTCAATGTAGGAGCAGATGTCCTGCCGAGACAGGGGCATAGGCCCGGAGAAAGGATGCTTCGCCCCGAGGCGGTGAAGCAGATATGGAGATTATTTGGCGAGGCTCAGGTGGACCTATTTGCAACTAGGGAGAGTCATTGCAATGTCCCTTCTGGACTGGACACTATGGTGCAGACTTGGCCGAGGCTTCTTCTGTACACTTTTCCCCCGATCACTCTTCTCCCAGGAGTTCTGGTGAAAGTACGCAGGGATGGGGTTTGGTTGTTATTAGTGTCAGTCGAGTATGGTTCTCAGATCAGATCTCGCTGGCTCTCCATGGGAGATTCGAGTCAGGAGAGATCTACTCTCGCAGGGGTATGTGAGTTGTGGAAACTGTGGGTGTGGCTCCTGAGGGGGCACAGCTCATACAATCTGGTCTCTCAACCGAGGTTGTTGAGACCATCCTCCAATCCAGAGCTCCCTCAAAGAGTAAACTGTACGCCATTAGATGGAAACTGTTCACCTCATGGTGCAGAGACTGCCAGCTTGACCCAGGTACCTGTGCAGTTGTATAGTTCTGGAGTTTTTACAAGCCAGGTTCTCTGCAGGGTTGACCCACTCCACCTTAATGCTTCTCATAATTTGCTCCATTGTCCAGTACTAATGCTCATCACAGTGGACAGGTGTCATTATGAGCTTGCTACGCAACCCCATACACACCAAACTGCGATGCACTGTGTGCTCTGACACCTTTGTATCGGTGCTAGCATGAAGTTCTTCAGCAGTCTGAGCTACAGTAGGTTGTCCATCCTTGCACCACTTTTACTAACTACTAATCATTACTAACCATTGTATACCAGGAACAGCCCACGACAATTGACATTCTGTAAATGCTCTCACTGACCTAGCTAGTAATCTGACCAATACTATTTGGCCCATCATACCATCATACCTATTTTCCTAATTTTAATTCCAACACATAAAATGTAAAAAAATAAAATAAAAAATAGAAAATAAAATAAAATAGAAAATAATAAATAATTATATTCATAAAATATATTATTATTGTTTTTTTATTGTTGTGGCTGATAAGAGAATTGTGATAAAGACATTACTGCTTATTACATTGGAAATGCTACATAAAGTTAACAAACAAACAAACAAATAAAATAAAAAAATTAATGGAGTTTGTACATTATTCTAAATGCAACATGTTTAGGCATTTCAATAGTGTTGCCTTCAAGACAACTGTATTAAATAAATAAGATAATAAATAGGCTGCAGTTTTTCCTGTCTAGTCAGAATTTTTACACAATTAGAAAGCAGTCATATATGCATCAGAAATAGGAACATTTACTACAGACATGTTGATACACATTCAATTAAATTCAAGTTTATTTGTATAGCGCTTTTTACGATACAAATCATTACAAAGCAACTTTACAGAAAACTAAGTTTCTACAATATTTATTAGTAGCCTGTAAGTGGTGACTGTCACTTTATGTGCATATGACAGGATTTTTCAGAAAAAATATTACAAGACGGACGGTGAACATTATTAACAGCAATTATTATATGATTAAATCACACTTGTAGCAATATTTGTTAGTTTCTATTTGTTGTTTCAGGGTTCACATCATCTGGGGTCCTCTGAGGGGTCAGCATTATCTCTTCTCAGGTGTTCTGGATCCAGACCTGAGCTTGTGTAAAGCCTACTTACGCAAAACAGAGAAACAAATAGAGACATGATTAGCATAGCTGCTGTTCCAAAAAAGTAAAATTAGTATCTTCAGCATAACAGTGGAAACTAATCCCATATTTTCTAATAATATTACCAAGGGGCAACATGTAGATTGAAAATGTGGCCATCCTTGTGGCACTCCATATTTTACTGGTGATTAATGAGATGACTCCCTATTTAAATAAACCAAATTGTAGCATTCGGACAGGTAGGATCTAAACCATCTTAGAGCCAGCCCTTGAATACCTGTATAGTTTTGTAATTGATCTATGAGTATGTCATGATCTATGGTGTCGAACGCAGCACTAAGATCAAGTAAAACTAGCAATGAGATGCAGCCTTGATCTGAAGCAAGAAGCAAGTCATTTGTAATTTAAACAAGTGCAGTTTCTGTGCTATGGTGGGGCCTGAAACCTGACTGAAATTCTTCATACAGGTATTTTTTTTGCAGGAAGGAGCTCAATTGAGCAGACACAACTTTTTTCAAAAATTTTACACATAAATGGAAGATTTGAAATGGGCCTATAATTTGCCAGTTCACTAGAATCTAGTTGTGGTTTCTTAATAAGAGGCTTAATAACCGACAGCTTAAATGGTTTTGGGATGTGACCTAAAGATAACGTCGAGTTAATAATATTGAGAAGCGGTTCTTCGGCTACAGGTAACAGCTCTTTCAGTAATTTAGTGGATACAGGATCTAATAAACATGTTGTTGGTTTAGATGCAGTGATAAGTTTATTTAGCTCTTCCTGTCCTATAGTTGTAAAGCACTGCAGTTTATCTTTGGGTGCGATGGATGAAACTGAAGTATTAGGCATTGTAGAATCTACATTCGCTATTGTATTTCTAATGTTATCTATTTTATCAGTGAAGAAATTCATAAAGTCATTACTATTAAATGTTGATGGAATACTTGAATCAGGTGGAGTCTGGTTATTTGTTAATTTAGCCACTGTGCTAAATAAAAACCTTGGATTGTTTTGGTTATTTTCAATGAGTTTGTGGATATGCTCAGCCCTGGCAGATTTTAGAGCCTGTCTATAGCTGGACATACTGTTTTTCCACGCAATTCTAAAAACTTCCAAGTTAGTTTTTCTCTCTTTAGGTTCAAGACTACGAGTTTCTTTCTTGTACGAGTGAGTATTACTGTTATACCATGTCACAGTACGTTTTTCTCTAACCTTTTTCAATTTGATGGGGGCAACAGCTTCTAATGTATTAGTGAAAATAGTGCCCATGTTGCCAGTCATTACGTCTAGTTCATGTGTATTTTTGGGCACAAATAGCAGTTGGGATAAATCAGGAAGGTTATTTGCGAATCTGTCTTTGGTGGCTGGAACAATAGTTCTGCCCAGATGGTAACGCTGAGCCACATAGTTAATATCAGTGATACGCAGCATGCACGATACAAGGAAATGGTCTGTAACATCATCGCTTTGAGGTACAATATCTATATCAGTAAGATCGATTCCATGCGATATAATTAAATCTAATGTATGATTAAAATGATGAGTTGGACCGGTGATATTTTGCTTGACTCCAAAAGAGTTTATTATGTCAGTAATCGCAAGTCCTAATGCATCATTTTTATTATTGATATTAAAATCTCCCATGATTAGCGCTTTATCAACTGTAACCAGAAGGTCTGAGAGGAAATCTGCAAATTCTTTTAGGAATTCTGTATACGGCCCTGGTGGTCTATACACAGTAGCCAGAGCAAGAGACACAATAGATTTTTTTTTGCATATCTGACACTATAACATTAAGCAAAAGTATTTCGAATGAGTTAAACCTGTATCCTGTTTTCTGGGTAACATTGAGAATATCACTATATATTTTTGCAACACCTCCCCCATGACCAGTCTGATGGGGCTCATGCTTATAACAGTAGTTTGGTGGAGTAGTCTCATGTAGACCAATATAATCATTTGGTTTTAGGCAGGCTTCAGTCAAGCAGAGTACATCAAAACTATTATCTGTGATCATTTAATTTACAATAACTGCTTTGGGTGTGAGTGATCTAATATTTATGAGCCCAAGCTTTAAAAATTGTTCTTGTTCATTTATTTTTATATTTTTTTTCTGGTTTAATCACGATAAGATTTTTTCTAGATCCTACATTAAATTTATATTTTGACCTCACTATTCAGAGAACAGACACAGTCTTAACAGATTGGACAGCGCAAATACTTCTATCATTTGAGTGTTTAGAACAAAAATCATCATAATAGTTATTTGAGAATTGTCTTACTAGTCATATGGAGCAAAGTGTCCTGGAAATGTTGTCAGAGAGCAGCTCCGCTCAGACTCTATTGGTGGTGCAGGCCATCAGCGCAAAAAATCCTAGGACACTCCCAGAAAAGATTCCAATTATTAACAAATAACAGTTTCTGTTCTTTACACCATGACAATAACCATTCTTTTAAAGCAACAAGTCTACTGAACCTTTCGTGTCCTCGTCGATACGTGGGCAGTGGTCCTGACACGATGATCGTCGCCGAGGGTGTCATGCTGCTAACCATCTCGATCAGGCTCCTGAAGTCCCTCTTCAGTGTCTCCGTCTGCCGCAGCGTTGTGTCGTTAACCCCAACATGAAGCATGACCGCTCTGGGGCTCTCGTTGTCCTTCAGGATCGCGGGTATCTGTGCAGAAACATGGAGAACACAGGCACCAGGGAAACGGTGAGTGTGCATTTTACCCCCGGCTAATGTAGCACGGACGTGTCGGACGATGGAGTCTCCGATGATCACAATGTTGGGGGGCGAATCGGGCCTGTGCAGAGAAACACACGGAGTAGAAGTGGTCGGACTGTTAGCTGTGCGCTGTATACTTACCCCGGACTTGTGAGCATCAGCCCGGGAGGTTTCCAGCGTGGCTCTCCGCTCTCTCAGCTGGGCCTGCCTAACCTCCAGGTAGCGAATGGTAGTGACACATGGCTACATGGCTTTGTGGATAAAGAATTGAATAATTGTATATCAATATTCAAAGGCTCCATTTTTCATTGGTAATGAGAATTAATTGCAATGTGCTGGCCATAAGGGAAACACAAGTGACACAGTTAGAAAAATTGTAAGCAATAAAATCACCAGGGAAAAAATTGCCTGGTCGATACAACACCTTCGTTGAGTTGTACAATTCAAACATAACTGAAGATCCAAGTTATGTACATAGCTCTCAAAGAACAAACTAAGCATTAGAAGTGTTGGTCCCATGACAAAATAATTAGCAGATAATTATAACACTATATATATATATATATATATATATATATATATATTTAAAAAATCCTTTATTGTGTTTTTTCAAGGATTGTATTCTTTGGTGCTAATGCATTTCATATGTACAAGACATCGTCTTCAACAGTCATCTTGATAAACAGATTAAGTGCATCTTTAATAATGAGGACTGTTTTGTAGTTAATGAAAAAACTCCAGAACTAGTTGTAAAAAATCTCCTACCTCATAGAGCCAGTACTAAATTAAAAGGTAAGACTTTCATCCTTTGGTTTTTACTAGCTTTCATTTATTTGCCACAAACTTTGTTACCCATATGATCGATCACTGAGAGTTTTCAAAATTTGTTTGTAGAAACCCTCATGGCACCAATCTTTCAGATAATAATTCCAAAGATTTGTCCTAAAGCCTGGACTATTTCTTCAAACATATTTATCCAGCTCTGAAACACAAACCAGTAGCTTTTGATTTCAGTGATCCATGTTATTAGCTTCTACTTTTACTGACAGTCTATTCATCTTTTCTTTTCTTCCCTTTTTTATTTATTCTTTGCCCTGTTTTTCTAGAACTTTTCTTTGTGTTCTCACCTCTACCAACTGCTCATCTGCCAAGGGTCAATAGCCATTTAGCATAGGAAATTATATTTTGAATAATGCTTAATGCATTTGCCAAAAACATTATTAGATAATGATTTCCAGATTCAGTAAGAATGATCTTATCTTAATGTATCCAGTTAACAAGGATATGTTGTGAGAATCAGTATTTAGAAGCTAAAAGCTACCTTGTAAAATTTGTTAATTTCACAAAAAGTTATATAATGTATATTTAAAGGTATATTTGGTAACATACTTTCAAAGGGATTCTGTGGCAGCTAAATATGTGCATTGAGAAATGGAAACACAAACAAATAGCTCTCTCTAGGTACAGACCTTCTTGCTGTATGTTGTGCCGTGTCATCTGGATTCTTGAAAATAATATGACCAGGATTGCTTTTCCTTCATAAAAACAAGGATCCAGAGTTAGATATGCATTATTCGCAGCATAGCTGAAGTTAGGCCTTTGTGTCTGCAGTGAATCCACCTTAAATCCAGAGAAATCACAGCTCAATAGAGGACACCAAGATACATTTTTTGTCTTATCACCTCAAATATCAAGGAAATACTTGCAAGTAGAGATTAAATTCTATAGAACTGTGAAACCAACCGGCACCATTACGCCAGTTTTAAAAGTCTTAAATGACCTTGTGAGGTCCCTGAATTAAAAACACCACTGTGCATGTATTTTTATTGATTTAACCAAAGCAATTGATACAGTTTACCATGAGATTCTGTTAGATAGGCTAATAAGTGTTGGTGTATCAGACAATGTAGTCTTGTGGTTTAATGCTTATTTAAAGGGAAGAATTCAATCTGTGCAAGTGGAAGGTATCAAATGAGACTTAAAGTGTTAGTTCACCCAAAAAGGAAAATTATGTCATTAATAACTCACCCTCATGTCGTTCCAAACCCCTAAGACCTCCGTTCTTCGGAACACAAGTTAAGATATTTTAGATTTAGTCCGAGATTTCTGTCCCTCCATTGAAAGTGTGTGTACGGTACACTGTCCATGTCCAGAAAGGTAATAAAAACATATTTAAAGTAGTCCATGTGACATCAGAGGGTCGGTTAGAATTTTTTGAAGCATAGAAAATAAATTTTGGTCCAAAAATAGCAAAAACTATGACTCTATTCAGCGTTGTCTCCTCTTCCGGGTCTGTTGTGAGCACATTCACTGCAGTTTAGTGATATCCGGTTCGCGAACGAATTACTCGATGTAACCAAATTTTCTTGAGCCATTTCACCAAATCGAACTGAATTGTTTGAAATGGTTCACATCTCCAATGAACATTAATCCACAAATGACTTAAGCTGTTAACTTTTTTTAATGTGGCTGACACTCCCTCTGAGTTAAAACAAACCAATATCCCGGAGTAATTCATTTACTCAAACAGTACACTGACTGAACTGCTGTGAAGGGAGAACTGAAGATGAACACCAAGCCGAGCCAGATAACGAACAAAAGATTTGACTCATTCTCGAGTCAAGAACCGGTCTGAATCGGTTTTCGGTTCACCAGATGTGATGGGAAGTTCGGTTATTTTCCGTGAACCGGTTCTTTCGGACAGTTCGATTCAATAAACCAGTTGAAGAAAACGTTTCAAGGTTTCTTTTGTGCTCGACGTAATGACGTCATTGGCGATGATTGCCTTTGATTCAAGCCTTCGGTTTACCCGCGCTCATAACATCAGCACAGAATCAGTTCGGTGTTCATCTTCAGTTCTCTCTTCACAGCAGTTCAGTCAGTGTACTGTTTGAGTAAATGAATTACTCCGGGATATTGGTTTGTTTTAACTCAGAGGGAGTATCAGCTACCCATTAAAAAAGTTAACAGCTTAAGTCATTTGTGGATTAATGCTTACTGGAGACGTGAACCGTTTCAAACGATTCAGTTCGATTTGGTGAACTGGTTCAAGAAGATCCGGTTACATCAAGTGATTCGTTCGCGAACCGGATTTCACTAAACTGCAGTGCAGTGAACGCCCTCACAAAAGACTCGGAAGAGAAGACAATGCTGAATAAAGTTGTAGTTTTGGCTATTTTTGAACCAAAATGTATTTTCCATGCTTCAAAAAATTCTAACGGACCCTTTTATGTCACATGGACTACTTTGAAGATGTTTTTATTACCTTTATGGACATGGATAGTATACCGTACAGACACTTTCAATGGAGGGACTGAAAGGTCTCGGACTAAATCTAAAATATCTTTTTATAATTCTAATACTAAATGTGGGCGTTTACTCTTAAAATTAAAGAAAAAAGTAATTCAGAGTAATTCTTAACCCTTAAAAGAAGTCTTAAGGTTAAACTTGTAAGGAGCACAGACGAGGACTTTTAAGAGGCTTAAGAGTTTCTTTAGCAGAGGAGAAAATGTCAGAAGGCAGAAGAAATGTTGTAATGATTAAACCTTAATAATCATCCGGAAGAAGGAGGCAGGAACCGGCGGACAATCAAAGGACATTTTAATAATACAAATTAAAGACAAAACACAACACAAAATAAAAACACAACTAAAAGCCCAGGCCTGGTACTCTCTCGTCCTTCACTGTCGTCGCTCCAGTTTTATATCCTTCCATCTCCTACGTGGGACTCGAGACCGGCGGTGGGCCGCAGGTGCCACTGATTTGCCCAATCATTGCCGGGCTCACTCCTTGTTCCCACATCCCTCGGCCCCGCCCCACTCGCACTTACCCCCATCGCCCCTCGCAGGCCGGGGGGTACCCACGAGACTGCGCTCTACTCCCCCCCTCCCTCCGGGGGGGACCGCTCACGGGGACCTGCGGGAACCCGGCGGTAGGACAGACGAGGCGAGAGAAAAGGAGATGGAAGGAGGAGCTACAGAGACGAGAGAGGGGAGAGAGAAAAAAAAAAAAATCCGGTTCCCAGTCGCACTGCTGCTCGGCCCTCCACCGGCTGGGTGATCTCCTCCGCGGTGCCTGGCGGTGGCACTGGACGGCCCTCGGCGGACGGCATGACACTCCTCCGCCGCCCGGTGGACGGCGATGGCTCCTTCGGTTTTGGGCAGCCAGCAGGAGTCCCCCGTTCCCTGCTCCTCCCCGTTCAGGCGGACGGCAGCAGGCTCCGGCTCTCTGGCGAACGGCGCCGACTCCTCCGCTCCCTCACGGACGGTAGCCGCCCCTCCAGATAGCGGGAGTCCGTCCCTGGCAACTCGCTCCAGTCCACCGCCTCGAGCGTCCATGGCGGCATCCTCCTCGCCTGCTCTGTGGCACCGCGGATTCACCACAGCGGCGAGGGATCTTCAGCAGCGCGTCCCTCCTTCTCCCGGGCTTCGGCACCACTGTAATGATTAAACCTTAATAATCATCCGGAAGAAGGAGGCGGGAACCGGCGGACAATCAAAGGACATTTTAATAATACAAATTAAAGACAAAACAAAAACACAACTAAAAGCCCTGGCCTGGTCCTCTCTCGTCCTTCACTGTCGTCGCTCCAGTTTTATATCCTTCCATCTCCTACGTGGGACTCGAGACCGGCGGTGGGCCGCAGGTGCTACTGATTTGCCCAATCATTGCCGGGCTCACTCCTTGTTCCCACGTCCCTCGGCCCCGCCCCACTCGCCACAAATGTGTTGCAGGCAATGGATGACAGGGAGTTAATAAGATGCTATAGATTAGATCGTGCAGGGATCATGTTTGTGACTGATCTTATTAGAGACGTGCTAACATCTCCGACACAGCGTTGAATTGCCATAGCCCCAGAAATAAAAGTAATCACTACATTACGATATTTGGCAACTGGGAAAATGCAACGATGCAATAGTGATGATTTGGGTCTGTCACAACCTTCTGTAAGCAGAGTGATCAAACAAACAATTATAGCACATTCAGAAAATCTTATTGTGTCGCAGTTCATTTCATTTCCACTGGACATTCCCACCTTGCAGGCTCAAAAAAACTGCATTTATGAATATAGCAGGCTTATAGGTGCGCACAAGCATGAACCGTTAATAGTTTGTGCTATACGCTCCCATGTCTGCTTCTTGTCCCTTGCTGTGACACCCGGCCTGAATTTTCCTTTAAGAATGGCCTTGTGTTCATCTACTAACTGGGCTAACAGTAAACACTTTTCCAGTTTGGCTATCTCGCCCTTCTTGGTTTTGATTCCATGTTTGATACATTAAAACCAACATTCAAACCGCCACTTAAATAGGACAGCAATCACTGTAATTGGAAAGAGTGGAACAATTTGTATCATTCTAAACCAATCAAATACCTTGTAGGAAATTAAAAGCATGGTAAATAAAAAAAGGATTTATATACACATATGTGTGTGTGTGTGTGTGTGTGTGAGAGAGAGAGAGAGAACGGTCAAATAGGAAAAATTAAGCATGTAAATTCAAAGTGAGAATTAGAATAGACCCTATACTTAAAATCAGTCTTTTTTTCCTTCTTGGACAACCAACCAATCACAATCTTCAAAAGATTGTGTCATACATAGCAACGGGGTCAACCCCGCCTCCTCACTAAGATGCAAGTTTTTGTCTTTTCCTTACTCAGAGTTGCTCTCAGATCGGTCCCGAATCTCTCTTAAGCTAAGACTGCTACGTAAAAGTTTTTAAGCTAAATTAAGAGTTTTCTGAGAGGATTCTTAGAATATTTATGAATACGGGCCCAGGGCATCATAATTGATGACAAACTTCGTTTTAATTCACATATTAATTATCTGAGACAAAAGTTAAAGAAAATGCTAGGATTTTATTTAAGAAATAAGTCTTGCTTTTCATTTAATGCAAGAAATAAGCTTGTGTCTGGAAATTTTTTACCGATTCTTGACTACGGGGATGTAGTATACCAGCATATCTCTTCTTATTCTCTTGCCTCCTTGGAAGCTGTGTATTACGGTGCCTTAAGATTTATTACGGATTGTAAATTTTCTACACATTATTGTACATTATATAAAAGAGTTTCCTGGTCTTCACTTGCTGTTCGAAGGAAAATGCATTGGTACTTATTGATTTACAAAGCAATTATGGGTTTCTCGCCATCCTATCTTTGTTGTTTGATTTAACAAAAAGTAGTCTGTAACTATTCATTTCGTTTCCAGTCTTATTATAATCTTCATGTACTCACAGCTCGAACTAATCTAGGTAAAACTGCTTTTGAATATGCTGCACCATCAGACTGGAACTCTCTTCAAACAAAATTGCGGCTAAATCAGTTGGTGCCATTTAGTAACTTTAAAGGTCCCGTTCTTCATGATCCCATGTTTTAAACTTTAGTTAGTGTGTAATGTTGTTGTTAGAGTATAAATAATATCTGTAAAATTCTAAAGCTCAAAGTTCAATGCCAATCGAGATATTTTATTTAACAGAATTTGCCTACAAAAAACGACCCGTTTGGACTACATCCCTCTAGTTCCTGCAGTAATGACGTCACTAAAACAGTTTTTTAACTAACCTCCGTCCACATGAATACACAAAAAGGGGGGTGTGGTCTTGTTCCGCTCCGAAGGAGAAGAGGAAGAGTTGCATTTGTGTTTGTCGCCATGTCGTCGAAACGCTGTTATTTTCAGTCACCAATTCAGTCACCAATCACCTTTGTTTGGGCTTCCTAGGGACGCTGTACTTGGAGATTAATGGTTACAATTTATGTTTAACTTGGTTCCCGAAAATTATAATCCACATGTAAAACTATGTGCAGCACATTTTGCTGAGGACAGCTGGCTGAAGACAGCTTCCTCAATCTCAATCAGTTTAATGCCGGATTCGCACAAAGATTATTCCTGAAAGATGGAGCAGTTCCCTCTTTGTCTGGAGAAGGCGTTGTTTATGGACCACAACCGGTAAGTGTATTTTATTATTTAAGTTGGCGCGTTTAACAGTTTCTGTAAGTTGGCGCGTTTAACAGTTTCTGTAACTTATTACACAAAGGGCAACGCTGTTTAGCTTTGTTAACTAGATGTTAAGGCTGTGCAAAAAAATCAAATGCGATTTTCATGCGCATCTCGTCAGTAAAAACGCTCCTGTGATTATAAGTGCATCTCCAGCACATGCTCCTGCCCACTTGCTTCTCAAAACTACAACCCCAAATCAGAAAAATATGGGACAGTATGGAAAACGCAAATAAAAAAAAAGAAGTGATTTCTAAATTTACTTTGACTTGTATTTCATTGCAGACAATATGAACACAAAATATTTCATGTTTTGTCTGGTCAACTTCATGTCATTTGTAAATATGCATCCTTTCCTGTCATTCAGACCTGCAACACATTTCAAAAAAAGTTGGGACAGTAAAGCATTTACCACTTTGTAATGTTGCCATTCCTTTTCAGAACACTTAAAAGACGTTTATGGACTGAAGACACCAAGTGATGAAGTGTTTCAGGTGTAATTTTGTCCCATTCTTCCTGCAAACAAGTCTTAAGGTGGGCAACAGTACGGGGTCTTCGTTGTCGCATTTTGCGCTTCAAAATGCACCACACATTCTCTATTGGAGACAGGTCGGGACTGCAGGCAGGCCAGTCAAGTACCCGTACCCTCTTCGTCCGCAGCCAGGACTTTGTAATGTGTGCAGAATGTGGTTTGCATTGTCTTGTTGAAATATGCATGGACGTCCCTGGAAAAGATGTCTTCTTGAAGGCAGCATATTATGCTCCAAAATCTCTATGTACTTTTCACCATTAATGGTGCCTTCACAGAAGTGCAAGTTACCTTTGCCAAGGGCACTGACACAACCCCATACCATGACAGACCCTGGCTTTTGGACTTGTTGCTGGTAACAGTCTGGATGATCCTTTTCTTCTTTGGTCCGGAGCACACGGCGTCCATTCCTCCCAAAAAATACCTGAAATACTGATAAATCTGACCACAGTACACGTTTGCACTGTGTGATGGTCCATCCCAGATGCCTCCGAGCCCAGAGAAGTCGACGGCGCTTCTGGACACTGTTAACATAGGGCTTCCTTTTGGCACAGTACAGTTTTAACTGGCATTTGTGGATGTAACTACGTATTGTGGTACTTGACAAAGGTTTGCCAAAGTAGTCCTGAGCCCACGTGGTGATATCGCTTATAGATGAATGACAATTCTTGATGCAGTGCCGCCTGAGGGATCGGAGATCACGGTTATTCAGCTTAGGCTTGCGCCCTTGTCCTTTACGCACTGTAATTCTTCCAGATTCCTTGAATCTTTTAATTATGTTATGCACTGTTGAATGTGAAATATCCAAATCTCTTCCTATCTTTCTTAGAGGAACATTGTTTTTAAACATTTCAATAATTTTATCACGTATTTGTTGGCAAACTGGCGATCCTCGGACCATCTTTGCTCCAAAAGGATTAGACCTTACTTGGATGCTGCTTTTGTACCAAATCATAATTACAATCACCTGTTGACATCACCTGTTTCAAATCACATCATTATTTAACCATTTTACCTCAATACTAGCCCTAAATTGCTCCTGTCCCAACTTTTTTTGAAATGTGTTGCAGGTCTGAATGACAGGAAAGGATGCATATTTACAAATGACATGAAGTTGACCAGACAAAACATGAAATATTTTGTGTTCATATTGTCTGCAATGAAATACAAGTCAAAGTAAATTTAGAAATCACTACTTTTTTTTATTTGCGTTTTCCATACTGTCCCAAATTTTTCTGATTTGGGGTTGTAGCTCAATCGCGTTTCCAGGAGGGCAGCCTGCGCTCAGCTGCTGTCAAATCACAACACAGGAACCGCTGGCACAATCACAACTCGTTACGTATTTCTGAAGGAGGGACTTTATAGAACAAGGAAGTCATCAGCCTGTTTTTATGACAGTGAAAACAGCGGTATACAGATAGGCGAATTGTGTGAAAAATACACATGAAACATGAACACATGTTATATTGCACACTGTAAACACTATCAAAGCTTCAAAAAAGCACGAAAAACGGGACCTTTAAAACACTTTTGCGTGCAGTGGAAAATGATTTAATGATTTGCAAATGCTTCTAGTGCTGTATTTTACTGATATCTTACTGTTGTGAAATATTGTTGTTTGTCATATGTGTTTTTATATAACTGTGCCACCTATCTTGGCCAGGACACTCTTGTAAAAGAGATTCTTAATCTCAGTGAGGTTATCTCCTGGTTAAATAAAGGTAAATAAATAAATAAACCATGGTTCTTAAATAGTTGATATAGTGGTGCTAGGAAATTTATGAACCCTAAGATATTTTGTGTATTTCTGCATTAATATTGATCACTTTATCATAAGCCCTCCTCCATTTATAATATATATATATATATATATATATATATATATATATATATATATATATATATATATATTATTAGTTACACTGAACAAAATTATAAATGCAACACTTTTGTTTTTGCCCCCAGTATCTGGTGTGACCACAATTTGCCTCACGCATTACAACACATTTCCTTTGTATAGAGTTGATCAGGTTGTTGATTGTGGCCTGTGGAATGTTCGTCCACTCCTCTTCAATGGCTGTGCAAAGTTGCTGCATATTGGCAGAAACTAGGGGTGCACCGATCCGATATTAGGATCGGATATCGGCCGCGATACTGACAAAATAGCTGGATAGGGGATTGGAAAAATTAACAGATCCACGGGCCGATCCAAGTTTTTTTTTTTTCTTTGTTTTTTTTTTTCGTCGCAGGAGAACCTACGTCATTCGTCAGCTTCACGTGTGTCGCATGCTAGAAGCAACATGGAGCGAGCCAGAGAGGCGGCTGTGTGGAGATATTTCATGCTTGCCACGCCAACTAATTCATCGGCTGTTTGCGATGTCTGCAGTGTAAATGTTTCGAGGGGCGGTGGTATTACTGCAAAGTACAATACTACCAATTTAATCAAGCACATCCAGAAACACCTTGCTAAGGAGCAGGCTGAATTCCTGCAGCTCAGCAAAACAAAAGGAGCGGACAATACAGCCCAGCAACTAACTTTGCAGGATGTATTTCAACGATGCGAAACGTTTCCGATGGAAAGTTTGAAAGGATCGGCAATTACACAGAAAGTTGTATAATTCATATTTCTAGATGCTCAACCAATGTCAGTTGTTGAAGATGAGGGCTTCCATCGCCTACTGGAACACTTAGAGCCGAGGTACTCTCTTCCATCACGCAAGTATTTTTCCGAGACTGCACTGCCAGAACTGTACTACAAAAAAGTTTGCGAACACGTCTCGAAAGAGATTAAAGATATAAAAGCTATGAGCTTTACTACAGATATATGGAGCTCTGCTGTGAGTCCAGTGTCGCTTTTAAGTTTAACAGTCCACTGGTTGGACACGAGCTGTACACCACACGGTGCAATGCTTCAAGCTAAAAACTTTTATGGTTCACACACCAGCGATACCATTTCGGCTGCAATTAAGGATATACGTACTTGACCAGTGGCACATTCCTTTGAATAAAGTGCATGTCATACTCCGGGACAATGGAAGTAACATGAAAAAGGCCATGTACAACATGGGGGTGCGGAGCTTAGGCTGCTTTGCTCACAGCTTGCAGCTTTGTAGTCAATGAGGGACTACTGTCACAATGGAGTGTGAGCGATGCCATTGCAATCGATAGACAAATCGTGGGGCATTTTAAACATTCTCCACTTGCGTAATCAAGGCTGCAAGATATCCAGCTCCAGATGCAAATGAAACCTAAACGCCTGCAACAAGATGTCAAAACAAGGTGGAATTCTACGTACTTGATGATACAGAGTCTTCTGGAACAGAAGCGAGTCCTCTGTGCTTACATTGCTGACCATGACCTGCCCAGTATACTGACCGCTAACCAGTGGGCTTTGCTAGAAAAAACGAGCATTGTTCTAGCACCATTTGAAGAGCCAACAAGGAAAGTAAGCTCATCGACTGCCTCCACTGCTGACGTCATTCCAGCTGTCACCGTCCTCAAATGCATCCTTGCTAAAGAAGGCGATGCAGATACTGGCATCAAAACAATGAAAAAAAACCTGCTTCAAGCTGTCAACAAACGTTTCGGCACTGTGGAAGATGAACCTAACTTAAGATTGTGTAACCTAACTTATTACATTAGGTCTATATTATAGATTTTTTACTCTCCACAATAACACGTCTACTGTATTTGATGAGATGCCATGCTGTACATTTAAATATTTACAATATAAATTATATTGGCTTACATTCTTTATATGGTTGAGGGTTCGAATCCCGGGGAACACATGTTAGGAGAAACATGTCGCTTTAGATAAAAACGTCTGTTAAATGCATAGATTTTATTTTATTTATATATTACTTTAATCAGCCTCAGGTTTTTTAGTGTCATCAAGTGTTTCATTTAGCCTAACCTATGTTTTATTTCTGTTTCAGATACTTTACAGTTGCACAATCTGCAAAGTGTGCAAAAGATGCACTGACTGGGGAGCTAGAGGAAGACCTGAAGAGGAGCACAGCTGCAGAACCACAGGAAAAGTTCCCTCGAGTGGAAGCAGCAGCAGCGAGCAGCTTTATGTAAGAGTTTGACCAAATTCTGGTGGAGTGTGAAGATCCCGGTGCAGCAAGCAGCTCGAGCCCTGTAGTCCAACTGCATGGATATCTTGCAGAGAAAACCGTCGCTGCCTCAGACAATCCATACCAGTACTGGGGAGTCAACAAATACAGATTACCTTGTCTTGCTGCCACTGCCACAAAATACCTCTGTGCCCCTTGCACTAGTGTAGAAAGTGAGAGAGTGTTCAGCACAGTTTCCAACATTGTGGATGAAAAGAGAAGTAGGCTTACAGCAGAGAGAGCAGAAATGCTTGTCTTCATGAGAAAGAATTTGCCATAGCTGATTAAGTGAGCATTCACAGGTCATGTTTGTGATGGTGGTGTGACACTGCACTACGTTTACAATGTTTGGTTATTATTATTTGTATGTGTGATCAAGTTGTTGTTCGACCAATTTGTTTATTCAGCATTTGTTTATTACTCAGGTTCAGCTGCTATGTTGCATTTTAAATTCCTGTTTGCAGGACTTTTTTTTTACTTTATATTTTTGTTTACAATGTTTGGTTACTGTTTGATTACTATTGTATGTTCAGCCAATGTTTTGTTTCTTGTGGCTACATTTTATGTATTTTAATTTAACAGTTTGATTACATTATATTTTAGATTTGAATGCATAATTGTTATATAACAAATTGTAAGAATTATTTATTTTACATGTTTACAATGTTTGTTAACTGTCAGATTACTATTGAATGTTTGACCAATACACTGTTTTTTTTTTGTTTCCACTGCTACATTTTATTTATTTAACCCCTTAACTGTCACTCACGTTTTTGAAGATAGACTTGAATGTGCATGATACAAACCTAAATTTTTATAATTCATGACTGAAAACATTTTGTAACATGATTTTGATGTGCCATTTACATGGTAATGCAATGTCTGATTTTAAAATGGGTTTTAAAGGATGAATTTTGAGATTTTATGTTTTCAAGTGATATATAACTTCTGATGATTTCTAAAACATGATAGAGAAAAAGGCAACGAGAAAGTCTTTTTTTTAAACAAAGGTCAAAACTCATTTTGTAATGTAGATTTCTGAGGGTGCACTCTTGTCATAAATTAATCTATTACTTTTCCTACATAATTTTTAACAAATAATATTGGAAAAATATATATTTAGGAGTCTTGAACCTTTCCAACGATATATAGTTTGTCAGGATTAGATTAGATTTGATTGTAATATAGTATAGTCAACGTAGGCGTCCCGTATACGGGACGGGGTGACAGTTAACAGGTTAAAGAAGTTTGATTACATTCTATTTTAGATTTGAATGCACAATTGTTTTTTTAAATAAGAATTCAACACTTTACATACATCTGTTATTTTGTCTTAGTTATGTTTAGTTAGTAAAGTCTGGTGCCTTTAGTCTCTTCAAGGAAGGTGTAAGGTGTAATTAATTCAACAATAGTATCGGTATCGGTATCAGGACTGAAAAAGTCGGATTGGTGCACCCCTAGCAGAAACTGGAACATGCTGTCGTGTATGCTGATCCAGATCATCCCAAATGTATATCATGCTGCAACATGAGGTGATGGTCGTGGATGAATGGCACAACAATGGGCCTCAGGGTCTCATTACATTATCTCTGTGCATTCAAAAAGCCATCAATAAAAAGCACCTGTGTTCATTGTCCATAACATACACCGGTCCATACCATAACCCCATCGCCACTATGGGCCACTCGATCCTTAATGTTGACATCAGCAAACCGCTCATCCACACATTACCATACACGCTGTCTGACATCTGCACTGTACAGTGAAAACCGTGATTCATCCGTGAAGAGAATACCTCTCCAAAGAGCCAGACATCATCGAATGTGAGCATTTGTCCACTCAAGCTGGTTACGATGATGAACTGCAGTCAGGTCGAGACCCCGATGAGGAAGACGAGCATGCAGATGAGCTTCCCTGAGATGGTTTCTGACAGTTTGTGTAAAAATTATTTGGCTATGCAAACCGATTGTTGCAGCAGCTGTCCGGGTGGCTGGTCTCAAATGATCTTGGAGGTGAAGATGCTGGGCTGGTGTGGTTACATGTGGTCTGCGGTTGTGAGGCCGGTTGGATGTACTTCCGAATTATCTGAAACGTCTTTGGAGACGGCTTTTGGTAGAAAAATGAACATTCAATTCAAGTTCAACAGCTCTGGTGGACATTCCTGCCATCAGCATGCCACTTGCACACTCCCTCAAAACTTGCGACATCTGTGGCATTATGCTCTGTGATAAAACTGCACGTCTTAGAGTGGCCTTTTATTGTGGCCAGCCTAAGGCACACCTGTTCAATAATCATGGACACTTGGACACTAGCACCTCTCATACTGTTGCACCACACCCAAACTACATCTCCCATGAGTCACTGCATCACTATCACCTTGCCACACCTGCACATCATTCATCAGCTAATCTCCTTGCCACACCTGCACCTCATTTACACACACATATAAGCAGCACACTCACTCCACCACATTGCGAAGTCTTGTTTAGCCTGTCTGAAATTTCCGAGTGGATTTCCCCTGTTTTTTTAATCCCGTGTTTGACCTTTGGACTGTGTATTTAGTGATGGCAAAATCGAGGCCTCGTGAACCAATGAAACAGTTGAACCAAATGTGCCATATTGTTTCGAGGCTTCGAATCAATCCGACACCCGTCTCAACGGTGACACCTAGTGGTCACTTGCAGGTGTTGATCTGAAACAACCTTGACGAGCCATTAAAAAAATGTGTTGTTTTTTTATTATTATAATGTTCTAATATGTACTTGTAAGCTTGTAACCTATAGCTTGTAACCTATAGGCTCCTCACTGTGCATAATGTTATTTTGGTCATGAAAAATGAATATTATTAAAAGAAATCAAGCCACAATGTCTCACTTTTTTAGAGATTTTTATTCAAAAATATTAATTTATCTGCTGTGGAAGGACTTAGCCTACTTCTTTTTTTACAGATAATTTCTCCAGCCTTTGAAAAAATCCTCTCACAAGGGACACTTGTTGCTGGCATACAAAGATATTTTTTTGCAAGGACATACAAATGAGGAAAGATTACTGCTCTCTCTTTCCAGTAAGTTAGTGGATCATGAGTTCTGGGCAAATACGCATCGTTGATGTATTTTTTCACTTCCACTGTGGCATCAGCTGTAGCATTGTGTATCATCTTGGTTTGATGGATGCGAGTATCAAAAAGTTCCCATAAACTGTCCTGTGTTTCTAGTGGTGTTGATGTTGATGGTGATGGTGATGATGATGATGGGTGTGATGTTGACATTTCTGGGTCTGAATAAAAATGAAAACAGCAATTAGTAACAAATCCTAAACTGACGGCATATATGAAGGATATATTATATTACATGATTCAGATTACATAACATAACACAGACTGAAACTGCTCACCAGGATTTGTGTTTGAACGCATCAGTGAAGCACACTCCAGTGTGATATGCTTTTCAGCTTCCTGGGCTTTGGCAGCATTTCCAAATGCCACATTTTTGAACCTTGGGTCCAACAGTGTAGCCAGTGCCAAGGCTCTAAAACTCTCATAACCTCCACATCTGGAGTGCAGACCTTCTTGCAGATGTGAGCCTATGAGCCAAAACAGGAGAAACACATATTTATAATAATGACAATAATATGACAGTTATGGCCAATCACATGGGTAGTATGGTCATTGTGGCCTACCTAATTGAACAGTTGATTCCTGCGTTGCATTTCCTTTTTTCTGTGCAAGCTTGTGCTGCAACATCCTGTACAGTGGTATAAGCTTTGAAGCAGACACACTCTTTTCCTCTGACATCTCTGTTGTTGCGAGTTTGAATGGTTGCAGTATTGACAATGATTGTTCAATAATGTCATAATCAATACTTGTCAGGGGAGCAATATCATTGTTTAAGTTGGAAAGTGCAGCAGCCACTGGTTCACGTTGGTCATACAAGCGCTGTAGCATGTCAAATGTGCTGTTCCATCTCGTGTCAACCTCCTGTATCAGTTTCAGAGTTGGTCTTCCCATCAAGCTCTGCATCTCCACAAGCTTGTCCTTTGCTTTGCAGCTGGATCTGAACAACCCCACTATCTTTCTGGCCTTCTGGCGTATTTCATTGATGACTGGGGTTTGATCTAGTGCCTTTTTCACAATCAAATTTAAAGTATGAGCAAAACATGGGACATGGCGAAGGTGGAGTAGCTGGGTACTTAGGATCATGTTAGATGCATTGTCAGTCACCATGCACTGAACTTTGGAGGTTATTCCCCACTCAGCCATTAGCAAGGCTTTAGCCTCCATGAGATGCTGGGCTGTGTGGGTTTGGTAAAACCTCCTTACACCCAGTACAACAGTTGCCATTTTTGCCTCTGGTGTTATGTAATGGCAAGTCACACCAAGATATCCATCCATATTAATGGAGGACCACATGTCAGCTGTAAGGCTAACAAATTCGGCCTTTTGTAGGTCCTCCATTGTCTACTCCTTGGCTTTGTTGTACTTTTCGCTGACCATTATTTTAAGTACCTTCCGGGATGGGAGGACATAGCTTGGATCAAGCTTGTTCACAAATGCCCTGAATCCCTCATCGTCCACGATGGTGAAGGGCTGCAGATCCTTCACCACCATGTTTATAAGAGCCTCATCCAATTCCCTCTGTCTGACTTTTAAAAGAGAAGACAAAACATACTTTCAGAAAAATACATTGGAAAAATACAGCTTCAATTAGTGCACATCTATTAAAAGTATAGCCTACTGGTTCATTATTTGGAAACCTTCCAGTGTTTATAATCAGTGCTTTATATAACTTATAAACTTTATAAACAGTGTCCCAAAAGGTTGTAATTATATTTCAATTATAATTATATCCCAAACAATGCATACCTTGCTTAGATGGCCCAGCAGTGTCAGTAGCAGGCCTAGGTACAGGGGGAATACCATCCTCTGCACCCTGCAAAATGGCAGGATGAGTGCTCCTCAAATGGCGCATCATGGATGATGTATTGTTGCAGTAGGCTAGCTGCCGATCACAATACACACATCTCACTTTATTTGGGGTTTCTAAATGGAAATGCTCCCACACCACAGATGTACGGCATCTCTTCTGAGGAGCTTCCATTTTATCTATCTATCCAAATCTATCTATCTATCTATGAATCGATCTATGTATCTAGATATGTATCTATAATCTATGTATCTATATATGTATCTATCTATAATATATGTATTTATATATGTATCTATAATCTATCTATATATGTATCTATCTATAATATATGTATTTATATATGTATCTATCTATATATGTATCTATCTATTAATCTAGCTGTCTATATATATTTATATCTATGTATCTATTAATGTGTCACTATATGTATACTCTGTCTGTCTCTAGCCTCTCAGTCAATGTGTTGTGTAAATTTAAATGTAAGTCTAAATTGCCTATAACTAATCAAATCGCACTATGTCACTATATCACCAAAAATCCGCTATCTCAAAGTCAAACTCCTCTCACAAAAACCCACGAGGTCAAAATGCGTTTATTTCACTTTTATACAGATGTGCGATTGTGTGGTCTGTTCCCGACCGTTCCAATCAATCGCTGATTCGGCGGACCACACCTGATGAAACAATTAGTGAAACACTTCGAGGCTTCGTTTGGTCATAATCACGTGACATGGGTGTTTCGAATCACGCTTCGGATCAGTGTTTCGACACATCTGCGCTTCGGGATCTCGCAAAGCTTCGGAACGACTGTTTCGCTTCAGCCATCCTTATGTGTATTCGACTCTGATTTCTCTGCTGCCTAACCCGGTCTCCGCTTGTTTCTGGTTTCGATTCTGGTTATCCCTGACACACCTGACGCCATTCCTGATTTCTGCCTGTCTGACCATTCTCTAAATAAATACTGCATTTGGATCCGAACGCCTCTGACTCTCTTCATAACAGAAGACTTCGCCAAACGAGGATCCAGCAGCTTTAATGGATACATCCAGGTTAGTCATGAACCTAGTAGGCCAAATTATCTATGTCAAGGTGTCTATGTCAAGGAATTTGGCCCATCGAGGATTATGTGAGTGACTTTGTTGAATTGGCCCATTTATATGTCATGGATGAGATATGTCTGATGATATTTTTTTGTAGTGGCCTATCAGAGCCGCTTTGCTCACTCATGCCTTTGCTCCAACCTCATTGGACACTTGAAATTTATATCGATCTGGCACATCAAATAAGTGGATCTGAATTTACTGTGGGTGTTGTGGATGACGAGATGCACAAGATGGCCGCCAGCCTTGTGCCGTTGCACAAGATGGCTGCAGCAGTTGATCTTCCAGAGTCAAGTCAGGTCCCCGTCGATCAGCTCCCTGTTGATTACCCAGAGTCTAGTCAGGTCACAGCTAACCATCCAGAGTCAGGTCAAGTCTCCATTAACACCCATGAGTCAAGTAAAACCACAGTTAAACTTCTTGAGCCAAGTCTCCAACGATCTTCAAGAGCCGAGCCAAGTCAAGTCTCCAACGATCTTCAGGAGTCGAGCCAAGTCAAGTCTCCAACGATCTTCAGGTGCCGAGCCAAGTCAAGTTTTCAACGATCTTCAGGAGCCAAGCCAAGTCAAGTCTCCAACGATCTTCAGGAGCTGAGACAAGTCTCCAACGATCTTAAAGAGCCGAGTCAAGTCTCCAAAAATCTTCAGAAGCCTAGTCAAGTCAACAACGATCTTCATGAACCCAGTCAAATCACCATGGAACCCCCAGAGCTATGTCACGATCATTAGCTAGAGTGCCCATTAACTTCAGTAGAGGGCACTCCACTCAGGACCATTCCACACATCAACCACCAGATGTCACCATATCATCACTTGGACACTAGCACCTCTCATACGGTTTCATCACACCCAAGCTACATCTCCCATGATTCACTGCATCACTATCACCTCGCCACACCTGCACCTCATTTACACACACACATAAGCAGCACACTCACTCCACCACATTGCGACGTCTTGTTTAGCCTGTCTGACATTTCCGAGCATTTTTCCCATGTGTTATTCCCGTGTTTGACCTTTGAACTGTGTATTCGACTCTGATTTCTCTGCTGCCTGCCCCGATCTCCGCTTGTTTCTGGTTATCCCTGACACACCTGATGCCATTCCTGATTTCTGCCTATCTGACCATTCTCTAAATACTGCATTTGGATCCGAACGCCTCTGACTCTCTTTATAACACTATATATCGTTGGAAAGGTCTAAGACTCCCAAATATAAATTTTGCTTTTTTTTTTTATGTAGGAAAAGTAATAGATTAATTTATGACAAGAGTGCCCCCTCAAAAATCTACATTATAACCAGAGTTTTCACCTTTTGTTTAAAAAAAAAGACGACTTCATTGCCTTTTTCTGTCACATTTTAGAAATCATCAGAAATTATATCAACTGAAAACTTAAAATGTCAAAATTCATCCTTTAAAACCCATTTTAAAATCAGACGTTGCATTACCATGTAAATTTTACATCAATATCATTGTGACGAGTGGGGCGGGGCCGAGGGACATGGGAGCGAGGCCGGGGGAGTGATTGGAGATGAACTACACCTGTTCGTCCCACCGGTCTCGAGGCCCCGCCCCACTCGTCACAATCATGCTACAAAATGAATTATAAAAATTTAAGTTTGAATCGTGCACTATAAAGTCTATGTTCAAAAATGTGAGTGACAGTTAAAGGGCTAATCAGCTTCTTGATATGCCACACATGAGGTGGATGGATTATATCAGGAAAGGGGAAGTGCTCACTAACACAGATTTAAACAGATTTGTGAACAGTATTTGAGAGAAATGTTGTGTACATAGAAAAAGTCTTAGATCTTTGAGTTCAGCTCATGAAAAATGGGGGCAAAAACAAAAGTGTTGCATTTATAATTTTGTTCAGTGTAGTGTGTGTGTGTGTATATGTATATAGATTCAAGATTTTTATTCGTCACATACAAAATTATATATAGCATATATAACCAGCAGTGAAATGTGAGTATTTCATATATATATATATATATATATATATATATATATATATATGTGGTGAAGTGAGTGACTCGTTGCCACGTCACCCTCATTACATATATGGCCAATAGGGTTCTGCCCCTTGGGGTATATAGACTCTTTGGATGCTCCCTGGGATACGTCATTGAAAGCCCGCCCCTTTGTCATTCATTCCAAGAGACCGTGGAGGTATGTGTGTTAGCCGTGTAGCCGGTTGTTTTGATGTTAGTATTAAGTGATGTTTCATTGTGCCTTCATCTGTATCTGTTTAGTGTGACACTCGGCCATCGAGGCTGTGCACGTTCTCGTGGCGACACTCACATTGTGGTAAGTTCTAATGTTAGTTTTTAACTTTGTGTAGTTTGTTTGTTTGAGCGACCTGCAATGCGTTTTAGTGTGGCGTGCCTTCGGTCTCCCATTGGTGTGACGTCTCCTCATAGCTGCGTCGGAGTATCAGCTGTTTATTGACTCACTAACATCAAATGACTGTCATATGATTTCCGTGTGCCTGTGATTGTTTGTGTGCGCGCGCCGAAATTGAATCAGGGTGAGTACATTTACGATCGTTTCTTTTAATCTGCAACTGTTTTTAATTAGATAGTTAATGAATATTTGTGTTTAGGAGTTCTCTTTTGCCCGTGTTAAAGCCAGGCTGAGCAGCTACTTTAGCAACTTGCTGTCAGCAATCCATGCTTCATTGAGCCACGTTTGCTGCTTTGTGGAAGCCGAATATCACTGCTGGACTCCACTTTATCTATTGCTCAGGCAATATGTTGTTTATGTTGTATGAATGTGGCTGGTTTTGTTACCAGTCCTTAGCCGCATGATCATCACTGTTAAATACCTGTGATTTATTACATGGAGTGATAATTAGCCTACCAAACTGGTCCCATCATTTGTGTAGGTTGGACTGATTGTGTGATTTTTGTGTTGTGACCGTTTGAATGGTTTATATTTATTTTCTTTGTCTTTATTATAGATGACCATTTATCTTATAACTTGATTTTTGTTTTTCATTATTTGTCTCATTGTGATTTGGTTTATCTCTAATCATTTCTATATTTATTTCTTTTCTGTATTCTGCAGGAGCTGGGTTTTCCTGGAGGCAGGCTGGTGGTTTTAGCTGCAGGCCTTCACCCTAAGTAGGGGTTATAAGTGTGGTGTGACTTTTTATCACTATTTTGTAGTGGAGTGATTCTTCAAAGTGTGTTTGATTGCCATATGCAGCTATAGCTAGCCTGCTTCTCTGTGGTCTCAGCCCCTGCAGTGATCATATTCTTTTTGTTTTGGTTGCTTTTTTTGATTACGAAATGACACAATTGATTGTGTTATTTGTTTAATTGCTTTCTTTAATAAAAATTGCCTGTTTCAATGTGAACTCACGTCTCTTGCCTCTCCTGAGTAAACGGACTTGTGTCCTATTTATTAGATTATTTCCCCGGTAATTCGGGGTGGCGTAGTCACTACTAGACGGCCACGTATTGCTACATATATATATATATATATATATATATATATATATATATATATGAAAAGTTCAGATGCAAAAGCCTCTAAGTGTCTTCTGAAATTTTCATCTAAAATTAGGATTTTTATCAAGCTATTATGCTTGGGTTGAATCATTTAACTTAATTGCAATGTGCAGGTCCTTTCTCAGGCTATTAAAGCGAAATAACTGAACATAAATATAGGAGCCTGATAAAAATCCTAATTTTAGATGAAAATTTCAGATGGCACTTAGAGGCTTTTGCATATGAACTCTTCATATATATTTATTAAAAATCCTAATTTTAGATGAACATTTCAGATGGCACTTAGAGGCTTTTGCATATGAACTCTTCATATATATATATATATATATATATACAGTACAGACCAAAAGTTTGGAAACATTACTATTTTTAATGTTTTTGAAAGAAGTTTTTTCTGCTCATCAAGCCTGCATTTATTCGATCAAAAATACAGAAAAAAACTGTAATATTGTGAAATATTATTATAACTTAAAATAATAGTTTTCTATTTGAATGTACTTTAAAAAATTATTTATTCCTGTGATGCAAAGTTGAATTTTCAGCATCATTACTTCAGCCTTCAGTGTCACATGTAACATCCAGTCTATCACATGATCATTTAGAAATCATTCTAATATTCTGATTTATTATGAGTGTTGGAAACAGTTCTGCTGTCTAATATATTTGATGAATAAAAGGTTAAAAAGAACTGCATTTATTCAAAATAATAAAAAAAATTCTAATAATATATATATTATTATATTATATTTTCTTTACTATCACTTTTTAGCAATTTAACACATCCTCGCTGAATAAAAGTATTGATTTTATTTAAAAAAAAAAAAGAAAGAAAAAAAAAATTACTGACCCCAAATTACTGACCAGTAGTGTATATTGTTATTACAAAATATTTATATATATGTATATTTTTTTTTTTTACTTTTTATTCATCAATGTATCCTAAAAAAGTATCACATGTTCTGAAAAAATATTTAGCAGCAGAACTGTTTCCAACTATGTTAATGAATCATCATATTAGAATGATTTCTAAAGGATCATGTGGTAATGATCCTAAAAATTCAGCTTTGCATCACAGAAATAAATGATAATTTAAAGTATAATAAATTTAAAAACAATTATTTTCAATTGTAATAATATATCACAATATTACATTTTTTTCTGTATTTTTGATCAAATAAATACAGGCTTGATGAGCAGAAGAAACTTCTTTCAAAAACATTAAAAATAGTAATGTTTCCAAACATTTGGTCTGTACTGTATATATATATATATATATATATATATATATATATATATATATTTATATATATACACACTAGTCACACACTAGTCTTTCTAGTTTTAATGTATTATATAGTGGTTAGTATTTATAATACCTAATATTTATAATACATTTTATGGTCCTAAAAAAAATGTCTTCCCTATCAAGGCATCATCCAATAGTAACATGCAGCACTGTACCTTTAGTACGCAATTAACAGGGGTTCTGAGAATTCATTCCGCCACCCCATTCAATTTGATGTTAAGCAATAATCAAAGCAGAGGTATCGATCATGACTCTGAGAGCTGCCCTGCATGTAGTTCAATCTGAGGCAAGATTAAACCTGGCCTGCGTGCACTGCTGATGGGCCTTGGGAGAGAAACATTAAAAAGGCTTCCATTCAATCGCTGCTTCTATTTGCCAAGGGTTGAAGCTCAAGGCTTTGAGCAAGGACAAAACGGCTATAAATCTGTACATGGGTGAAAGCTGTTAAAAATGAATAAAGTCACTGCTGATGACAGATAAGGCATTTCCACACTATGACAGATAAGCTCCTGGAGAATCACCTATATATGGCGTCAAAAATTCCATTTCTTCACTGCGATAGTAGACGAGTGATAAAAGATAGCAATCTGTGTCAACACAAACTAAATAAAAAAAATGTGGAGACTTAAGAATTGATAGTATTTGTGGCCCATGATGCAATTTATTCTGCTTATTCTGTTTAATGTTAAGAGTTATGGATGAGGTTGGGGGATTCCAGCTGTTGTTTTTGATAGAGGAAAATGTGAACGCTAAGAACAAAAAACTTTAGCCATGAAACATTTGAATTGTTTAAAAATTACAAATTAATTCTGTAAATTGTAGGTTTAAATTGCAAATCTGTAGCGACCACAGCATTCGCCTTCGTGAAAAAAAAAAAAAAAGTTACAGGAAGGCAAACGTACAGTCACAATTTATTCAAACATTATAAACATGCAAATCTTCGAAGAGCAGTACATTTCTTTGTGTAAGGAATCTAAGGTTTTTAATCAGTGAAAATCTCATTCTTCACAAAGTTAGTGAATAACTTCAGAAGATTGAAGACTGTAAAGTCTGTAAAGTCTTTTTTACAGACTCAGAAGACTGTATTTTTGTATATTTTGAAATATAAAAATCAATAATTTCAACTTGCAGTATATGCTACTACATGCAAAGTGTCCCAATGGCATCTTCATTGTATGTCAGAAGAGTGCTGCACGATTATACATAATTAACATAATTGTTGATTATTCCCTTGGAATTAGAATTGTGATTATTAATTATGATTATCGAACTTTGCATTGATTGATGTTTATACCATTGTCTGATGCAACTCCATGCTGTATTTTTATATGAAAATAAACAAGCTGAAAACAAATTGTCTCAGGTTACGAATGTAATCATGGTTCTCCTGATTGTTGTTAGCGACGTTTGAGCTCTGTCACTATATTCTTTTTATCAACTATTTTTATCTTAAAAATCTATTTTATATACCATCGTTTCCATTTATATAACATGTGAATATATCGTCTATTGAATTCTACAACAAACACAATCAGAGCACCTCTGTCAGACACAAGACGGGAACACAGAGGTAGGTGAACGTGTAGCAGTATTTATTGTGACAGAGGTTTCAGACAGGTGAAGTAACAGGAAAGTCTTGACACGAAGAAGGTTGGAACTTAGCTCTGGTTGTGATGGAAGTAGATGACAGAATCGGAAGGCAGCACAGAGGAACTGACGATGAAGGAACAACGGGTATCCAGGGGAGCAACAATGATAGCGAGGGTTCAGGTAAGTACACGTGGGTCAATGCTAGATCAGACGAGGAGTGAGGGGAAGTGATGGTCCTTATATGAGAGCCTGGTGATGTTGGACAGGTGTTCAGAATTCTGGTGATTGTGAACGAGTAGGCGTGGCATGTGGAGAGGGTGTAGGCTGTGACTCCGTGACATTACCCCCTCCTCCACGGGCTGCTCCCGACGGCCGGACGGGATGTTGTCGACGGGGTCTGCCATGACCCCGAGGAGCTGGACAATCTGGGTGTTCCTGATGGAATTGGGTAAGTAGGGTAGGGTCCAGGATGTGGTTGCGGTTCACCCAGCATCGTTCCTCGGGGCTGTAGTCTTCCCAGTCCAGGAGGTAATCCAGCTGTGGACCCCGTCGTCTGGAGTCGAGGATGGCCAGTACCCAGTAGATGTTTTGAGTCTCATCGATGGCAGGAGGAGGAGGTACCACATCATCACCAGACTCTGTGGAGGGAGGAGACAAAGGGTCAGTGTGAGGTTTCAGTAACGAGACATGGAATGAAGGTGAGAAACGGTAGTGAGCAGGGAGGTTGAGTCTGTAGGTTACTTCGTTCAGCTGCTTCTCGATGGTAAATGGACCAATATACCAGGGACTCAGTTTACGGCAAGGCAGCTGGAGATGGATGTCCCGAGTGGATAGCCAAACCTTCTGGCCAGGTTGGTATTGCGGAGTGGGACCCCTTCAGGGGTCGGCTTGTTCCTTGTGTCTCCGGACTGCCTGTTGGAGATGCACGAGAGCCGAGTCCCAGACCCTCTCGCTTTGCTGGAACCAGTGGTTGACAGCTAGAACCTCGGAGGGCTCACCTAACCAGGGGAAGAGAGGTGGCTGATAGCCCAGGACACATTGAAACGGAGTGAGCCCAGTGGTAGTTTGACGGAGTGAATTTTGTGCGTATTCAGCCCAGGGTAGGTATTGGCTCCAGCTGTCCTGATTCTGGTGGCAATACAGTCTCAGGAATCTCCCGACTTCCTGGATCTTACGCTCAGTCTGGCCGTTGGTTTGAGGATGGTACCTGGAGGAGAGACTGATGGACACCGATAGGAGACGGAAGAAGGCGTTCCAGACGCGTGAGATGAATTGGGGACCTCTATCCGAGACAATGTCCTCTGGGAGTCAGAAGTGGCGGAAAACTTGATGGAAGAGTGCTTCTGCCGTCTGTAGAGCAGTAGGTAGACCCTTGAGTGAATGAGTTTGCAAGATTTAGAGAATCGATCAACCACGACCAGGATGCTAGTGTAACCTTGGGATGGAGGAAGATCGGTCATAAAGTCTACTCCAATGTGCGTCCAGGGTCGCTCGGGGATGGGCAGAGGCATGAGATTCCCTTCTGGTAGCTTCCTAGGGGGGTCAGCAACGGCACAGACTGAGCACCCTTGCACATATCGAGAGACGTCCCGAGCCATGGAGGGCCACCAGTAGCGTTGTTTCAGGAGCGAGAGGGTCCTTCTCCTGCCTGAGTGTCCAGAGCCCAGGGATGTATGAGTTAAGTCCAAGAGGGGCTGGCGATGGGTTGGGGGAACGTAGAGACGCCCCTCTGGACCTCCCAGCGGAGCTGGGTTTTGTAGATTCTCATTAGTAATCTGTTGGTTGATGGTCCACGGAATCGGGTTAACAAGCACGGCTGGAGGGAGAATGGGTTCAGGAACGGATGGTTCAAGATCGGCTTGGTAAAGGCGAGAAAGGGCATCCGCTCTACCATTCTTGTCACCTGATATATAGGTGACCTGGAAATTAAATCGGGTGAAGAAGAGAACCCATCGGGTCTGGCGATGATTCAAGCGTTTGGCTTCTAGGAGATACTCAAGATTGCGATGATCTGTAATGAATTGGAAAGGTTGCTTGGCTCCCTCCAGCCAGTGTCTCCATTCCTCGAGAGCTGATTTTATGGCTAGGAGCTCCCGGTTTCCCACGTCGTAATTCTGCTCCACCGGGGATAACCTTTTTGAATAGAAGGCACATGGATGGAGCGATGGGGGGTCACCCTGCCACTGAGAGAGGACCGCTCCGATCCCGGTTGCTGAGGCGTCAACCTCCACTATGAAGGGTAGATCTGGATTGGGGTGAACCAGGACTGGAGCCGATAGGAAGGCCTGTTGCAGTAGGGAGAAGGCTTCTCGGGCAGGTGTTGTCCATGAGAGTGACTTGGGCCAGTTCTTTAGCATAGAAGTGAGAGGAGCACTAAGCATACTGTACTGGTTAATGAAGCGTCGGTAGAAATTGACAAATCCCAAGAAGCGTTGAAGTTCTTTCATGGTGTTGGGTAATGGCCAATGCTGGATGATTTGCACCTTCCTCTGGTCCATCTTGATACCATGTTGGTTGATGATGTAGCCTAATAATTGGACGGTGGAGATATGGAACTCACACTTCTCTAATTTTAGAAACAGTTGATGTTCTCGTAGTTTTTGAAGGATTTGGAGTACATGCTTCTCATGTTCCATGGTATCATCGTAGACGACTATTAGCTGCTGAACCTCCCTTCGCAGACCATGACGAATAGCAGTTATCAAAGCAGTTTCGTTCCAACCACTCGTTGAAGCCAGAGTGCAAAATCGGAGTGCATACATGCTGACAGACTCCTCTCCTTGATGAATATGATATAACTGATAATGGACGGACAGTTCAGCGGTATGATGACCAAAAACATCTTTCATGTGAGCAAAGAAGGTGGAGAGTGAAGTCGTTACCGGAGCATTTGTTTCCCAGAGGGGTTGAGCCCATTGTAGTGCTCGTCCAGAGAGAAGCGAGATGACGAATGCAACGCAACCGCGTTTATTCTGGAACAGGTGAGTGTTGGCCTCGATGTAGAGCGAGCATTGAAGCAAAAACCCGCTGCAATCCTCTGCCGCGCCGCTGTATGTCGCTGGTCGGGCCACGGGACTGGCAGAGGCAGCTGACGAAGTAGTCGTTGTTGCAGGTGGCTGCTGGAGTGCTTGCTGTACGGCCGTGATGATCTCGGGAGAAACATGGGATAGGTTCGTCGTGGGTTGTGGTAGTGAGGACCGTACAGCGTGAACCAGTGCAGCAAATGGATCCGCGGTGCGGTCCCCGCCTGTGTCCGGAGAGCTCTGCATATGGTCTGATCTTCTGTCAGACACAAGACAGAAACACAGAGGTAGGTGAACGTGTAGCAGTATTTATTGTGACAGAGGTTTCAGACACAGGTGAAGTAACAGGAATAGTCTTGACATGAAGAAAGTTGTAACTTAGCTCTGGTTGTGATGGAAGTAGATGACAGAATCGGAAGGCGGCACAGAGGAACTGACGATGAAGGAACAACGGGTATCCAGGGGAGCAACAATGATAGCGAGGGTTCAGGTAAGTACATGTGGGTCAATGCTAGATCAGACGAGGAGTGAGGGGAAGTGATGGTCCTTATATGAGAGCCTGGAGATGATGGACAGGTGTTCAGAATTCTGGTGATTGTGAACGAGTAGGCATGGCATGTGGAGAGGGTGTAGGCTGTGACGCCGTGACAGTCTCGTTATCACTAGTTTTATTTTGATCTCCTGGGTCCGCTATTAGCTTATAGCCCATTACCATTAGCAAGCGTGGTTGCTGCTAACTGTGCTTATATTGCTAATACTCTATTCTCACACATTACCATTTCTGTACTCACTGTTAGTTGCTTTCATGGCGGATGAATGTCATTAGACTTGTTGCTTTAAATGAATGGTTGTAGTCATGGTGTAAAGAACAGAAACTGTTATAACTGTTACTAGTAAGACAATTCTCAAATAACTATTATGATGACTTTTGTTCCACCCGCTTAAATGATGCTTAAATGATGAAAGT
The DNA here is from genome assembly GCF_963082965.1 of Carassius carassius. Taxonomy (NCBI): domain Eukaryota; kingdom Metazoa; phylum Chordata; class Actinopteri; order Cypriniformes; family Cyprinidae; genus Carassius; species Carassius carassius. Next base: position 5,175,366 of record NC_081769.1, on the reverse strand, counting down.
ACTTGCGCTGTACAATCTATTAATATTGTGTCTGTTCTCCTAATAGTGAGGTCAAAATATAAATTTAATGTAGGATCTAGAAAAAAATCTTATCGTGATTAAACCAGAAACATGTAAAATAAATGAACAAAAACAATTTTTTAAGTTTGGGCTCATAAATATTAGATCACTTACACCCAAAGCAGTTATTGTAAATTAAATGATCACAGATAATAGTTTTGATGTACTCTGCTTGACTGAAACCTGGCTAAAACCAAATGATTATTTTGGTCTAAATGAGTCCACTCCACCAAACTACTGTTATAAGCATGAGCCCCCTCAGACTTGTCGTGGCGGAGGTGTTGCAACAATATACAGTGATATTCTCAATGTTACCCAGAAAACAGGATACAGGTTTAACTCATTCGAAATACTTCTGCTTTATGTTACACTGTCAGACATGCAAAAGAAATCTAATGTATCTCTTGCTCTGGCTACTGTGTATAGACCACCAGGGCCGTATACAGAATTCCTAAAAGAATTTGCAGATTTCCTATCAGACCTTCTGGTTACAGTTGATAAAGCACTAATCATGGGAGATTTTAATATTCACGTTGATAATACATTTGATGCATTATGACTTTATGAATTTCTTCACTGATAAAATAGATAACATTAGAAATACAATAGCGAATGTAGATTCTACAGCATCTAATACTTCAGTTTCATCCATCGCACCCAAAGATAAACTGCAGTGCTTTACAAATATAGGACAGGAAGAGCTAAATAAACTTATCACTGTATCTAAACCAACAACATGTTTATTAGATCCTGTACCAACTAAATTACTGAAAGAGTTTTTACCTGTGGCTGAAGAACCGCTTCTCAATATAATTAACTCGTCGTTATCTTTAGGTCACGTCCCAAAACCATTCAAGCTGGCGGTTATTAAGCCTCTTATTAAGAAACCAAAACTAGATCCTAGTGAACTGGCAAATTATAGGCCTATTTCAAATCTTCCATTTATGTCTAAAATTTTAGAAAATGTTGTGTCTGCTCAATTTAGCACCTTCCTGCACAAAAATGATCTGTATGAAGAATTTCAGTCAGGTTTCAGGCCCCACCATAGCACAGAAACTGCACTTGTTAAAATTACAAATGACCTGCTTCTTGCGTTATATCAAGGCTGCATCTCATTTCTAGTTTTACTTGATCTTAGTGCTGCGTTCGACACCATAGATCATGACATACTCATAGATCGATTACAAAACTATACAGGTATTTAAGGGCAGGCTCTAAGATGGTTTAGATCCTACCTGTCCGATCGCTACCATTTTGTCTATTTAAATGGGGAGTCATCTCATTTATCACCAGTAAAAAATGGAGTGCCCCAAAGATCCTAGGTCCCCTTCTATTTTCAATATACATGTTGCCCCTTGGTAATATTATTAGAAAATATGGTATTAGCTTCCACTGTTATGCTGATGATACTCAGCTATATATCTCAATGAGACCAGATTCAACTTCTAAATTATCTAAGCTAACAGAGTGTGTTAAAAATGTAAAAGATTGGATGACCAATAATTTTCTCCAATTAAATTATGTTTTATTAACAAGATTCGGGAGGAGCGCATCAGATACTTAGCCTAATCAACACAGGTGGACCATAATCAAGTAATCAATCCCATAATATAAATATCGCTGATTTACCTCTATCCATTGACGGTTTATCAGCATGCTGGTTCACTCCGTCTGTCATCTTATCACAGAACCAATCTTCCTACCAACGAAGAGAGCTATACCGGGGATTTTTCAGATCTGCTGCTTTTGCCGGACCCACGATCATTCCTACCCAGCCAAACACGGCCGTTGAGCACCATTAAGCGTCATCGCGACAGCTGCTCTTCTCGCCAAGCCACTCGTCGCGGCACCGTGCAAGCTCAGAGTTTGCCTCGCTCGACACAACGATCGTGCCGCCCAAGACCGAGCTCTCCTTGAGCACTGGATTGCAGCAGCAGCAGGCATTCAACCAGCCTTGGCCACACCCCAGTTCTCACCGCAGCAAGACTCTCTCACTTCCTACAGTTTGAGGCCTATTCCTCTTGGGGCACAGACCGCGTGTAGTAAACAATAAATTTTCAGGCGAAAATGCTAAAAGCAGGTTCGCGGCTAAAGTTTGTTTAATGACGTCATGACGTAGTTCTGTCAGATGCTGATGCCACCTTTGACCACGAAGCCAAGGCATTATTTCCAGAGTCTTCATCCACACTGAAATGACCAAGACATTACATTTGCCTTACCGTACACGTTTAAACCTCACTGAGATGATACAGACATAAGTTTCATGATAGGTTTAAAAAAAAAGAAAAAAAAAAAGCGATAGCCTGAATGCACTGTAAGTAGCTTTGGATAAAAGCGTTTGCTAAATGCATACATTTAATTTTACATTTTAATTTAAGTTTCATGCAATATTCTGGCAGGACCAATTTATTTAGGGATCTATTTCACCACTCACTGGCGTGATCACTCAAAATTAATCTATAACACAACTGCCCTCGTGTTTTGACGCAGGACAGCAAGTGTGAGTAGAATTTCTGTTGCCTTTTTGCGACCGTAATACGAAAAACAGGCAAGTAAATATCTTTAGAAATAACTTGGAAGTGAATAGCACATGACTGCTATTAACCCATTTGCTTGCAAGCATCGCCAACGGCCCCAGTTTATTATCGTTTCACTTTCACAGCACGTTGAACATCACTCTCTTACTTGATCTGGACAAACCGTGCATCAATTGAAAGTCTAAAGACTCTAGCTTCGATATTTGACCAATGTTTCGATAAAACATTGTTACAGTGACAGTTATTTAGTAATTTATGTCAGGAAAATGATGCAGATTCCCGAACAGTAACTTCGAAGTGTCAGCTTGTGGACAAATGTTGATCATGTATCTAGTCAGAAAGAATCATGAGCAGAAACATTTTTATTTTGGGTAATTGTAATTTCTGTCTCCATGCCAAAAATAGGGGGTGACTGGTAAGGGGTTAATGTTACAGCTATAATCATGTCTTTTGGTACAATGTTTTACAAGACTAAACATGCTTCATCGTTTCCTCCTTCCATCCTACGGTCGTTGAGGCTTACCCGTCTCATGCCATGAGTAGCGAACTCCCATAAGATGTCGACGAGAGCCTCACGGTCACACAAACTTACCTTTTCCATTCTATGGCCTGCGAGGCTTACCCAGTCGATTCCGGGAACAGGTAGTCCCCGTTTGATGCTGGCGAGAGTCTCCTGGCCACTTAATGTTACCTCTTCCATCTCACATCTGGAGAGGCTTACCCGTTCGATGCGTGTGCTCCCTTCGGACACCGGCAAGAGCCTCCCGGTTAGACAACCTTACCTTTTCCATTTCTATGGTCAGTGAGGTTCACCCTTTTTGATGTGTGTGCTCCCTTCGGACGCCGACGAGAGCCTCCTGGCCAGACAACCTTTACACTTCCATAATCAAGTAATCAATCCCATAAAATAAATATCGCTGGCTTACCTCTATCCATTGACGGTTTATCAGCATCCCTCCTCCACCCCATCTCCTCACTTTGAGATCACTTTATAAATAGACGGGGAAGGGGGGGGGACTCTAGGTTCAGGCCATTCCCGAGCTCTGAGCCCTTCCCCGGATAGCACGCCAAATATGCATACCATACCTCAGCTAATTATATGTAAGCGTGAACTCGTGAAATTCGGATAAGACAGAGATATTAATTATTGGACCCAAAAACACTACACAGAATCTTGGAGATTACAATTTGCAACTAGACGGATGTAATGTTACTTCCTCTACAGTCAAAAATCTGTGTGTTATATTAGACAGCAACTTGTCTTTTGAAAATCATATTTCCCATTTTACAAAAACTGCATTCTTCCATCTTAGAAACATTGCCAAGCTACGGAACATGTTATCTGTTTCCGATGCAGAAAAGCTAGTTCATGCATTCATGACCTCTAGACTGGACTATTATAATGCACTTTTGGGTGGTTGTCCTGCTTCTTCAATAAACAAGCTACAGGTAGTCCAAAATACAGCAGTTAGAGTCCTTACCAGGTCAAGAAAATATTATTATATTACCCCAGTTTTACAGTCTCTGCACTGGCTACCTATTAAGTTCCGTATCAGTTACAAATTATCATTACTTACCTTTAAGGCCCTAAATGGTTCAGTAAACCCATGTCGCAATGCTGAGGGGAGTGCAGGCCAGAATCATGGCAAACACTAAGTTCCAACTCTACCATTTCCATGGGAGTTGCCCCTGGGACGTTTAAATGGCTGTCCATGACATTATCCCTTACGGCCAAAGGCCTAAGCTACATACTCAGTTATTTGTTACGGCCTCGGCCCGGGGTAGAGCTAAAGGCTTGGAATCAGGAAGGATTCCTTTAAAGGAATACAGCTAAGAACCAGTATTTATACTTGCTCTTGCATAAGCTTGCTGAAGGAGCTGTCTCAACAGATACCTAGTAGCAACACTCAGTTTAGATAGGTATCCAAGGATACATAAATGGAGTGGTGCCCAATATGAATGGGGCTTTTACCAACTCAAGAAAGGGCACGCAGCAACCGTGCGAAGCCCTCACCATATAGGATTTTATAAAGAACGCAGAGCACTAGAAGTGCGAACTTACCACAGTGTAGATTTCAGAAAGTGTGCAAAGACTTGACGTGCACACATACCATAACATGGATTTTCAAATACTGTTTTAAGGAGGGGCTCTCGTGGCACTCTGATCGGGCAGCTCATAGATGGAATGGTGCATCTCAAACAATATGTTTGAGAGTCATCAACTCGATCTGTGGAAATAATGGAGTGCTCTGGGGAAAAGACAGAGAACTCACGTCATATGAGAGGAGAACTCCGAATTCAGAGTAGCGCACTCATAGGCTAACCTTTCTGGAAAAGAAGAGCGCTGCTAAACTACAACGAGAATCGCCCAGATAGGCCCTCATGTTGAGGGAAGTGATGCTTGAAGTGTATAAACAATTACACAAGGACAAATATACAAATATACAAAACAAATATACAAGGAACCAAGGTCTAATCATCTCGAAAAAGGAACGAAGCTGAGCGCGTAACCCTTACCGTACAGGATTTCAGAAAAGTGCACAGAGTTTTGCGTTAAAACTTAAAAATTAAAAATTAAAAATTAAAACTTAAATGTTTCTAAGCATCGCAGAGGTGCATGGGAGAGGCAAGCTCAATTTTTGCAAACCTCTGGCAAGGGGAGCATCACCTATATCAGTATATACAGGAAGACTTCCGTAACTACCACCTCCACTTCCCGCTGGAGTGCTATGCCAGGTCTGATGATCAGCGAGGCTCCCGCAGAAGCCTGCAATCTCGGCTCCCTTATACCAGAGCATGAGGCCATATGGCCAGTGCTGACGAGTGTTTAGTAAACGCCTTAACTGAGCACTGCAAACGAAACTCACATAGTTTATGTGGGCGGCGGCAGTGGCTCAGTGGTTCATGTAGGTTGTCTGCAAACCGGAAGGTTGGTGGTTCAATCCCTGGCTCCACCTGACTAAGTGTCGAGGTGTCCTTAAGCAAGACACCTAACCCCAGCTGCTCCCAACGAGCTGGATGGCGCCTTGAATGGCTGACACCGCAGGTCGGTGTATGAATGAGTGTGTGAATGGGTGAATGTGAGGCAAATTGTAAAGCGCTTTGGATGGCCATGTGGTCTGTTGAAAGCGCTATATAAATGCAGTCCATTTACCATTTATTAGTAGACACATAACCACTAGCAATTTAATACACATAAAGTATATACAGAAAGGGTTTCATATTCACCCACCCTCCTACACTGGAGCCCCGCTTAAGGGGGGCCTCCCTTTAGTCCAGACCATCAGTAAGGTGGTTGCTATGAACATAGAACCAGCCAAAAACATCATAGGTCAAGCATAGGAGACTGTTATGCGAGAATTTTCCACCTAACCTCGATCAGCTGGAGAGCTGGTGGTTACAGGGGAATTAGGCAGGGGAGGATAAAAGCAGAAGTTAAAACACCCAAAGGGAATGAGTAGCTACCTAGGTATCGCTCAAATTCGGATGAAAACATTGCCTTGTCAAACATCCATCAGGTCCTGCTTATCTCCTCGTGACCCACGATTCCTCTTACGGGGGAGGAGCGTGAGCCATGACACTAGCCTTCTGTCTTTGATCCTCATATCGAGACGGGCCATGACCCCTATGTTGTTCAAGCTCGGTCCTGGACCTTCGTGGAATGAAGGATTTAAAGGCAGTTGAGCACACCCTTGCCTCCCTGAACTTTTCGACCACCATCTCGACGGAGGTACCGAAAAGTTTGGAAAGCGAGACCGGAGCATCGAGAAGAAAGCCCCTTTCTTTCCTCCCAATGTCTACCAGGTTCACAAACAGATATCTCTCCGTTACCACCATGGCCACCATAGACCTTCCCATGGCGTTGGCGGCCTGCTTGGTAGCATGGAGAGAGAGGTCTGCGGTGCGGTGCAGCTCGGCTAACTGGTCAGTTGAAAGGCCCTCGCCTTTATCCAGGTCCTTCAGTAGATCAGCCTGATTCGCCTGAAGCACTGCCATCGTGTCCAACAAAGCCACAGCCTGACCTGATGCTGCATATGCTTTGCCATTTAAGCAGGATGTATCCTGTAGGGGCTTAGATGGCAAAGTGGGACATTTAAGAGAGGATGTTTCCCCCACAGAGAGATAGCTAGCCAGCATCTCTTCTATAGGGGGAATCCTCTTATAGCCGTTGTCGTGCATCGCCTCGATGTTGGCATAACTCGTATGCTGAAACCGATGGATGTGAGAAGAAAACGGCCTCTTCCATTCTCATTCTTACGAGTTACATAGCGTCCCCTAGAGGATGCAGTTCAAAGTTCCCTTGAAAGGGAACTACTTTGAGTGTAAACCAAACAAGCCAATGCACATTGGCATGCAATTATTGCATCCAGCTGCCGCTGATCACAGCATGAGTATAATAAGGCAGCAGGTGCAATGTGTACCGGGTTTTCGCTGAGGAGACGAGCCGGTGACCCAGTGGCTCAACGATGGTACAGCAACCATGGCGATGGGACCCTTCAGGGAATGAGGGTTGACATTCCCTTTCAGTCAGTCACTCTCGACTTCATGTCGGTGACCGACAAACTGGGATCCCTACCAAAGCACCATGGGTGCTGCCCCTTCCAGTGCCCTGTGCGAACTGCCTGTGCTGGTGTATTTGGTGTACACAAGAAGTTCCACTCACCATTGTCAAAGCACTACCACACTGAGTGAGATTGGACAACACTGGGAAAACCTACCTGTTCCACTGGGAACAGGGACACTGAGGAAGCCCCATCCTTCCCGAAGGAGTTTTCGGAAGCAAATACACATACACTCACCTAAAGGATTATTAGGAACACCATACTGATACTGTGTTTGACACCCTTTCGCCTTCAGAACTGCCTTAATTCTACGTGGCATTGATTCAACAAGGTGCTGAAAGCATTCTTTAGAAATGTTGGCCCATATTGATAGGATAGCATCTTGCAGTTGATGGAGATTTGTGGGATGCACATCCAGGGCATGAAGCTCCTGTTCCACCACATCCCAAAGATGCTCTATTGGGTTTAGATCTGGTGACTGTGGGAGCCATTTTAGTACAGTGAACTCATTGTCATGTTCAAGAAAAAATGTGAAATGATTCGAGCCTTGTGACATGGTGCATTATCCTGCTCGAAGTAGTCATCAGAGGATGGGTACATTTAGGTCATAAAGGGATGGACATGGTCAGAAACAATGCTCAGGTAGGCTGTGGCATTTAAACGATGTCCAATTGGCACTAAGGGGCCTAAAGTGTGCCAAGAAAACATCCCCCACACCATTACACCATCACCACCAGCCTGCACAGTGGTAACAAGGCATGATGGATCAATGTTCTCATTCTGTTTACGCCAAATTGTGACTCTCCAGTTTTCAACTGTCCAATTTTGGTGAGCTCGTGCAAATTGTAGCCTTTTTTGTCCTATTTGTACTGGAGATGAGTGGTACCCGGAGGGGTCTTCTGCTGTTGTAGCCCATCCGCCTCAAGGTTGTGCGTGTTGTGGCTTCACAAATGCTTTGCTGCATACCTCGGTGGTAACAAGTGGTTATTTCAGTCAAAGTTGCTATTCTATCAGCTTGAACCAGTCTGCCCATTCTCCTCTGACCTCTAGCATCAACAAGCCATTTTCGCCTACAGGACTGCCGCATACTCTATGTTTTTCCCTTTTCTTTCCATTTCCGGGGTCATGATATGTAGCAATAGCAGCAACCTGGACTTTGAGGGTGGAGGGAGACAGCCTTCGCTCCAGCCCTTGCTGCAGTAAGGAAAGTATGAATGCAATTGGGGCATCTCCGGGGTATTCTTGGCGAGAAGAACACCACTCCATGAACAGGTTCCACTTCAAGGCGTAAGCGTGTCTCATAGACGGTGTTCTCGCCGAAGTGATGGTTTTCACTACCTACTGGGGTAGGTCACCTAAAACCTCTGTGTCCTGTCCAAGGACCAAACATGAAGTTTCCAAAGGTCTGGACACGAGTGCCAAATGGTGCCCCGTCTCTAGTCAGTAGATCCTTCCTCAGAGGAATCAGCCAAGGAGGGGCTGTCAAGAGGAACTAGTTTGGGGAACCAGGTCAGTGTGGGCCAATACGGCACTACAAGCAAGACTAGCTCCTCATCCTCCTGGACTCTGCACAGTGTCTGAAATGGGAAATGCATATTTCTGTAGGCTCTGTGGCCTGTGCTGTGTGCCAGTGCGTCCATGTAGAGTGTTCCCTTCGTCAGGGAGTAGAACAACTGGCAGTGAGAGGTCTCTGGAGAAGCAAACAGGTCCACCTGAGCAGCTCAGAACGTCTCCAAATCAGCTGGACCACCTGGGGATGGAGTCGCCATTCTCCCGGACTGATTTCTCGAGACAGCTCGTTGGCTGTATGGTTGAGCAGGACTGAAATGTGAACTGCATGTTGTGACCTCAGAACCTTGCGCCGGGAGCAAAGAGCACCTTGTCGGTTGATGTACGCAACAGTTGCTGTGTTGTCCATTTGGACCAGTACGTGCTTGCCTTGTAAGCACCCTTTGAGATAGTTTAAGACAAGGTGCACTGCTAACAACTCTAGGCAATTGATGTGCCAATGCAGCTGCGGGCCCATCCAAACCCCTGAGACTGCATGACCGTTGCACGTGGCCCCCAAGCCAGTGGTGGAGGCATCCGTGTAAACCAAATCATGCCTGGAGATCTGTTCTAGGGGCACCCCTGCCTGGAAGAACATAAGATCTGACCACAGGGGTGAGGGTTTGGCGACAGGGCGGTGTAACTTGGACCCAGTGAGTGCCGCGTTTCCACACCCACCTTGGGACTCGGCCATAAAGCCAGTGCTGAAGCGGTCTCATATGTAACAGACTGAGTGGTGAAATATCTGCTGTGGCCTTCATATACCCCAGGAGCATCTGAAAAATTTCAGTGGGACCACTGTCCTGCCCGTGAACATTCAAGCAGGTTAGCACCCACTGTTCTGAGTCAGCCAGCGATTTACTGAACGAGCCGTATAACATCAACTTTGCAATGGATATTAAAATCCAAAATATAGTGAAAACACTATTAATTAGCACGGTAACAAGATCGGCAGTTTAAGACATTAACTCGCAAGCACAAAATAAGAGATACTTATCTTTTTAATATAAACAAATTGAACATTTCACTGAAACTTCTAAAAATAAAATTTTGTAATTTTCTGTGAATACAAAAAAATCCTTTAGCTAGTGAAACCATTAGAGAATGCAACTCGTTAAGAATCATTAAGAAAACAAGCTTAATGATTGATTCTTTATAATGATCATATAACGTTTATTAATGTTGCAGTACATGCTGGCAATGCCAGCATAGTACCATGGATATCACACAGTTACATAGTTAATGTGTGAAGTTACTGTAATAAGACAATCTGTGTGAATCTAGAGTATAATGTCGATACAGCACTGCCATTTCCTGCTCCTACTTAATGTGAAATCATAATATACAGTTGTAATATACTGTCTTTATCTTTAGTATCTTCCAAGAAGGACCGGATCATAGGTGACAAATTGTGGAAATGTTTGGTGGTTTTGGCTAACCCTATCTACTGACAAAAATTGTAATGTAATATATTCCTTAATTATTATTATTATTATTTTCTTCTTCTTGTAAGCATAAATTAATTTCTGGTATGAGCAGTCTGTCGACTTCTAAGTACAACCCAGACAGCAAGCAGTTTCGGTCCAGATCTTGCCCACATTTGACCCGTATGGATTTCACACGGACCAGATGTGGGCCGGTTCTGGGCCGAAACTGCTTGCTGTCTGGGAAGTAAACTTCAGTCATACTAGATTAATATTTTAATTTTGAGCAAAAAGCTCATTAGCTGCTGATGTAAAAAGAAACCAATTGGCTGTGCCATATTAATGATGATGCAGTTATATCAGAGTTATATCAAGTTAGAACCTATCGACCTATTGTATTTTATTTTGATCAGTTTTTCAGAAAACAAGTTCTATCTTGTGAGTATTTTAATTATTTTAAGCAAATGTATCTTAATTTATAGGGGTGCTTACACAACTTTTATGCATTTTGGCCAATTATTTACACAACTACTGTGATGGGCCTGAAAACGCAAACTTTTTAAACTACAAAAATGCTAATTTGTCAAAATGGTGACGTCATGAGCATGCATATTATGTGTTAGGTCTAGAAATGCGTATATGCATAGGCAAATTTATTATTTTTTTCTTTAAAAAGTGGCATTGCCAACTACTGGCCCAACATGGATAGTACAGCATTTTTGTAATTTTCATGGATCCGTGCAAAAATGCCAATTTAAAAAAGTAACCATTCTTAGTACAGTCCTTTTTTGTGTATACATACCCCGAGTAAAACTATGGGGTACACATGCACATACATATATAAACATATACATATAAAGAAAAGTGTTTACACTATAGATTCTGCTACATTCTAATAATTAATAATAATAATAAAGCTGGGAATGATAGTTGTCTTTGTAACACAAATACATTTCAATGGAGAGAATAATGCCATGGGATTTTCTGCTTAGCCTGTGTTGTCCAGCCTCATGCTGAGAGGCCTTTTTTAATCAATACCTGTTTATCACCTTAAGTTTTGAAGGGTTTGCATTCGATGTCTGGGTTTTTTTTTTTTTTTTTTTTTACTATTACATAGAGTTTATTGTTAGCTAATAACGCCTGTTGGGGAGGAAATCTGATCTCACTACAGCAGTGGCAGCACAGCTAGTGCCAAGATGAACTGCAGGCTCAGGAAAATTTGGAGAGAAACTTTAGCCAAATGAGCTCCCCTGACTCTGTAATTGGACTATTCCTATTTGTTCCAGCAGCTGTTCACCAATTTTTTGCTATACAGTAAACATAAATGCAATGTACGTATATGTTTGTAAGGATAAACTATTAGTACAGTATTGACATTATACAGTTTTGACTTGTTGGTAGACTCAAACTTATGACTAAGCTCAAACACCAGACCATATTTCATTTTCTACAAGCCACCTTTTTTTCACTTGAGTGGTGGTGGTCCATGCAAAACACACCACCATGAAATATGAATTAATAATATGAAATAACTGATTAAATGTATTCATTAATTTCATTACACAGCATTTTAAATGATGGATTTGTATTAAATAACAAACAGAATCCGGGAAATAAAATGGACCGCACACAATTTAGGGGAAAATAAAATGGATTTCATGAGGCCATATGTAGGGACAAAGAAATATTAACATTTAGAAATATTTTTTGCACAAATGATTTTCTATCATATATTATAATATAAATATCTACCATATATTTAGTAGATGTCATTATTATTATTAATAGTAGTGGTAGTTGTCACATCACACTGTTTTGAAAGCAAGCCGGAGGCACAAGGAAACATAAACAGTCTTTAATACAAGGAACACAGGGGAAATCCACACAAAGGGCACTGGAGCAAACACACGTACATAACGAGTAGACCCGAAAGAGGAGAAATGCACAGACAATAACTTAAATGCTTTGGATAATTAACAAACACAGGTGCACTGAATGACTAAATAAACTAAACGAGGATAGGAACGCGACCAAATGGGAACAAAGGAACATAAACAGGGACAAAACACAACAAAACAGTTCCCTTTCAGTCAGTCACATTCAATGTTATTGGGAAAATAACAAAATTGGGATCTCGCTAGAGAGACTAATCGCTTTTGACTGTTAACAAAACAAGCCAATGTATAATGACATGCGAGATTTGTATCGCGCACCCCACCCTGCAGCGCGGTATAAAAGGAGATCGTGTGCAGTCGCACATTCAGCTTTTCGCTTCGGAGCTGAGCCTTCAGCTTCCTGAGCAGAGTGTCGTCAAGACAGCCGTTTGACGAGCGTTACGGCACGTCAGCGGAGGTTGCCAGTGCTGCTGCTTTTTCTCAGCGTGCTGCAGCTTCCCATTCTGCAGTCATGCTGCAACTTCTCCTGGGCGCTTCAACATTTCTGTGTTTTTTCAAATGAAAAGAGCAAATTCTAAATGAGCTCTACGAATGATGGGGCATCTTTTTAAAGATGTCTTTCCACTTGTGCATTTCTGGATGTGGTCGCTGCCTGTCTCCATCTCATGGTCACGATCGCTGCATCTTGTGCCTGGGCCTCGAGCACGCTGAGGCAGCGTCCGTGGATGAGTCATGTTCTCCTTGCGATGTTGCATCCAAGGCAACTCTATATCAAACGAGGATGAGTCCCCCTCTCCAAGCCCCGTTCTAGTTCCTCCTTCAAGAGGAGGGCTACTTCGGCTAATGGCCAGGGTGATTAGAGGACTACAGTGAGAGCTTCCTCGCCCGTGTGAGTCTCCACGGGCCCCTCACTCCTCCATGCCCCCTGGTGTACCGCGATGCAGATGCTGGTGCCTCTGACAGGGCAGGACCAAGCACTTCATCCAGCCCACAAGCAGATGACCTGATGTTGATCACTGCATCTGTGGACGAACTAGGCTCTGGAGATGAGGATTCGGCTGTGTTGCCTCCTTCTGGGAGAGTGATGTTGCATGAGTCAGATCCAGAGCTGAGTGCTATGCTTGCCCAGTTGGTTCTTGGGGGTGCCACACGTTGATCGTCAGCAGCCACATCCGGTTCCATTCTTCACGGAAGTGCATGAGGAGGTCACTAGGTCCTTGAGGGCACCTTTTTCTGCCCGAAACAGATCTAGTGCCTCCTCCATCCTCACTACCCTCAACGGAGGGTTGGCTAAGGGGTATGTGGAGATCCCCCCAGTTGAGCGCGCTATTGCGATGCAGCTTTGCCAGCAAAGCGCTGCCGCCTGGCAGGGTAATCCACGCCTCCCGTCCAGAGCGATGAAAGTCATAGCAGGGTCCTTGGGTCAGACGATGTCTGCCTTAGTGGTCCAGTAATGCCACCTTTGGCTTACCCTGGCAGATATGAGGGAGTCTGACAAGCACCGCTTCTTGGACTCTCCGATCTCCCAGACTGGCCTCTTCGGTGTTGCGGTGGAGAGCTTCGCCTCAACAGTTCTCCGCCACACAGAAGCTGACGGAGGCAATCAGTCACATCCTGCCCCGGCGGCCCGCTGCTGCTGTCAGCCATAGTGACAGTTTCCTGTTTCTCTGGGTCTCAAGAGGGCCAGGATGGAGGTGCACGAGGCGTAGCCTCTACACTCCTATCCCCCTCTACTTTTGCCAGCGGGCAGCCTTCTCACGTGCCCCCTGCCCAATCGTGGAGCCAGGTAAGAGTTGCATCACTCACTCAGACCTCACTCTGGGTCCCTGTGCTCTGGCTTGCTGCCCCACCGCGGGTATGTTGGTGGTTCCCCTAGTTCCACTTGTTCGGTCTCTGCCGGTTGGGGCTTCGGGTGAACTGGGAACTTCGGGCCGCTCGAGTTGTTTCATATGAAACCGCTTCAGCGGTGGCTTCATGATCGAGTCCCGAGATTGGCATGGCAACGCGGCACACACTGGGTCTGGGTTAACCCGTCCTGCCATCAAACCTTCAGCCCATGGTCAGACCTTGCTTTACTACGGGCAGGGGTTCCTCTAGAGCAAGTGTCCAGGCATGTTGTTGTTTCAACAGATGCCTCTGCCATCGGCTGGGGTGACATGTGCAATGGGCATGCAGCGTCAGGCACCTGGACAGTGCCCCGCCTGCAGTGGCATATCAATTGCCTCAAGTTGCTGGCAGTATGGCTCTGCGCCGCTTCAGATCGAGGCTACGCAACAAGCACGTACTGGTCCATTCGGAAAACTGTGTGACCGGTTCGTACATCATCTAGCAGGGCGGGCTATGCTCCCGTCGCATGTCGCAACTCGCCCGCCATCGACTCCTTTGGAGTCAAAATCATCTGAGGTCGCTTCGTGCTGTTCATGTCCCAGGCGAGCTCAATTGTGCAACCAACAAGCTCTCATGACGGCCCGCCCTTCCGGGAGAATGGCGACTCCACCCCGAGACCGTCCAGCTGATCTGCAGACACTTCGGGGACACTCAGGTAGACCTGTTTGCCTCTCCGAACACATCCCACTGCCAGCTATTCTACTCCCTGTCTGCCTCAGCACAGATGCGCTAGCACACAGCTGGCCTCGGTGTCTACGCAAGTATGCATTTCCCCTAGTGAGCCTTCTCGCAAAAATGCATTGCAAATTCAGAGAGGACGAGGAGCAGGTCTTCTTAGTAGCGCCATACCGGCCCAGTCGGACTTGGTTCCCAGAACTGATGCTCCTCGTGACAGACCCTCCTTGGCACATTCCTCTGAGGAAGGATCTTCTTTCACAGAGAGAGGGCACCCTCTGGCACCTGCGCCCAGACCAGGCTGTCTCCCTCCACTCTCAAAGTGTATGTTGCCGCTTTTGCCGCACATCATGATGCAGTAGACAGCAAGTCCATTGGGAAGCACGACCTAGTCATCAGATTCCTTAGAGGGGGCAAGGAGGCTGAACCATTTTTGGTCAACGATACGTGCCTTGAATTCGGGCCGGCCGACTCTCATGTTGTCCTGATACCTCGGCCTGGATACGTGCCCAAAATTACCACCATTGCTGTCAGCCAGCCAACAGTCGCAGCACAGTGAATATGTGTCTGCACGTGATCTCCTTTTATACCTGCGCTGTGGGACGGGGTGCACAATGCATATCTCGCATGCCAATATTCATTGTCTTTTTTGTTAACACTCGAATGCGATTCGCCTCTCTAGCGAGATCCCAATTTCATCAGTCACTGACGTAACGTCTCATACGTAACCAAGACGGTCCATGATCCTGACAGCAGTATTGGTACTGGTATTATTTTGTTATAATTTAGTTCAGTCTTTCAAGCAAAAGTGTACAAACCTTTATTCAGTAATTTCAATTACTAAAGACTGACAATGCCAGAAAACAATTAATGATTCATAGTATGTCTTTTGACCTAGGCACCTACTGATAGGTTCAGAAGAGCTGAGATTTCAGACTCTTTTACAAATATATCTGTTATATAAATACCCAGACAAAATGTGCCAAAGGGCCACTGGAGAAACGACAGTACAAACTCACAAGTAAATACACACACAGAGCGAGAGAGAGAGAAAGAGAGAGAGAGAGAGCAGCCAAACAGTTTTTCTGCTGATAAACATAAAAGTTTTTTTTTTCTTTTTCTTAATCAGACAAGATTGGAACTGTAAAGGTGGTAATTTCCTCCAAATGGACTGCCACACAAATGTTCTGAATGGAATGCTGAAAGCAATGATTTAAAATTGGGGGGAGCCAAAATAAAAAACAAATTGTACATTTGTCCTTGACAATGATTGGGAAGGTCTTGAAGGAAACAGAGATTGACAGCTAAACCACTTTTGCAAGTCTGCAGTCATTTCATAATTGCATCACTAGCGCTTTTCTCCACTCTCTTGCTCACGCACTGATGGCTTTTGTTTCTAATCTGAATTTTTTAAATTGCCTTATCTGCACACTCAACCCCTCATTTTTCTCTCCTTTCAGTCTCCTTTTCTGTCTCTGTATTAGCTCACTGTCTCATAAGCGGTGCATCATGCTGGTTCCTGTCGAGATTCAATCCAGGAGGCACGTTCAAAACTCTACATGAGTCCGCTATATGAAGGATGGTCTCATGTTCAATCCACAGGAAAAGAAAGACATCAAATTCAGCACTGTTCTGCTTAAAGCGTGTTTTAGTTCAATACAATTTAAATCAAGCTCCAATACCATATGCAGCACAATGTTAATTAGCACTTTTTAAAGCAAAAATAAATAAATAAATAAAATAACACAAAAAGAGCATTTAAAATGGAACTACGTTTTGACTAAGTGGTTATGCATTATCAACGTAACTCCTATGGGTGAAGTTTGCTGTAAACATTTGTCATGAATTAGATGTTTTGCTCTCAACCTTTTCTGAGGATGGTACTCCCCTAGTTATGCTTGGAGATTTCAACATCCATCTAGATAAACCTCTGTTTGCTGATTTCCACACTCTGCTTGCCTCTTTTGATCTCAACCGAGTGTCAACTACTGCTACTCACAAATCAGGCAACCAACTGGACCTTAGTTATACACGACACTGCTCTACTGATCATGTTCTGGTTACTCCACTGCACACGTCGGATCACTTCCTCCTCACTCTTAACCTCAACATGGCCCCTGCCACATCACTTACCCCTCCACATGTCATCTTTCGACGTAACCTACGCACATTTTCACCCTCCCGGCTATCTGCAATGGTTTCATCTTCACTTCCTTCCCCTAAACTGTTTGCATCTTTGGATGCTAACAGTGCTACTGATACTTTCTGCTCCACTCTTACATCTTGTTTAGACACTGTTTATCCCTTATCTTCCAGGCCAGCCCGTAACACCACTTCTGCCCCTTGGTTATCTGATGTTATACGCGAACACCGTTCTAAGCTTAGAGCTGCTGAAAGGGTGTGGCGCAAATCCAAAAATACTACTGACCTTAATGTGTATCAGTCACTCCTATCTTCCTTCTCTGCTAATGTCTCCACTGCTAAAATGACATACTACCATAACAAAATAAACAATTCGTCTAACTCTCGCATGTTTTTTAAAACATTTTCCTCACTTCTTTGTCCTCCTCCTCCACCTCCTGCTTCATCTCTAATAGCTGACGACTTTGCAACGTTTTTCATTAATAAAATTAAACACATTAGTGCACAATTTGCCACACCACAATCAGTCAAGCTCATATCACCAACAAACATACACTCATTTACATCGTTCTCTTCACTCTCTGAGGCAGAAGTCTCAAAACTCCTTTCTAATCACCCTACTATTTGCCCGCTTGATCCTATTCCATCTCATCTCCTTCAAGCCATTTCTCCTGCAGTTGTACCTGCACTCACTCACATCATCAACACATCCCTCCACACTGGTGTTTTTCCCTCATCATTTAGACAGGCACGTATAACTCCACTACTTAAGAAACCCAACCTCAACCTATCTCTTTTAGAGAACTACAGACCAGTTTCCCTTCTTCCTTTCATTGCAAAAACACTTGAACGAGCTGTGTTCAACCAAGTCTCTACATTTCTCACAAACAACAACCACCTTGACAGACATTTCTTCCTGGATGATGGACCATCACCTTCAACTCAACCTTGCCAAGACAGAACTGCTTGTGATTCCAGCAAACCCATCGTTTCATCACAATTTCACCATCAAGTTAGGCACATCAACCATAACTCCTTCAAAAACAGCTAGAAGCCTTGGAGTTATGATTGATGATCAGCTGACTTTCTCAGACCACATTGCTAAAACTGTCCGATCCTGCAGATTTGCTTTATTCAACATCAAGAAGACCAAGCCCTTTCTTTCGAAACATGCTGCACAACTCCTTGTCCAAGCTCTTGTTCTGTCCAGGCTGGACTATTGCAATGCCCTCTTGGCAGGTCTTCCAGCCAATTCTATCAAACCTTTACAATTAATTCAGAACGCGGCAGCAAGATTAATTTTTAATGAGCCAATAAGAATACACGTCACACCTCTGTTTATCAATTTGCACTAGCTTCCAATAGCTGCCTTCATAAAATTCAAGGCATTAATGTTTGCCTACAAAACTACCACTGGCTCTGCACCCATTTACCAAAATTTTTTACTTCAGAATTATGTGCCCTCTAGAAGCTTGCGTTCTGCAAGTGAACGTCGCTTGATTGTGCCATCCCAAAGAAGCACAAAGTCACTTTTACGGACTTTTAAATTAAATGTTCCCTCCTGGTGGAATGACCTCCCCAACTCAATCTGAGCAGCAGTCCTTAGCCATCTTCAAGAATCGGCTTAAAACACATCTCTTCCATCTAGGGATGCACCGAATAATCGGCCACTGAAAACTTTCGGCCGAAAATGGCCCAAAAGGGCATTTTCGGTTTTCGGCCGATAGACTTATCACCGAAACAACACGCCCGAAATGTTGTGATGACGCAAACAGAAACCGCGACCTGCTCGTGCACCTGCATAGCGCAGACCACGAGCTCCCCGCGACATTCACTTCACACCAATGAGAACATTCTCTCTCTTCTTATTCCTTTATTTGCAGCACTAAAGCATCTCCTAACAAAGAGATTAAGACGGACCACGAAGTGAGTCTGTTAGCACACGTCTCACTGAGATCTCTTCGGATCCTCATGCACCCTCGTTGTCTGATATGTTCAGTGGAATTCTGCAAGAAAGTGCCTCAAATAATAATAATAGGTTGGCTATTTTGTTCTTAGGCTACTATATACAGTGCTCAGCATAAATGAGTATACCCCACTACATTTGTCAGAAAACCTTTAGTTTCCTTTCAGAATCAACATTTTCTATGAGATACTATACTACAAAATACTCCCACAAATGTGGGCCATTGATTGCAAACAAGATTTGTTAATTTGCACACACAAAAATGTGATTTTCCTAACAAATTCATTCAAGCCCATGTTGCAAAAATGAGTACACCCCAATTATAGTCTTAGGAGAAAAGCTACACTTAAGACTACAAAATTCTAATTAACAGGCATTCAACCACAGGTGAGTCTAATGATTCATTTAAGAGGTGTCCAGCAGACAGGTGACTATAAAATGGCATTACTTAAAGAAAAGCCCTTCCCATTTCATGCTGTCAGCAATGGCTCCCCATGGAAGAGAAATGTCACAAAAGGAAATAATTTCTTTACACAAAAAAGGTGAGGGCTACAAGAAGATCAGCAAAGCTTTACATATCAGTCAAAATACTGTAGCAAAAGTGATCCAAAAATTTAAGAAAGATGGACGTGCAACCATCTTACAGAGACGTCCAGGCCATCCACGGAAGTTAACATCTCGACAGGAGCGTCTTCTGATGAGAAGGGTTGAAGAAAATCGCCATGCAAATTCACTGCAGTTAACTAAAGCAGTAGAAAGCCAAACTGGAGTGACCCGTGACACCATACGATGCGTACTGCAGAGGAATGGCATGCGTGGGTATCGTCCACGAAGAAAGCCTCTCCTAAAGCCCATGCACAAAAAAGCACACCTAGAATTTGCTAGGGCCCATGCTGAAAAAGATGAAGACTACTGGGACTCTATACCAGTGGTTTCCAAACCCTGGGTCGCGACCCTCGGGTGGGTCGCGAGAATTAAAAAATGGGTCGCCAGTGATTTTTCTTTTTTTTTTTTACTAAAATAATTAATTCAGTTTTCTAATCATAATAATATTAATAATAGTAACTTTGAATAGAAGTACACTGAAAAATCATTTAAATACATGCAAAATAAAAAAAATAAAAAATAAAAAAAATCTTGCGCGCAGTGTTGTTGATACAGCCATTTTCTTTTTCTCACTGAGATGATGCAACATCTTAGGTAGCGTGACATTAGTAGCCCGTATTTAATTTATTTTATGCTGAACATGAGCAAGCCAAAGTCAAAAAGTATTTATGATTTTTTCACAAGAAAAAGAGGGCCAGAGACAGAGACCCCTTTAAATGAAGCAGCAGAAAACACAGCCAGTCGTCAAACCCTGCCGCAAACAGCGGAGATCAGCAGGGAAGATAACGAAGGCGATGCATGTGACAGAGTAGCAGTACTTGCCCAGCAAAGAAAAAGCAGAAATCCGGAGTAAGGCCATATAAAGATGATTTTTTGAAGTTTGGGTTTGTCAACTGTTCGGACAAAAAATAGAAGAAATTGTATACACACCATCCACTGATACAGATACAATAGTAATGCTAATTTACTAATTGTCCAATTGTTATTATAGCATTTAATTTTAAGATTTAAAATTAATTTAATTCAAATATTACTGTAGAAATGTAGCAAATTGCTGTCTTATTCAGTTTTGTATTATGTTATTGTTTTGAACATAAGTTTAACAGTTTTGAAAACAGTATGTAAGCATGTGCAAATTGACTTGTACGTACAAAGAGTTTTGGCAGTTGTTGTGTCTGAGTGAGAAAATAATTCATGAAATTTGAGAGATGTAGTCATTGAATGCATTTTGTGCCAAAGCAATGATAATCAATCCTCACTTTAGCCCAAATAGACTTCTGTTGTGCTCACTGTGTGAAGAGTCTTGCAAAAGTGACCTAAGTATTGAGAAATGTGTCCTAGCGTCTGTAAAAAACTGTACTCAGTGCAAAAAAATAAAAATAAATAAACGACATAAAATATTGACGAATTCTGCATCATGTCTGATTCATTCAAGTAACAAATATTGCAGTGAATTATAAACAGAGATATCTCCTTGTTTTACACAAGAAAACACTGTATAATGCTACATGTTGTTAGTGTTTTTTAGGTCATTGTTTTGTGGGTGACAAAATGTGTTTGTCGACTGTCAACCTTTGCTAGTGTTATGGAAGAATGAGTTGATTTGAGACCTGAATAAAGTGTTTTGTTAGTTGTAGTGCATTTTGAATGTGAAATGAACTGCTTTGCCAAGCTGAAAGTTGGTTAGGAGAACTGTGTGAAGAGTTTAGCAAAAGTGACCTAAGTATTGAGAAATGTGTCCTAGCGTCTGTAAAAAACTGTAATGGTTAACAGGTTGATGAGCATCCCATAGCTTGATCAAATTAGTGCAGAATCAACTTTGCATTGCAATCGCGTCAATGATCATCCAGTGCACGTGCATCATCAAAAGCGGTTGTTATTGTTATTCTTATGCTTGGTTTAAGAATCCAAGAAAAAAAAAAAAAAGGTCGCTCTTGAAAAAGTTTGAAAACCACTGCTCTATACTCTGGAGTGATGAGACAAAGATCACTGTTTTTGGAACTAATGGTTCAAAAACTGTATGGCGTCGTAAAGGTGAGGATTACAAAGAAAAATGCATGGTGCCTACAGTGAAAAATGGTGGTGGCAGTGTCCTTATGTGGGGCTGCATGAGTGCTGCTAGTGTTGGGGAGCTGCATTTCATTGATGGTATCATGAACTCAACAATGTACTGCTCTATACTGAAGGAGAAGATGCTGCCATCACTCCGTGCACTTGGTCGTCGTGCACTTTTCCAACATGACAATGATCCAAAACACACATCTAAAGCTACTGTTGCATTTCTGAAGAAGAACCGGGTGAATGGCCAAGTATGTCTCCTGATCTGAACCCAATCGAACACCTGTGGGGAATTCTGAAGCAACAAGTTGAGAATCACTCTCCATCCAGCATCCAGGCTCTAAAAGAGGTTTATCTTGAAGAATGGAAAAAGATAGATGTTGCAATATGTCGCCAACTTATTCGTTCCATGCCTAGAAGACTTGGTGCTGTCCTTAAAAATCACGGTGCTCATACAAAATACTAGATTTAGTAGTTTTTGTTGTGGGGTGTATTCATTTTTGCTTCAACTAATTTGAGTAAAACTGAAGATTTTGTGATCTAAGTTAGATTATTAACCTTTACTTTCATGTTATGGAGTTAAATAAGTGTTCAATAAAACTCAGCCTTGTGAAAAGTTCGGAAATTGTTCTTTTGTTCATTGAGCTACTGATTGAATTTTTACTTTTTAAAGGGGGTGTACTCATTTGCACTGTATGTGACATTATATACACACACACACACACACACACACACACACACACACACATATATACATACATAATATCAGATTGTAGCCATATTTCTGCTAGATTTTCTGCTAGATTTCTGCTTTAATTTGATAAAAATGTTTATTTATGCCCTGGCCCTATTTAAATACACTCTCTCAAATATTTCTCAAATGTCAGGCAGATGACAAGTTCAACTGCTCAACAGCTAGATGGTTATCTGTCTGAAGTCCCCATCCCCAGAAGTGATAACAGTCTTGCCTACTGGAGAAGTAATGCACTTTCTAGTCCTACAGAGAAAAATTTCTAATGCACTTCACCTAAATGCACATTGTTTTTATGAGAGAACAGTTCATTTTAAAACCTTTCTGCAGGCCAGTAGGCCTGTACATTATTATTTAATATACACATGAGTGGAATACATTTTTAGTTTGAATTTTATTTTATACTGTGCATTGTTGCAATGCGCTTAATAAATATTTGCATAATTTGTAATTATGTATTTTTATGTATTTTTT
This sequence comes from Carassius carassius, assembly GCF_963082965.1. Taxonomy (NCBI): domain Eukaryota; kingdom Metazoa; phylum Chordata; class Actinopteri; order Cypriniformes; family Cyprinidae; genus Carassius; species Carassius carassius. The sequence continues at coordinate 5,152,781 of NC_081769.1, read as the reverse complement.
AAATAATTTATGTAATTGTAATTATCTTTGAAACTTTAATATTAATTTATGCAATTGCAATGTCTTAATTTCAGTAAAGTTAGTACACGGTCATAGCAATAAATGCAATGATACTAATAATTGGCATTATTTCTTTCGGTGTTTCGGTTTCGGTTTTCAGCCTTGGTTTTCTCTTTTTCGGTTTTCGGTTTCGGCAAAGAATTTTCATTTCGGTGCATCCCTACTTCCATCTTTATTTGACCCTCTAACTTTAACACTCACTATTCTAATTCTATTCTTTAAAAAAATCTAACTACCTTTCTAATCTTTTTGTATTCTATTTTCTTTTAATTTATTATGCAGTTGAATGTATGTGTGTGTGTGTGTGTGTATATGTGAAAAGATCTCTAACACTAGCTTGCTCTATTCTTTTTTATTCTATCGGTTTTCTTTTTTTCTTTTTTCTTTTTTTTCTTATTATTTTATTTAAAATCCAATGATATGTGTACTGTTTTAACCTAACTGAGACTTGTTATAGCACTTATATATCATTGCTCTTTTTGTTGTTTTTGATTGCTTCCACTGTCCTCATCTGTAAGTCGCTTTGGATAAAAGTGTCTGCTAAATGCATAAATGTAATTTAAATGTCATGACCCTTTCATTGCACCTATACTTTGAAATTTACCAGTTTGCAATGTGGTCATAGTGATTTTGCCAAGTAAGACATGTTCCTGGATCAACATCTTTTGATGATCCTGTATCAACATTTTTGTCAAAAAAATATAGACTTGATCCAATCCCTACCCCTAAACCTAACCCTACCAATAGTTTATTCCTAAAATCAGTGGGAAATGATAGCTGTTTAACAAGGGTGTAGAAGCACCTAACCCTGACTGTAAGCCTAAAACAGATATTTCCTGAAAAGTTATATCTCAATTCTGATTGGATGTTGATCCACAAACATGTTATACTTGGTGAAAACACGCTCACCATTGCAATGTCATAACAACCAAGTTTGGGTATAACTTTAGACAAAATGTCTGTAAGTGTTTATATCAAACTATACTTGTGCTAATGCTTAATGTTAATTCCAGTTTGCATTTTAATGTCTGTTACCTGTAACCACACTATTTGCTATTATCTCTTCTGAAAAGCAGCGTTTCCACCGCAGGAACTTTACCGACTGTAGACTGATGTCTCTTTAGTGGTTAAACATAAAATATAATTAAGTTTTGGGTAAATCTAACAGGTAATCTTTGGTCTATATTCATTTTATCTATATGTTAAAATGAAAATAAAAAAGGCAAATTTATATAATATTGTAATGGCTGTATATATACACATATCCCTGAACTAAGAACATTTCTGCAGCTGTTATTATGTTTAAATGAAAACGAAAGGAGGCAGTGGTATTTCATATCATATTTTGTTTTATTGTAAATATACACTGAGGAAAATTGCAGTAGTCAAGGTGAGCTGACTGACGTTATCAAGTACGCTGCTGTTTGAAGATTTACCGGATTTGCGTCGTCGCGGACATCACACTCCCAAGTCGAATGCGCGAAGTCTGAAATACCGAGGATGCAAGTCCAAAAACAGCGCACATTGCGTGCAGATCTACGTCACCAGTCTATTTGCCTAATCTTCCCGGTACTTTAGACCGCGGTGGAAACGCAGAGAGCAGCAGGTCTGGGGGGAAAATAGTTCCTGGGAAAAAAAGTTCCTGGTACAAATGTTCCGGGTAATTTCGGTGGAAACGCAGCAAAATTTTATCTCATGCAAATGTTATCTCCTGTACGAAGTCCCGCACATGGCATGCAGGAAAAAAACATATTAGGTTAAATCGTGTGCACAATTTACTGATTTGTTCCTTTGATTTGCTTAATCGTGCACATGATTTATAAATTGACGAAAACGAATTAGTAAAATGTGAGCACAATTTAGCAAATCGAGGGAACAAATAAGCAAATCAAGGGAACAAATTAGTAAAATCTTGTGAAGTGAACAACTATGATTTTGTAAGAAACAACTTCAAACATTTTCAGCAAATTTTAATTATTGGCTGTAAACAGTATGATACATAGTTTACCTGGGTAATGTGAATGGTGCATTTTTATTTAAGTGCCCACATTAACAGGTTAGAGCTGTAAATGAGGTACTGCATCCCAGAAGCATCATAAACACAGCACTGAATATAGTGTTTAATGTTTAATGCAGAACAGTGCTGCACATTTACCAGCACAAACTTTTTCAATATAGGATTTTATAAAGCAAAACAAGCATGCAGTTTTCCAAGAGCAGGGCTGAAGAACCTTGCTTTAGGGTTTGGATTCAGTATACAGTAGATTAGTTACCATTGGGGTGTAAATATAATGCACCTCCTCTTGCAAATTAGATTTCATGATAATTAATTTTGTAATAATTCTCAGTACCTCCCTTTTGATCACCATATCATAATTTATGGTCATTAATAAAGGTATGTTAATAAATTTACACAATATGACAAGCCAGAAATAACTTTATTTCCTGTTTAAAGCTGCAGCTCTTTTACGCAACATAAACGATGTCAGCATAAAAGCCCAACATGAGGCTCCTGATGCAGTGATGCTTCAGGCAGCAGATGTGCTGCAGACACACTAGGCGCAGTGCTGATGCTTCCTCAAATCCTCACTCCACATCCTGCAGTCTACGACCCGGAAACCGTTCAAGTAGGTAGTTTAAATAAACCATCAGTTTCTCATAGTTCAACAGTGCATCTTGCTTTATTAATATTTATTATGTCTTAATTAACAAAACATAGCAGCAGGTCCCTTTAGCACGCTGATGTGCTTTGAAGTGATGCCAGAATCAGCAAGGATATTCTGGTTTACAAATATGTATTTGTTTCAATACTGCCATCCTTGCACCGTAAAAGGAAATAATTACCATGCATGGACAACAGGAGGTACAAATATAGAATAAGAAAAAAATGTTCTTTAAATTATACCTGTTCATTATATTTTAAATATGTTACATTTTACACAACAAGATGAGCACTTCAACTGTGCAAATAAATAAATAAATAAATAAGAAAAATAAATACCATGGTGTAGAAACACACACACATGATTGACTTTCTCATTTTGTCCTTTTCTTTTTTTTTTTTTTTTTGCTTGTTTGATACCAATAAACCTTATTAAGCTGTGTAAAAAAAAAAAAAAAATTATACACACACACATCCACACCATGGTGTAGATACACGCACTCCATTTTGTCATTTTCCTTTTTTTCTTCTATTTTCTTTGTTGAATATTGTGAATATTCATTACAAACACACACACACACACACACACACAGGCACACACACTGTGTTAAAATGCCTTGACTACTAACAACATAACTGTTGCTAGTACATTACATTTATTTATGTTGAGATGTTGTGAGTGTGTACATAATACCAGAAAAAATATAATTTTCAAAAAACAACACATTGTGTTGTGTGTTAATCATGCTCTTGACACACTGCCACATTTAAGACTGGCTGTTAGTCTGATCAACAAATGTATCTGGATCAGAAGTTGATATACAAATTAGTAAAGGTCCATAGAATACTAAAATATTGCATAGGTTTAGATCATCAGAAGACTATTTGATAGAGACATACATGGTATACTTAGTGAGGTGATATTAAATAGTGATCTATCAAAAGCATGCATAACACAGTCAAATTCAACAGACAATATACAAGAACAGGACTAAAATACACAATGATCTGAAGTATATGTGTGTACATTAAAAGAAAGGTTTTCTTATGAACTTATTAGAGAAGAGTGCGTTTTATGGGCATTATGTGTCTCTCCTAAGGGGAAATGAAGTGAGTGTTGTTCTGCCCGCATTCCTTCGGGCAATAAAACTAGTGTTATCAGATAGTGTGTCTGCTTACCATGGAACCAAAGGCCTGTTGGCCTTTTTGAGGTCTTAGTTGCATTTCGGGGGTTAGATGAGGGGGCGTTAGATATTATTTGTTAAATATAACAAAATAAGTGTGTGTCTAATTGGTCCAAATGCTACAGATGTTTTTGAACACAGGCTTACAAGGTTACGTACGTGGCTATTTGTAGGCTTTTAATCATTAAAATTAGCTCTAATTAATCTAATTTTATTGTTCAATGGTATTTAACAGGAGGGAGTGATCAATGTTGTCAGCCAGAGAAACACTCTAATAACCACAGAACAAAGCAACTTATGTGAGGCAATTCAAAGTATAAAGCAGAGGTGCAGAAACTATATTTAAATTGAACCCATTTCTCTGGGCCGGTTTAATTAAAAGTGAGCCACTTGGAACTGCAAAATTACAGTGTGATTCAGTTGGAGGTTTACAGTAGATGACACTTATGGTACGATGGGTACTAGCAGGTACACGGTGGACAAGGCTGTGGAACCCAAAATGGAGATGGCAGCCAAATTATTGACTGCACTAAGGCCTGCAAACTGATTGTCGCCAAAACACTATTTTCAAGAAATGTGATTGCCATCTTGCCACTTATACTAGCAGCAGATGATTGACCCAGATTGACTATTGGCTTGGGCTTCAAGCTCATCATGGATGCCAAGTTAATTCCATCAAAGACAATCACCTCCCAACACCGGTTACTAGCCCTCAAACTCGCACCCGAAAAGAGATCACAATTGGCTGCCCTGCTTGACACGTACACTGTCACCATGAGCAGCCTGTCAAAACACTCTGGGCAAATGTTACACGGTTTACCCGTATTGTTGCTGCCCATACCATTGTCAAAAATGTATGTATTTGTATTTTGCATTTGGTCTGAATGAAAATGTGTAAATTGTTTTAGTAACAACACAATGACAAGACCAGTGTGCTGGTGAATAACTAAATTGATTGCTTTGTACCACTATATTGGCTGGGAATATTGAATTTTTGTTTCAAGGCCAAGGGCAACATGTAATGGTGACATCAGATGAATTACAACTATGAACACTATTATCTCACAGTGCAGTGCCTTCTGTATTTTTTGCCCCATAAAATGATCTCCCCACCTGCACTGATTTTACAGTAGTATGAAGTGTAATACTCAATAAATTCTAAATTCACAATTTAAATAAAACATTGTTTAATTTGCTAAAATCCTGGACATTTTACAGTGAACTCTGTAAGCCATTGATTGCACCTGAATAATTTTCCACCATTTTTATTATTATTTTTTTTATGTAATTTTGGCCAGTTATAATTTTTTTTACCTCTGTTTAGTGTTATTAATGTCTTTCGGGTTAAGGCCACCCTTATAGTGTTTTACTTACATTTCTCTCTTCTTGTGCATTTACACAATGGAATGTTTACTTTGCATTTCATACCAAAAATAAGTTTTTGTGGCTATGTTATAATGGGCTGTTCCATTTCAGTCGGTCACTCTCGACGGCATGTCGGTGACAGGCGAAAATGGGATATCGATTCGATAGACCAATCTACTACGAGTGTAAACTAAACGAGCCAATGCACATTGGCATGCAATTATTGCATCCAGCTGCCGCTGATCACAGCGTGAGTATAAGAAGGCAGCAGGTGCAGTGCATACCAGCTTTTCACTTCGGAGCCGAGTGTTAGTATTGTTCTGCTGAACCGTGTCTGCTGTGATCTATGAGTTCAGCACGCTCTTGGAAGTTGGCAAGATGGCGCTTCAGCGTTGGCCGTACCTTTGTTGAGTGGGTTGCACACTTCAGGCTGCACTACCCCCTGTTGTATTGCAAGCGGCCAATTTCCCTCAGCACTAAAAGAGCATTTCCTAAAGAACAAATTTCACTAAAAGAGCTTCATAGGTGTGTCTTTGTAAAGACGACGGATCGTCCTTATAAGGATGCCATTTTACCTGTGCGTTTCTGGGTGCGGTCATTACCAGGCTACGGGTGATGGTCCCAATCACTGCCTCATGTATCTGGGCGTCGAGCATGCTGAGGTGGCCTTTATGGATGAGTCATGTTCCCACTGCAGGAAGATGACCACCTCAGATGCTTTCCCGGACCGCCGAGATGGTAGGGCTCGAGTGGAATCCTCCACCACGTCCCGAGCCATCCAGAATGGATTATCGGTTTCTCAGGGTGGCCCGCCCCAGTGTCTTTCTTCCCGGAAGTGCATAATGAGCTCACAAAGTTGTGGAAGGCACCTTTTACTGCCAGAAACCGGCAGATGAGCTCCTCCTCCCTTACCACCCTCGATGGCAGTGCAGCAAAGGGCTATTTGCCAATCCCGCAGGTGGAGCGGCATCCTGGTCCCTGTCAAACCTGCCGGTGAGTGGAAGAGAAAGAGGCCCCAGGACGGGCGACCCAGAGAGAGGTAGTTGCTTTCTGGGGGATGGTGAAGGCACCTTTCCCTCCCCTGGAGGAGGATCTTGGATCTGCGAGTTTTGAATCAGGCCATTTATCGGCTACCGTTCAAGATTTTGAAGTAGAAACGCATCTTTGGGTGCATCCGTCCCCAAGATTGGTAGCATTTGACCTGAAGGATGAGTACTTTCCTGTATCGTTCCTTCCGCGCCACAGACCTTTTCTGCGGTTCGCGTTTGAAGGACGGGCATATCAGTACAAGGTCCTGCCCTGCAGGCTGTCCCTGTCTCCCTGTGTCTTCACAAAAGTCACGGAGGCGGCTCTTGTTCCCCTTAGAGAGCAGGGTGTTCGCATTCTCAACTATCTAGACACAGGATCTCTTTTCTTGGTATGGAGTTGGATTCGGTCGAACAGATAGCACGCCTCACAGAGGAACGTGCGCGGTCAGTGCTAGGCCGAATACGTTCAAGGGCAGAACAGTGGTCCTACTGAAACTTTTTCAGAGGCTCCTGGGGCAGATGGCTGCCACAGCGGCACTTACACTGCTTGGCCTGTTACATATGAGAACGCTCCAGCACTGGCTTTATGGCAGAGTCCCGAGGTGAGCGTGGAAGCGCGGCACTCACCGGGTCCGAGTTATATATGGCTTATGCCTTGTCGCAACTCACCCGCCACATCCTCCTTTGGAGTCGGAAGGTTCTGAGGTCACTTCACGCCGTTCACGTTCCGAGCCTGTTCAACGACGAGCTGTCTCGAGCAATGCTCCCGGGAGAATGGAGACTCCATTCCCTGATGGTCGAGCTGATTTGGAGACCTCCTCCTAGACCAGGTTCGGAGCCGCTCAGGTAGGTCTGTTTGCTTCTCCAGAGACCTCTCACTGCCAGTCGTTCTAGTTGTTCCAGTTGCATTTTCCCCAGTGAGCCTTCTCACAGAGACACTGTGCAAAGTCTGGGAGTAAGTCTTGTTAGTGGCGCCATATTGGCCCACTCTGACCTGGTTCCCCGAACTGGTGCTCCTCGCTACAGCCCCTCCTTTGCCAATGTCTCTGAGGAAGGATCTATTACCTCAGAGACGGGCACCATTTGGCACCCACATCCAGACCTTTGGATACTCCATGTCTGGTCCCTGGACGGGACGCAGAGGTTCTAGGAGACCTACCTCAGGAGGTAGTGGACACCATCACTTCGGCAAGAGCACCGTCAACGAGACACGCTTATGCCTTGAACTGGAACCTGTTTATCTAGTGGTGTTCTTCTCGCCGAGAGGACCCCCAATTGCGGTTGTGCTTTCCTTTCTGCAGCAAGGGCTGGAGTGAAGGCTGTCTCCCTCCATCCTCAAAGTCCAGGTTGCAGCTATTACTGCGTACCATGACCCTGTGAATGGGAAGGCTTTAGGTAAGCATGACCTCATCATCAGGTTCCTTAGAGGGGACAGGAGGTTAAATCCTTCCTGGCCCCCCTCTATATCCTATACTTAAATCCCTACAGCAGGGCCCATTTGAGCCTTTTCATTCAGTTGAGCTAAATTTAATTTAATTGAAAACTTTGCTCCTGCTTGCACTGGCCTCAATCAAGATGGTAGGGGACCTGCATGCATTTTCGGTCGACGATTTGTGCCTAGAGCTTGGGCCTGCTGACACCCAAGTAATCCTGAGGCCCCGGCCCAGCTACGTGCCCAAGGTTCCCATTACACCCTTCGAAGACCAAGTGGTGAACCTGCAAGCGCTGCCCCTGAAGGAGGCAGACCCAGCCCTGACTTTGCTCTGACCCATCCGAGCATTGAGATGCTATGTCGACCAGACACAAAGCTTCAGGACCTCAGACCAGCTCTGTGTTTCTTCTGGAGGCCAGCAGAAGGAGTATGCCGTCTCTAAGCAGAGGATGGCTTGTTAAGTTTACACTCTAAGTAGATTGGTCTATCGAAGCGATATCCCATTTTCGTCGGTCACCAATGTGGCGTCTCCGTTCCCTCCTTCGGGGAATGAGACATTTTTTCACTTTGATTAATTTCACTTAAATATGTGTATTTTTCAAAACATTCTTTTTCATTTTTCTTTTTTTCTGTGCGATTAGGGCTGGTAATTTAACGCGTTAATTAGATTAATTAATTATGGAGAAAAATAACGTGTTAAAATTATTAATTCATTTAATGCACTTGCCCCACCCCAGACCTATGTGGATCATTTGCCATTCCATACAGTCGACTGATAACTAATATGAGGCAGGGCAACAACTTACTGCATGATGGAGCCCAGAGAATGTCCCTAAAATGCAAGGTAAGGGGCAAAATGCCCGTTTTAATTTTGTCTCTTATTTACATTAAGAAATATCACTTGAGCTGTAGGCTAAGTGCAATATCACACGAGTGCAAATGTAATACTCATCTTATACAACAGTTCATTAAGAAGTTAATATTGTGTTATATTAGCCACAATGTTGTCTTTTTTTTTTATTTTGCCAACCAGAAGATAAAGACAACTCAGAACTGTTCATCTCTGTGTTACGTTCATGCGTTCCTTTTAAGTTTCCTTATTTGGTCATGTTCCTTTTCCTGTTTGGTTGATTTGATTAATCTCCACCTGTCTCCATTCCCCTTATTACTTCCCTTGTGCTTAAATACCCTGTCTGTTTAGTTCCTCCTTGTCCGTGATTATCGTATTGTATTGTTATGTTGGATGTGCCCTTATTCTCCCGCGATCATTAAAATAACCATTTTATATACCTTCTTCTTCGTGCACCTTCATTAACACACCAGCAGCTGTAACAGAATCACGGACCTAAAAGTGTATTTAGTGGCATTTTTCTTTCTTTTTTGTTTTGTCTTTCCCCTCTCCCGGAATGGCCTTACCAGCAGTCCAACTCCTGTGCCTGGAGCAACTGGACCATTCGCTGGAGGACCACACCAGGGACTTTCTCGATCTGGCGTGCCTTACCCACTTCCCCGACCTCTCGCTCTGTAACTTTTATTACACCGGCCTGAACGAGCGGTGTAAGGCACGCCTGCCAGCGAACGGTCCCAAAGAGACAAGCCAGCCGTCATCCCGCTGCACGGAGATAAAGCCAGAGCCCACCGCAGCCGCAGAGCCCGAGCCTATCATTGTCGGGGAGCAAGGACTCGCGAGCGCGACTGACAAGGTGTCTGAGCCGGCAACACCGTGCGTCGTGGGATTACTGGTGGAGATCAAGGGGGTGGAGGAAAGCCTTTCCCACACTCCTACGACTGAGGGTGAGCTGCACTTGGTTTCTGTGAATTATATGGAGGAATAAATGGACCTTATAGGCTGGTTTGTGGAGGTAAATCCTGAATCCCCTATTTCTCCGCTGGTCCCGCCAGCCCTGAATCTCCTGTGTCCCCGCTGGTTCTGTCCAGCCCTGATCCTCCTGTGTTTCCTCCCAGCCTCCTTAGACCAGTCAGTTCCTCTGCTCCATTTCAGCTGGTTCAGTCCAGCCCTGAATCTCCTGTTTCTCCACTGGTTCTGTCAAGCCCCGTATCTCCTGTTTCTCTGCTGGTTCTGTCCAGCCCTGATTCTAGTTCCTCGACCTCATCTCCGCTGGTGCCAGTCAGTCCTGCAGCTCACCCTCAGTCAGCACCATCTGGGTGCAATGGTTCGCCGTGAGACTTCCAGTCTCCAGCTCCGCCTTGGCGTGAGGATTCCCTGTCTCCGCCTCCAGCCTCTGACCCCTGGACTCCACCTCGGTACTTCAACCCAGCGGCTCCGCCTTGGTACCCTACTCCCTCGTCTTCGCCGTTGCCCATCATCCCACCAGCTCCACTGGGCTCCCTCGTCCACCTTGGTCAGTCGTCGACCATCCGCCGCCTCGGGACTCCACTCCTATGGCTTCACCTCATCATTCCATCCCTCCGGCTCTGTCAGGCTCCTCCTTCCCTCCGGCTCCACCTCCATCCTCAGTCGCTCTGACTCCGCAGCGGGCTTCCGGAGCCCCGCCTCCGCCTCGGTCGCTGATGCCTTCAGCGCTGCCTTGGACCTCCGGACCCTCTGCATCACCCTGGCTTTGTAGCTGCTTGGCTCCAACCTGGGCTCCTGATCCACCGGCGCAGTCTCCGTCAGTCGGCCCCCTGGGTGTCATCGGCCCCCTTCCACCATGGCTCCTCCCGCCGACAGCTCCACCGTGAGTCATCCTTGCTGGTCTCTGGAGGACCATCTGGCTTACCCTGCTTCAGGCTCCTCCCTGGCTCCTCCCTCCTACTTCACCCTGGGACCATGCTCCATACTTCCTCTCCATTGCCTGCCCCTTGCCTGCCTCACGCCCGCCTCCAGAACCCCCACCCTACCTCCACTGGAATTCCTCTTTCGGTGCGAGGATGCACCGTTCCGGGAGGGGGCAAACTGTTACGTCCATGGACTTTCTGTTCCTTTTAAGTTTCCTTATTTGGTCATGTTCCTTTTCTTGTTTGGTTGATTTGATTAATCCCCACCTGTCTCCATTCCCCTGATTACTTCCCTTGTGCTTAAATACCCTGTCTGTTTAGTTTCTCCTTGTCCGTGATTATTGTATCATATTGTATTTTTATGTTGGATGTGCACTTATTCTCCCCCGAATATTAAAAGAACCTTTTTATATACCTTCTTCCTCATGCACCTTCATTAACACACCAGCAGCTGTAACACTCAGAGCAACCCATAGCGGCATTTAATTTCTTTATAAACGTTTTGAACGAATTTGGTGAACCATTTGGTGCATTGAACCATTGCCCTTGAAGTGGCACTGCACACCGATCGGTGTATGACATCAAAGTACCGCGAGAGCGATTCAAAAGTAAAAGGACTCGTCTGCTCTCTAAGATCTTGCGGGTCTTTGATGTCACACATCGATCGGTCTAATTGTGATGATCTGCTTCAAGTCGAACAAGCCTAATGATTCAATGAACCATTCATAAAGGATCATTTACTTCACTCCTAAATGAATCAGCCATTTGAACGAATCAAACGAATGAATAAATGACTTGATGACTTAATCATTAAGACATTAACCACCACCTACTGGCAGTTTTAGTTTATTATTTAGAGTATCATTTCATTAAAGAATTAATTTCATATTTTCATAGTAATAATAAAAAAAATTAAGAAAAGAAATTATTAAAGTTATAGTTCACCCAACCAAAAATGGTAATTCTGTCATCATTTACTCACATGGTCCAAAAGAGTATATGTGATAAATTGTATCAAACAAAATATTTCTTGCTAAACCTAATTTTTGTAATCTCTGTTTGATGCTTTGCACAACAATGACTTTAAATAATCTTTTCAGAGTAATTTCTCCAAATTTGATATGCGGTTAATTAGATAAATCACCACATCGTGTAATTAATTAGAGTAAAAAATTGTATTGCTTACTAGCCCTAATATATATATATATAAATATATATATATAAAAAATTTGAAAATGTACATTATACTTATACAAATAACATCAAATATTAATAGGATCACTTTTTAAGAGCTTATAGCTATATCATAGTCCTGTTTCACTTTTTCTTTTTCTTTTTTTTTTAGACAGATGTGTTGACAATTTTTTATTATTTATGAATGAACACCTTGTTTTATTTTATTTTACTGGGGATGATTGGCTACTTCTATCTTTGTCATTTGTTCTTTTTCTGAAGCTGACCTTGAGAATGTCTTCCATTTCCTTAGCCTAGTTTTCAAACACCCACTCTCTCTTCATGCTAATGTCTTACACAAGCACTCCGTTAAAATAAAAGTTGTTCTATTTCTTTCTTTCTCTATATCTCTCTCATTCCTTTTTCCTTATCCTCTCTCCCTCTGAAGTTCTTTCATGAAGCATCAAGAGACATATTCATTATCTGACATCATATTCATTTCTATGCTAATGAGGACCATACCCACTGAAATCTGTCCTTCAGATGGGAATAAGTGGCAATCAGGTTTTGTTTGTTTTGAGGTTTTTTTCTGGAATGACGGAACATATTTCCAGCATTTCAGGAGAATCAGTATTCAGAATATCAGCACGTAGAAGCTACAGCTCAATTATATTCTGTTTGTTGATAATATAACAAATATAGCATTAGCTTGTTTCTGTGTTTTCAATTTATGTGTGCCTTTTTTGTTGGTTAGGATCATCTTTCACAACAAAACATTATTTTTGAATACAATTCAGCATTGCGTTAGTTCAGGCAGGCCACGTCAGTCAAGCTTGTGTCAGCCGACAGTCAGCTGTTCCTGCCGTGTACCAATCCAGTCTTGACACCTATCACAAGCGGTCTATTTAAATTCCCATTCTTCAGCGTCTCTTCCATCAGATCGCTGTGTGTAAATCAAAGTGTTGCAGCGTGTTTCAGAACATCTGAAATCACATCTAAGATAAGTGAATGCTCTTTTAATCCATATCACTGTGTATATTGCCTGGTCTGCTAATTGTATAAAATAAAAAATAAAAAATTAAATGATGTTAGCAGTTTTGCATTGTTTGCAAGAGCAAAATATTAAGCATATTTGCAGCAGCATTTACGCATCCGTGTTTATACACCTGGAGCAACATGTAGTCTAAGACGACACGCTAGGGCTGTGCAAAAAATTGAATGCGATATTCATGCACATCTCATCAGTAAAGACGCTCCTGTAATTAGAAGTATATCTCCAGCACGTGCGTTCAGATCAGGGTTGCCAGGTTTTCACAACAAATCCTGCCCAGTTGCTTCTCAAAACTAGTCCAAAACCAGTCCAATCGCGCTTCCAGGAGGTTCCCCGATAAAAATTGCTTCCTGGGGTTACAATATAAGTTTTTTAGCAGGGTTGCCTTGGTAAAATTCGCATTTTAGGTGCTAAATATCATGCTATTTGTATTGGGGGCGCTTCGACCCGCGGACATGAAAAACAACCACAGACTTGGCAACACTGGTTGACATTTACTACACCGAGCCGTAATTCACTGACAATCTACACAAAATCGATGTGAAAATCGCAGGCGATTCTTTGTCGATTTTAAAAACGATTTTGTGTTAGTTGTCGGTAGACTACGGCTCTGTGTAGTAACTGCCGCTCCACCTGAAACAGTGTTGCCAAGTCTGCGATTGTTTTTCATGTCCGCGGTTTGAAGAACTCCAATACAAATAACGTGATATTTAGCCCCTAAAAGGCAAATTTTACCCAGGCAACCCTTCCAAAAAATTTATATTTCAACCCTGGGAAGCAATTTTTATCGGGGAACCTCCTGGAAACGCGATTGGCCTAGTTTTGGACTAGTTTTAAGAAGCAACTGGGCAGGATTTGTTGTGAAAACCTGGCAACCCTGATCTGAACGCACGTGCTGGCGATATACTTCTAATCACAGGAGCATCTTTACTGATGATATGCGCATGGAAATCGCATTTGATTTTTTGCACAGCCCTACGACACGCCGATAGTTAAGGCCATGAGAACAGGTTTAAATGAAACAAGCTTTCTCATGTAGGCGTTTCAACTGGGGTTGCATTTATTTGATCAAATATACAGCAAAAACAGTAATGTTGTGAAATGATATTACAATGTAAAATATCTGGGGATATAAGGGAGTACATTTTATTAAATAATGTGGTTGTCACTCCTATAAATATTAAGCATATTTATAGCAGCATTTACACATCTGTGTTTATACACCTGGTGCACTCTGAGGACACGCCGATAGTTAAGGCCATGAGAACAGGTTTAAATGAAACAAGCATTCTCTTGTAGGCATTTAAACGGGGGTTCGCTGTATTTATCTCAATGTCATGGTTGTTTATTTCTAAGGTTGATGTTTTAATTAGCTGTGTTTGATGTGCGGTTAATTTCAGCTTCTATACGTATAAGAACGTGATATCAATGACAGTCATTACAAGTATTTCCGTAGGGTGTATGCATTGCCTGCTGGACTGCCACCCACAAGTATGCAATTTACAGCATTAATACATATAACATGCTCCTCGTGCAGGTGCTAGGGGTCGTATGCTTCCCCATTTACAATCACATATTTGCTTTAAGCATTTTAAGCAACATGCTTGTTGCATATCCTTGATTACCTAACTTGGGGTGACGCTTCCCCCTTAATGCAAATTTGGATAATATAGAAACTGCCGTCGTATTAGACTGATGCTGCTATGGGTGTAGGTGTCCCCCTGTACATTCAAATATTTGTATAAGCAGCTTAAGCAACATGCTTGTAGCATGCTCCCTTACTGAGTTGGGGTGATGTTTCCCGCATAAATATAGTATTAAACAATATTTAATAATATAAACAATATTTCCCATCACTGACTATTCAGATTGCATCAGTTTTGCTGGTTTTTTTTTGCATATGGTTGTTTTGGGGGTTTGTCTTGCTGCTCACCCCACAATGTCCAAGCATGGTTGCATGGATAGCCGTGTGGAGTGTTGCCCAGAACATAACCATACTGCCAACACTAACTGTATGCAATATAATTGTAATAAACATACTTAACGAAAATAGTCCTGATTGAAATTCAGCATTGTGTTAGTTCAGACAGGCCATGTCAGTCAAGCTCGCATCAGCCACCAGTCAGCTGTTCCTGATGTGTACCAATCCAGTCATGACACCTATCACAAGCGGTCTATTTAAATTCCCATTCTTTAGCGTCTCTTCCATCACATCGCTGCTTGCAAATAACTCCCTCCTCCTTTCCCAGCTCCACCTAACTGAATGTGTCTTCCTTTCAACCCGTTCTCATCAATCTGCGTATAAATAACATGACTTTACACTTTCTAGTTGTGTGTAATGCATACGCCAAATGCCAATTTTGCGTGCTTATGATACGCCAATCCTTCACATTAATTTTGTTGGAGAACAGATGCGTCCAAATATCACGCATCATCTTCAGCGGTAGTGACGTCACCAGCGAGGCTCGTCCAGTTCACCTGATGCGCGTACACCTTCAAACAGGTAAGTAAGGGTAACAATCTTTTTTTCTTCTTTTTGTAATGATATCACGTGGTTAACCGTATTGTTTTAATTATTTCAGTATTTCTGCATCACATTAGATGGGGTCGTGTGTTTAAAGGGCAGCGTATGCTCAAATTATGGGACAGTGGGCTGCTCAGCTAGCCTACCATTGTCATTAGCCTAAGCTAACCTCTACTGTATATAGACCTGTTGCAGTTTTAAATAAATAATGATGTGACATGGGTCTTCAGCATTTAGACATGACTGATGCAAGCACAACAAATCAACCAACCCAATATCAACAGCGTGATAATCGTGATCGTGTAAAAAGTCCACACATTTACCATATTTTTACAATAATAGCCAAACTGTTGCTCCGCCACGTCGTGTGTAGTCAATACACAGTAACTACAACATATTTACCATGCTTCTCCTACTGTAACCGTAGTTTTACTCTGGTATTTGTAGTTACTAACGCACAATAACCACAACATTTACTATGGGTTTACCATAGAAACCATAGTTTTATTCTGGTATTTGTAGTTACTAACGCACAATAACCACAAAATTTACTATGGGTTTACCACGTTAACCGTAGTTTTACTGTGGTATTTGTAGTCACTAACGCACAATAACCACAACATTTACTATGGGTTTACCATGTTAACCGTAGTTTAACTCTGGTATTTGTATTAACTAACGCTCAATAACCACAACATTTACTATGGGTTTACCACGTTAACCGTAGTTTTACTGTGGTATTTGTAGTTACTAACGCACAATAACCACAACATTTACTATGGGTTTACCACGTTAACCGTAGTTTTACTCTGGTATTTGTAGTTACTAACGCACAATAACCACAACATTTACTATGGGTTTACCACGTTAACCATAGTTTTGCTCTGGTATTTGTAGTTACTAACACACAAAAACCACAACACTTACCAGGATTTTACCACAGTAACTGTGTTTTTACTCTACACTATTTGTAAAACACATTAACCACTAAGTTTGCCACGCCTTTAATACCTTTTTGTGAAGTAATTGTAATTCAGTGTTTTTTCTGTCTTTCAGTTACGTTGGATTACATACTCCACAAGAACCTGTAATCCAGCAGCTCTTTAAAGAAGCCATCTCTTGTAAAATCTCTCTCTCACTCTCTCTCTCTCTCTCTCTCTCTGCTAGAATTAACAGGGGACTTCAACTCCACGCTTCCAATGCTGATTTTGAAGAAGCTGTCAAGGGGGCTGAACAAGTCCTTCAAAGGTTCAACCCTTCACAGGTAATGAAGAAGACTTTTAGTTATAACTGATTTGCTTTAATGAATGCATCCTTATATTATGTGTTAAATCAAATATTCTGGTCACCGATCATTTTAACACACTGTCTCAACATGTTTATATTTCAGGAAGGCCTGTCATGAGATTTGAATTTGACCATCTTGTGCATTTATGAAGAAGACCAAAAGCTGCAAAGGCAAACACTTCCAATGGTTCGTCTGTGCGTCTGAGCTCCTTGACTGAACCTTACTGCAGATACATTTTTCTCAGCATTTGATGTTTCTTAAATTTTGGTTCACATAGCCCATCAGGAAGAACAGTTAACAAAGAGCATGTTGTAGTAGTAATAATTCATACAATAATCTTATTATATCTTATTATCATCAATATTATATTGTACAAGCGTAATTGTACAAAATTCTACAACTTTTACTCCTACTGCTGTTATTGGCCGTTACCACAACTCCCATCAGATTGTGCCCATTGTAAGAGTGTTTATATCATGAAGTTTATATTAAGTCCATTGTATTCTTTATTAATCTTTACAAATTGGTGCCGTCTCTTCCTGTTTCAACAGTACATGATATCTGTCCACACCTCATAGACTGCCTTTCTTTCTATGGTGATTTTACTGAACACATCTGTCTTAGAAGCAAGAGAATGATACAGACGATACTATTCTCTTAAATCTCTTAAATGTTCCTCTCATTCTTTTAAACTTATACACAAAATTCTGCCTTTCTCTGCCTTTTTCACTTCATCTTTATCCTGTACTCCCTCACTCACACATTCTTTTATGCTCTGTTTTAAGGTAGAAACTGAGAGTTTGCATGATGGCATTTTCTCAGACGCTGAATCTGATGTGTACAGATGAACTCAGGAGCCTGCTAGAGTTGCCAGGGAATTTGAGCTTGAAGTGTATAATTATAACGGTTTAATTTATATTTTTAAACAACAATAATGATTAAACGTGGTCAATAAATATTTTCTTGTTTTACAGCTGAAGACCAGAAACGCAGAGAAAATCAGTCAAACCAGTCCTAAAGAAATGAGGAATGAACATGGACTTCTTGTGCCCCAAAAGAAAAGACAGAAAGGTGAAAAGTTTCACATTTCCATTTGTATGTCTGACTTCAATGCAGTTATGTGTGGTACAACATTGATGTTGATCTCTCAAAAGACTTTTCAAGTCAGCAGTTATAGTTTTTCACATATACATCTATTTATAACTCCTAGAATGAGCAAATCAGCTGTGCATCATCTCTGTGATTTGGGAAGGAAATGACTGAATATGGCGAGTACTGACACCTGCACCTGTATTCACAAACACTATTTCTCTAGAATAGTTATTGCTGTTATTGCTGACTTATTGTTTTGTCTGTTAGTTTGAATTAAGATGAAGCCAGTTGATGAAGATATCAATTGAATGGCCACCGACTGCAGCACTGCTACCTGAACCCATCAGTTATCTGCTGTGAAGACTGCATTCACAAACCGCTCTACTGCGACAGCTCAGATGTTACGGCCCGTAAAAGTAAACATCACAGCTAAACAACGAGAGCTAGTTGTGGGGGGATTCTTTTGGCCCATATCCCCAACAAGAATCAATGTTAAGTCCAGTGCAACAATTATAAATAAAAATACTATATATTGTTTATTGATTTACAATACCCTAAATACATGTTTTGTCCCTCCAGGACATCTACACCAGGTGGAGTATGAGGAGGACTGTCAGAGACTCCAGCCAGCCGAGCCATGGATTGCTCTCACCCTTACCATCAGGCAGACGTTATCACAGAACCTACACCAGCAGACAGTGAGACAAGTTCCTTTCACAGGCAATCAGACTGAACTGAACTCATACCAGTAAAACCATACACACCCCACCAACCTCATATGCCCTGCACTCTTATCAGTTACGCTGATTGGACTCAATATTATTATGCACCCTGACATTCTGTTTGCACTAATTCATACCGTGCTGCACTGCAGAGATGTATGTGTACTGTGATTATTATTGTGTTCAATTCATGCTCTCTGTATAGCATAATTTTTAACATATATTGTTCTCTACCTGTACTGAGTCCCTTATGTGTGTAGCATATATATTCAGAATTTGTATTTCATATATATTAATTAATTAATTTGTCATCCATACTGTCACGCTGCAGTCTGCACCCAAGACTTTCACCACCTGTATACTTGTGTTCATTGTATTGTGACAATAAAGCAATTTGATTTAAATTAGTTACATGTCTTTTGTTCATCAGTTGTGCTGTAGGGTGCTGCATAACAACTGCAAAAAAAATGTATGACATGGAAGATTATGATATGTCCAGGACATGGACAATCAAGAAGAGGAAGAAAACCAGGAGAGCTCTGGAAACTTGATGTGATTCTTTGGTGCTCAAGACATTTCACCATGCATACATTTGGATGGCTTCATCTGATTTAAAAAACATGGTTTTAACATAACCCATTTTTAATATCGTTAAAAATGTATATCATTTGTCTTAATACACTACTTTAGTTGTCTTTATGTTGTATCCTTCAGTAAAGTACTGCACATGGCGTTGGATAATAAAGTAAGGTGAATATTCTATATTAAGAATGGTGTTTGGTAAATACACCATTTCATTTTGTAAACAATAGACATAATGTGTTTTAATTAAGAAATTAACATTTGGTTACATTAATGACATTCAGTTAGATGAAGGGCAGGCTGAAAGCTGCATTAGAAGATACTGCATGCATGGACTATAATGCTGCAGGAATTTCATGCACAACTGAAGGTGATGTATGATGGAAAGATCAACATGAATCCAATACTGTATAATAAGCAAGATGAGCATGCACATTACTGATGTTTAGTACCAGAGGAGGACAAATATGAGGAGTATTTTACACAGAGACACAAATTAGCTCTTAATATTATGATTCTTTGCATTGCATGAATTGTATGGCTTTTGCACCATAAATTACATACTCTCTGTACCTTGTCTTACTGAATACACATTGACATTTTGTGAAAGTACAATGAAGTGTCACACTATGTATTGGTTGTTTAAATTGGTGTCTTTGTTTACTGTCAACACTGTATTCTTGCACCTGATGTAATTAAATATTTGGAGCCCATTCCAAATAGGCACTGATGTATATTTTTGTGGTTCTATTCTTATTCTAAGATAAACATGACTTACAACTAACATACTGGCAAGTTGTTGAAAAGACAATCTTAAAAATATGACTCAGCACAGTCTGTTGTCCATGATGAGAAAAGGTATGTGTATGTTGTAGTGCCCTTCCATCCCCAGGGGCCCAGTAGAGTCCCCTAGAAGAGCAAAAAAAAATGTACATTTCAAATGGCTGTAAATCAAAGTCTGATTATAGTGTCAAAGAAAAAATTGGCAGGACAACTACTTATGCTATGTTAATTAAATAATGTTGGACAGAGTTTTCAAACATATATGGAAAGGTGGTATGAAGGTGTTTAAAAAAGTGCACTTAGTAAAATATCGAATTTCAGCCTGCCTCTTAAATATGTCATTAATGTTTACACAATGAACATGTTTAGATGACCCTTTGTTAAAAGAAGATTGCATTTTCCCTTATTTTATTAATAAACATTTTAACCTACATTTCCCATAAGCCTCAGCCATTCTATTGATTGAATGCGAAAAAAAATGGCGCTGGCATTTGTAGTTTATTGGAGTTGTGCTTAGGGTTAGGGTTACGATCTCGGTAAAGAGGTAATTTCTCACGACATAGCAACACTGCATTGTTAACTGAAGGTGTTACTGACGTAATAATTACAGCCAAACGGACTTTGCAACATTAAGCAGGTTTTAATTTGGGTTAAAAGATAGTCCAATCAAAGCGAGTTCTGCGAAAGCCACGGGAACTTCCAAGCCAATGGCAACCCAGTTGAGCAGAGGCGTCACACTTACTCGTACATATATGGTCATTTATGCCAGGAGCTTCCGGGTTCCTTTGGTGAATGGACAGAAGCTGTAGTTAACTTGATGCAGCAAGAAATTTGTTAATTAAAGGTGTTTTTTTGTTTTGTTTTTCAACGAAGGCATAATGATTCCCATTGTATTGAATAGGCTACATTGTTTACACTAATATTAATGTACAATACTTAAACTCAAAAGTTTGCATATACTGTGTGAAAAATGAATGTCAAAATGTTTAAATTGCTTAAAAAAAAAAACACCTCTGAAGATTATTTAAACACAGTATTTTTCTACTATTCAATTTTCCTTTTGTAATAATTACAATGTTTTTATAGTGTATTAAAGGTAAACAATCTCTTCTACGTTTCCTGGAAATGGACCCTAAAAACTTGCCATTCTTAGATCTACCAGTTGAACTATAGGGATAGAAAACAAACAAACAAAAAACATCATGAATCACTCATTGTCTAGTCATTTTACAATCTTTATTGATATGTCAAACTTTTCCCAGATAAACATAGTGCCCAGAACAGTCTCTCTCCAGTTTATTCCTTTATGAAAACAATGAAATCAACAAAAAAACAGTTGATTATAAAAAAAAAATTGCATAGAGGTAACTAAGCGAAAACAAACAAACAAACAAAATTGCAACAGAAACTCCCTTCAAAAAACAAGTTTAATATTCAAAAATTAAAAGAGAATTTGTTTACAGAAATCCTGACAAAAGATGCCAAAGAATAATCAAGGCTACAGTTGAAAATATTTTATTTTCTTCCCTTTATCAAACAAATAGGCAAAAATGATTTAGAAAAATGCTTCAATATTTTACAATTATCACCTTTAAAAATATATATCCTGTAATCATTGTTTTCTTCTATTGTGAATAAATGCAAAACAAATAAATGGATGATAATAATTATTACTATGTATATATACTAATATATATATATATATATATATATGTAGAGAGAGTGACGGGAGTGCTTATAGTAGACATCGGAGTGATGACTGTAGAGGAGAAATTAATACAAGCAGAAATGCTAAGACTGGAGATTGGCAGTAAAGGGCTGAGAACAGATGTGTCACACAAGAGAGGAAGATCTGGAAGCTTTTGAATGGGCTGATATTGTGAAGAGCTGATGAAGAATGATTAAGTAATCTGTGAGAAATCCTGCAAGAAGAAACAAAGATAATGTATCACATGGTGAACAACAAAAACACTGACAACAACAAATGGCAGAATACAACATACAGTAACTGCAGTGTGCATAACAGTAAACAGAACAGTATCGTCTGTTGGATGCTGAGTGTGGATGCTAAAATTGTTCTCATTATAGTTATTGGTCTTTGTGTGAACAGCTTTAAGTGATCTGATTTGCCCAAATTCATTGAAGATATGATTTGTAGCACTTGAAAAGTTAAACTAGCATTTCCATTCTTTTGCTTCTAAGACAGATGTGTTGAGTAAAATCACCATAGAAAGAAAGGCAGTCTATGAGGTGTGGACAGATATCATGTACTGTTGAAACAGGAAGAGACGGCACCAATTTGTAAAGATTAATAAATAATACAATGGACTTAATATAAACTTCATGATATAAACACTCTTACAATGGGCACAATCTGATGGGAGTTGTGGTAATGGCCAATAACAGCATTAGGAGTAAAAGTTGTAGAATTTTGTACAAGTACGCTTTACAATATAATATGATTATTGTATGAATAATTACTACTACAACATGCTCTTTGTTGACTGTTCTTCCTGATGGGCTATATGAACTAAAATTTAAGAAACATCAAATGCTGAGAAAAATGTATCTGCAGTAAGGTTCAGTCAAGGAGCTCAGACGCACAGACGAACCATTGGAAGTGTTTGCCTTTGCAGCTTTTGGTCTTCTTCATAAATGCACAGGATGGTCAAGTTCAAATCTCAAGTCTCAAATAAACATGTTGAGACAGTGTGTTAAAATGATCGGTGACCAAAATATCTGATTAACACATAATATAAGGATGCGTTCATTAAAGCAAATCAGTTATAACTAAAAGTCTTCTACATTACCTGTGAAGGGTTGAACCTTTAAAGGACTTGTTCAGCCCCCTTGACAGCTTCTTCAAAATCAGCATTGGAAGCGTGGAGTTGAAGTCCCCTGTTAATTCTAGCAGAGAGAGAGAGAGAGAGAGAGAGAGAGAGAGAGAGAGAGAGAGAGATTTTACAAGAGATGGCTTCTTTAAAGAGCTGCTGGATTACAGGTTCTTGTGGAGTATGTAATCCGACGTAACTGAAAGACAGAAAAAACACTGAATTACAATTACTTCACAAAAAGGTATTAAAGGCGTGGCAAACTTAGTGGTTACTGTGTTTTACAAATAGTGTAGAGTAAAAACACAGTTACTGTGGTAAAATCCTGGTAAGTGTTGTGGTTATTGTGTGTTAGTAACTACAAATACCAGAGTAAAACTACGGTTAACGTGGTAAACCCATAGTAAATGTTGTGGTTATTGTGCGTTAGTAACTACAAATACCACAGTAAAACTACGGTTAACGTGGTAAACCCATAGTAAATGTTGTGGTTATTGTACGTTAGTAACTACAAATACCAGAGTAAAACTGCGGTTACAGTAGGAGAAGCATTAGTTACTGTGTATTGACTACACATGACGTGGTGGAGCAACAGTTTGGCTACTATTGTTAAAATATGGTAAATGTGTGGACTTTTTACACGATCACGATTATCACGCTGTTGATATTGGGTTGGTTGATTTGTTGTGCTTGCATCAGTCATGTCTAAAAGCTGAAGACCCATGTCACATCATTATTTATTTAAAACTGCAACAGGTCTATATACAGTAGAGGTTAGCTTAGGCTAATGACAATGGTAGGCTAGCTGAGCAGCCCACTGTCCCATAATTTGAGCATACGCTGCCCTTTAAACACACGACCCCATCTAACGTGATGCAGAAATACTGAAATAATTATAACAATATGGTTAACCATGTGATATCATTACAAAAAGAAGAAGAAAAAAAAGATCGTTACCCTTACTTACCTGTTTGAAGGTGTACGTGCATCAGGTGAACTGGACGAGCCTCGCTGGTGACGTCACTACCGCTGAAGATGATGTGTGCTATTTGGACGCATCTGTTCCCCACCGAAATTAATGTGAAGGATTGGCGTATCATATGCACGCAAAATTGGTATTTGGCGTATGCATTACACGCAACTAGAAAAAGTGTAAAGTCGTGTTATTTATACGCAGATTGATGAGAACGGGTTGCTTCCTTTACAGTTCACTTCATTGGAAGCTTTCATTACCCTGTTTTGTTTTACAGCTCATGTAATTTTGAATTGTAATTATTTATGCAAATAATGGGTAATGTCTTAAGCTATACTTCAATCCTCCTGAAGCTGTATGATATGTCTGAAATGACATGAAGGTGAGAGAATGATGAGAGCATGTTCACTGTTGAATGGTGTTTTTAGTTAAATCCATGCTACTTTCTTTCTTCACCTGTGCAAAGTGGAAGTTTTTTGCATCTCATGCTAAGAACAGCTCTAACTTTTCCATCGATCAGTTGGTGGTGCACCTCCTCGAGCTGCGGCATCTGAAACGTGACATTTTCACAGCACGATGAGAGCTGCCACTCTATCTCTATAATTATTTCAGCGGCACTCGCTTGCCCCAAATTGAAAGAATGAATATCAGCCTATATTTCCTCTGAATCACATCATTTATGAGGCTTTTTATATGTTTAATAAAGCACAGCCGCCTGCCTCTGTCACTAAGGAGCGAGTCATTTCCTGGGGAGGGAGAAACATCTGTTCCCAATTGAAGGGCTTGCTGAGGGGGAAATAAGGCTTTTTTCATATTATAATTGAGGATAGAATAGTTTTAAATGGCACATTAGAGGCAGCACAATCTAAAGGATTGAGAGGCGGGAGTAAAAGCCTCCAATGCTCCAGCAGAGGTAAGGACATGTGTATAATACTGACCCACCTGTTCAGAATCATTTAATGGTATTTATTGCAGCCGGCAGATTTTATAGATGTACCATAGTTAGTGGATACACAGCCTGCCACTTATATACACCACGTGGAGTGATATATCAGCCCTTATCGCTTTAGAACAGTGTCTGAAAACTTGCAATATTTATAGCCTTAATATTACTGGGATACAGTATATAATAACAATTATATAACAATTCCTGGATATTCTTTTAATAAAAAAAATAATAAAATAAATAAAAACTGTTAGCATACTCATGGCTAATAGATGCAGTAATTATTACAGTCATTTTTACAGTTGTGTAATTTATTAGAATTATATGAATGTGAACTCTAGAACCTCACAATAAATTGGAACAGACAATTGCCGTGATGTAGAATTACAATGTATAATTGTCTATTTTACAGTATTTTCTTGTATATGCATATTGTCTCATTTATAAATTAATTGCAATAGTGTCCATAGTACTATGCAGGGGTCTCATTTATACAGTAACATTGCGTATACATAAAATAGGCATAGAAATTGTGAACTCAATTGTCCAAGCACATTTCGGAATTTATAAAAAATATTAACTTAGCGTAAATATGTGCGCACCTCTAGACCATGCGTAAACACTCTTTTTCCTGGCGTGAGAAAAATGTAATGAAGTAACCAACAAATTTAAAATCATTTTCATTTCGATATACACATTTACATTAAATATTCAACTCTCATTAATGGAGATAAGCACTGAAAATACATAGTCATTATGCAGAAGTTAAACAAAAATCTTATGAATTTAGATATATTTAATGGAATGCGCTTGATCGCTTTCTCTGTGCCATGCTGTTTTAATAACAGCGAGGAGTGCTATAGGTGCTCAATAAATTCATCTTTAATCTAAACTGCAAATATCATGCTATGCGAAAATAATTTAGTGTTAACAATCATCAATAATGTTCAATTACTCTGATATTATGGCAGACATTGCTGGATTCAGTGGTCGAATGGTCTATTGTCCGGTTTGAATAGGTCCAATGATAATAGCTTACTGTACAGCCACAGGTGTTGATGCCGTGTGAAGGCATCTCCACAACATTATGAAAAATACCACTGTATTTGAAGGATACAACTTGAAGAAAATGATAATTTGCATGTTTTCTTTTTAAAATAGGCTACTTTGTCAGTGATGTGCCGAGTCAAACAATTATATTTACACTGCAATAAATATAGGCAAAAAAAAAAAAAAAAAATGCTAAAATACTGTATGTTCACCTTATCAGCAAAAATGCATTAATTAAATTGTGTAAAACAATTGAAATACTATTTGGCCACTGGAAAAGAATGAGACCAACTCTATTCTAAAATATTTATCTGAGAACTATTTTAAACAGTTTTGATTTGATGTATTTTTATTTTTATATATTTATTCTAAAACATAACAAGGATATTGGAGGACTTTTAGCAATAAAAATTGTTTAAAGCATTTATAGTCCGTATCATATTTCCTTAATGTTTTGTTACATATGGTGTCACGTGGATGGGAATGTGCGTGGAAATGATATGCAGATGGGTTTATAGTAACTAGGCATTGTAAAATCCATATATGGTGATTTCGGGGATGAGTCAGCGTGGAGATCCACATACGCACAATCTTCCCCTGACTAAGGAATTTTTGCACGGGTTCTGGCAAACACATGGTTTTATACATCTGAAAACTTTGTGCATACGTACACTTTTGGGATGAAATCTATAGAGTTTTATAAATGAGACCCCTGGTGATTAAGTTCCTATGATACAATAAGTTTACACATTTTAATTTGAGGCATTTAGTTAGTTATCATGATCGATAATTATCCATCTTGTTATTCAAGATTTTGGTCATGTCATCCACATCCATTTAACATTACTTACAGTATTTTGTAATTATTTAGTTCTTTAGATCCTGCAGTGAGCAAGCCAAAGAAAGAAACAAACAGGAGTAAAATATTGGGAGAAACAGTATTCAAATGGGTCAGTATTGATCTGGCTGTTATTTGTTTTAATTATATAATACAGTTTTTGTCAAAAACTTGCATATTATTTGTCAAAAGTTCAATCATTTTTAATGTTTTTGAAAGAAGGCTCTTTTGCTTACCAAGGTTGCATTTATTTGATCAAAAATACAATATATCTGGGCATATAAGATCATATTAGATAATGTGGTTGTCACCCCTGAAAATAATATAATTGTGTGTGAATGCAACCAAATTAAAGGACTCAAATACAGGAATGACAACCACATTTTGTTGCTGTGTAAACAGGTTTTGTATTGTTAAAGCACTAAACAGGTAAAATTTATTTGATTCACCTTGACTAGTACTGTACTGTGTGTCTGATTATGACTAGCTCGAGCTGAATCAGTTGAAAAGAACTGACCCAAAGAATTGTTTATTTATCGCAGAAATATCGTCAGTGAAGATATAGCAATGCAACTATTACATTTTGACCCTACTGTCTAAAAAAATAGCTTAAGTATTGAGAAACAAGTTATATATTTTTTTTTTCCCAAAAGTGACGGTAATATATAATAAGGTTAAACACTACACATAGAAATGAGGTGAGGACATGTATAATACTGACCCACCTGTTCACAAATCGCAAGTTATAATTATACTTAAATGTTCATCAACAAGTTTAGTGGTCCTAGCACTGATCACAATAATGACAAAAAAATAAAATAAAGCTACCCCAAATAACTTAAATAATAACCTATAACAACATATAAATGCTGATTTCATACTAAAATATAATGTTCTTACAATATGTTGTAAGAAATTCCAGTTAGATCTTGTGAAATCCTTGTAATATTTTACAGTTTACATCCCTTGCCTGCCATAGTTGTTGGGTAAGACAGCTGTGTTTCAGACTGTAAGTTTGACATATTATGCTTCTCTGATGGTGTTGATGGTTTTTAACAGCATCATCACTTCCTGTTGGCTCGTCCTGAATGGGAGTCCTTTCACAGCTGCTACTGAAGGAGGGCAGTAAATCCCACTCATATAAAAGTGCAGTCACATGAGAGGCAATCATTTTGAGATGGTCGGTTGCCCAGACTCTTGCATCGCCCCAGAGCCACACACAGACACACTCCCCCTCTATGTCACTCCTCTCTGTGCTTCAGTTCCCACCTAAATTACAGTAGACTCCAGCACAGAAGCTGAACTACACCTACAGGCTTGACTGCAAAAGGTCAACAAGCTGCTTAAAATGAAAAATAGCACAGGAGTAATCTACTCTCCTATCTTCTTCCCAGAACCGCCACCCTTCTTCTATTTCCCTCTCTCAATTTTTCGTATTATTTACACACTCTTGTATTTCTACTTTGCCTTGTTAGGATATAGTGGTGTTTTTGGAATCAATGACAATTCCAAAAAAATTAAAAATAAATAAATACATATTATTACATTATGTTTAATATATTTATTGCATGGCTCTGTGAAATACTTGATTCTGATTGGTCAGTCGCTACATTCCGAGGTATGTTATCCCTCGATAACAGCCAGGAGAAACTGATAACACAGGCTCATCCGGGTAACTGAAGTCGGCATTGCACTCTTGCTAGGAACATTTTTTCTTGGTGGAAGCTTTGCATTTGTTTAGCTAATAAAATATTAAAACTAGATTCAAAATGGTGTACAATTATTGAATTATTGACTCGCTCTCTCGTTTCATACAAACACAGCTGATGCCATTTTGCTACGAATGTTTTGTACACTGTAATAGAGCATCACAATCCCGCCCACAGCCGGTGCCGGAAGCAAAAATTCAATACAATTTCTGCATTGACAGTTGGGGTATAAGCCATAAAAACTCAACCATACATGATAGACTTAAAACCAGCTACGGCTGTACTAATCGATAGTATATGCTCATAAAAATGCCAAAGGTTCATGGAGCACTAACCTTGTTTTGAGATAAATGCCTTTTATTCGCGATGTCTTGGATAAGTACTTCATTACCCACAATCCTGAACAATCCCACAGTGATGCATCTGATTGGTGGAACTCTGGTTAAACCCCGCGAAGGTCCGTGAAGACTGAAGATTATTAATAAAAAAAAAAACCTGTGTTGCGTTTTTGAATGGTAGACTTATCAGTGCAATCATGATCTCCTTGGCTGTCATGATGGCTTTTTTCAAGGAGGAAAACAAAAGTGTTCTAAGGGGTGAAAACCACTTCAGATAGGGTCATGTAACGTTAATTGAGTGTAGCGTGCCCAAGGGTCAGCTTGTGTAAGGGCCAGCATGAGGGATAAGACCTACAAAGTTTTGGTGAATTTTGCAGGGAAGTTGGAAACATTAGTTAGCATTATCGTCCACTTTAGCTAGGCTACTGTAGCCTTCATATGGTATGAGTCATATCAAGCATTTTATAATGCCACTGTCAAAACAATATTTAGCCTAGGCATACCTTTTTGTGTATTTACTGAACATTTGTGTAATGGCAACGACATGTGTTGACTACTGAGCGGTTATTGCAGTCAGGTTCGACTTCAGTGAGGCATGGTGGTTTATGGGATGAGTAGTTCCTTCGCTCTAAATGAAAATATGTACACAGTCTTGTACCTTTGACTTTTTTTGGGATTTTCTCTTAATTTTTTCACTCGAAATGATATGTTATATGCTTATGAGTTCAGCCGTAGCTGGTTATCTTCAGACATGCTCTGAAACTCTTTAGATACGGATTTTTCCGAAAGTCAATGGGAGAAATGAATGGGAAATTTACTTCCGGCACCAAAGCTCTCTCGGGCTGTGGGGGGGACTGTGATGCTCTATGGACTATAAAATAAGCTGGTGAGATTTTAAAACATTTTTTCTTAAACGATCTTAAATCTTTTTGAGATTTTGAATCTTTTTCTTTATTCTAAGGGAACAACCAGTTGGATTTACATTATCCCTTACATAATCTGCAGTACATATAGCCTATACATACAAGGAATAAACTCTTGAAATATATTTGATTTATGTTTACAGATAAATAAGGGGAAAAACAGTGTGATATGTAACGTTGCCTATATATGCTGAGTTTTAGTTCATTTTTGTGACAGGCTCAATTTTTTCACAGAAAGAAAACTGAAATAGCAGAAAGCAATATCTTATTTGTTTTTCTTTAATTTAGAAAATCTGAATGTTTACTTTTAAACATTTAACGTTTACTTTTATTTTTTTTATTATTATTATTATTGTGAGTGCACTCAAATAAAAGCAGACCTTAATACAGTGATGCATTATTAATAAGACAATAAGTGTTGATTCTGCTGGTATAAGGAAACAGTTGAAGTGATCGTGTCAGTGCATGCGGGCACACACACAAAACACATCATTTCCAGCCATAGATTGTAAAAAAGATGGATGACACACCTTCATTAATTTCCATTGACAAAAAGTGAACCCACCATTGTCCCAATAGGGCATGGCCATATTGTGTTGATTTGGGACTAGAGTCTGCGCAGTAGCAAACGCAGGACTAAAGTCTGCGCGAGCGAAGTGGAGACACGTCCAGCCCACACACCCGCAAAGTCAATCACAAAAACACGCCCCAGACACTTTTTAAATTAGCCTGACTGGTCCGACTTTTGTCTGCTGATTTCTCGTGTAAGAGGCTTGTGTTAGTATAAGGTAAATACAACTACAGTCTCTTTCTGTTCGCTCAGAGAAGCTGTCAGTCTCAGCTGTCAATCATGATGTCACACACCCATTTTTTTGTAGCATCAGATAACTAAAACTAAACTTATTTTAAAAACGAGCATCCTATCTTACATCAGTGTGATGAAATGTACATCAAATGACATAAACCATGTTTGAAAACAAAATATATAAAGTGAAATGTAATTATTTAGCTTGTCTCACGTCCCATTAGATTACATGGAGAGGGTGGGGTTTAGTCAAAAAGAGAAGTGATTAGGTCTTTTTATTATTTTATTAATGCCAAGGTACCAAAGAATGTTAATATTGCATACAAAGAAGTGGCATTACATGCAAAGCACCATTTACAAACGTATGTAAACAAAAAAATAAATAATACTAAACGAATGCTTTAACAAAATAAATTAAAAAGATTAAATAAATTAACTGTGTTAACAACCTTAAGATTTTTGGAAGATTAAATATTTTGGATATACTGTTGAAACTCTTTTTTAAAAAACAATATATAAAGGTTTCGAGTGAATTTACTGTGGTGAATATGAAATTTTGCAAGTCATAATAGGTTAATAATAAAATATTCATTCATTTTGTCTTTTTGAATATTAAATTAGCCAAACAGTACATACTTAAAAAGCAGAGAGAAACCCTGTAGCACACTGCGATGGATAACATTCAGTCCAAAATAGCTGTGTCTGAGGACAATCCCAAAAGATATGTATATCAGTTTCATTAGAGTCACCACAAAAAGAACAGCTTGTATGTATGTCTGATTTAAACTTTTTCAAAAACACTTTAGCTGGGTAAAATCTGTGTAACAATTTGAATGAGATTTCTCTAATCTTGTTAGTTATGTATTTCGAAGACAGAGTCCATACTTTTTTCCAATCAATATGATCAACCACATTCCTCTAATAAGACACCGCATATGGAGTTGTAACAAGTTCCTTATAGTAACGTGATGAAGGATGTGACAAAAAGCATAGTTTTCCTACTGGGATTTCAAATTGGTCTAAAGATAAAGTGCTGGATGATCTAACAGAGTCCCTTAAAAGCATAACAGCTCCTTTAGGAATAGCGTCCATGACAATGGAGAATTATTTGGGAGTTACTGGAAAATTACATTTACATAAGAATTCTTTGTAACTTAAAATAAAACTTTCCGAGTTAACAAGGAAACAACCCAAAAAATTAAAAAACAAAGGTTTTCTCTTATATAAAATGTCTTGATTGTTCCAAATGATGTACTGGTGAGGGGTGCTTAAAAATTAATGAACATGCAAGGAATGCCTGTTTATGAAATTTAGATAAATTGTAAGGGATTCTAGCAATATTATAATTACAGATCAATAGGAAAGGGAGACCACCTTATTTGGAAAAGTAGAAGCCTAATTGGGGATAAAATTCCAGATTGTATTCCCATTCAGGAAAATTCCGAGTTTGGATTACACAGATACTGTCTTATCCAATTAATTTATTATAAAGTATTTTTCAAAGAAGAGCAATGATCAATCTATCATGTTAAGAGCACTGCTGATGTGCTTTCTCTTAACATCACAAACCTATCAAAATAAACCATATATATATATACATAATAAAGGTGTATCAATGCATATTTCCCACAAGACCTGTGTAAACTACAGCACACAAAGGTTTATTACATTTATTTATTAATATCATGAGATTACGATGCGCAAGAAAACAACAGTATGAAGTAGCTGCTCATTTAAATGGTCTTTCTCATCTCAATCTGCTCAGTCTTCATGTCAGTAGCCTAAATTATGTTATAATGGACTATTTCACATCCAGAGATCAAGTGATGCAGTTACTAAAGAGGAAGAGTCTGATATCTGTTACAGGCATATGCACATGTGCATGAACACTTGCGCTGAGCTCGCTTTCTAAATGTAAACTACAAGGTACACTATTTGTGACATCTAAACATAGAAGGGCTGATCTATGCCCATCATGATAAATAATGGACAACTGTCTTCTTCAGGGTAACGTTAGTCTGTTTGTGTGATGATGCAGTAAAGTGCTCTTGACAGACAGCGATCTTTAAGTGAAAGTGAAACTTTCTCACTTTAAACCCGTTTTTCTCAAAATTCCATTCCGGAAAATCATAGCTATCACTATCAGCCAGATTCAGATAGCCATAACTTTAGTTACATTCAAGCTTTAGACAACATCAAAGCAGTTTTGGAAAGTTTTGGCTTTCATTTGGTATCAAAACCTAAAATAGATAAAAATTTCACCATGTGTTGGGTTTTTTTCTAGATAGCATCATATATATATATGACTATGAAAATTGTAGATTCACACTGAAGGCATCAAAACTATGAATTAACACATGTGGAATTATATATGGAATTATATACATAACAAAAAAGTGTGAAACAACTGAAAATATTTCATATTCTAGGTTCTTCAAAGTAGCCACCTTTTGCTTTGATTACTGCTTTGCACACTCTTGGCATTCTCTTGATGAGCTTCAAGAGGCAGTCACCTAAAATGGTCTTCCAGCAGTCTTGAAGGAGTTCCCCGAGAGATGCTTAGCACTTGTTGGCCCTTTTGCCTTCTGTCTGCGGTCCAGCTCACCCCTAAACCATCTTGATTGGGTTCAGGTCCGGTGACTGTGGAAGCCAGGTCATCTGGCACAGCACCCCATCACTCTCCTTCTTGGTCAAATAGCCCTTGATGCCTTCAGTGTGACTCAACAATTTTCATAGTCATGAAAATAAAGAAAACTCTTTGAATGAGAAGGTGTGTCCAAACTTTTGGTCTGTACTTTATGTGTTTGGTCATGAAACTCTAGATGGCGCAGGCTGACGGGTTGTTAATGTAACTGATGGTATTTATAGAGTTAAATGACTTTGCACAAACTGACTGGTTCATGTTGAATATGCCTTGCGTTTATATGGCTGGCTAGCATTCACTTGAAATTGCTGAAGCACGCTGCAGTCTGCATAGTAACCAGTTATTATTTCTAATATAGCAGGGGCAGCAGAAAGTACTTTAATTGAATGAAATTTTAGTGAAATGCATGGATGGGCTACAGCAGTTCAAGTAGTTTCATGGAGTGTAGCATCAGTATCCATAGAACTTCAGGATTGAGTTATTAGCGAATTATTAATAGCAGTATGCATAGCAAATCAAATTATGCGTTTAGTTTTAGTAGGTTCCTTACCGGAACCTAGTCTGTACCTTACCCATGATCCTCCGCAAAAGTTCATGATACGTATCCACAGCAATGATTAGAAACCAATATATTTTGTTCATCAAGATTAAATTATCATCTTGATTTTTATTTTGGGGAAAAATCATAAAAGTACAACCATGACTTGATGAGATATTAATATTGAATATTGTAACTCCATTATTACATGTAAATCTTAATGTAATGAGCCATTTATTCATGATTTATAAACGTTAATAACATGCAAAAGTGCACATTAATATACCGTGAACATCAGTGAACCAGGTATTAATGAGTTATAAACATTAGTAACTTGTGAAAGTGAACCTAAATGTAAAGTGTACGCCTTTGAACCATTTATTAATAAGTTAGAAACGTTAGTAATCTGTGAAAGCGAACCTTAATGTAAATTTAACATCTATGAAACATTTATTAATGAGTTTGAAACGTTAGTAACCTGTAAACGTGAAACTTAATGTAAAGTGAACACCTGTGAATCATTTATTAATGAGTTCCAAACATTAGTAACCTGTGAAAGTGAACCTTAATGTAAGGTGAACATCGATGAACCATTCATTAATTAATTACAAATGTTAGTAACATGTTAAACCATTTATTAATGAGTTACAGACATTAGAATCATGTGAAAGTGAACCTTGATGTAAAGTGAACACCTGTGAACCTTTTATTGAGTATTAGTAACCAGTAAAAGTGAACTTTAAAGTGGACACAAAAATAATTGATTGATTGATTAATTGATTATTATTGCACAAACAGAAAATTTTAGTTAGTATTTTCTGGTGAAATAAATTGTATTGTTGTTACACTACATCAGCAAACAAAATTCAACTAAAAAAACTGAGCTTTAATTTATAAACAGCAGCCTCACATAATTCCCCTTATTGGTGTTGGTGTGGGTGAGAGTGGTGTGCAGCAGGGGCGAGGCTAGAAATGTTTAAGTGGGTGGGCCTACATAAAACTGGGTGGGCAAAGTGTAGCATATGAAAACTGCATATCAAATTGCTAACAGAAATTACAGCACAGATATTACACAATACATAATACTACTAAAGCACTGAATAAATTAATTAAAATTTTAACATTTACTAAATCATTATTACAGTTAAAAGTTTTATCTGTGTTTACCAAACCGGAGCTAATGAAAAGTTGAAATTTTATTAGTCAAAGATTAATTAATACTGTACCAAATGTATTTCTCATTGTTAGTTAAGATATTGCTCTATACACTGTATGTAAAGCAATACCTTAGATGATGGGGCTTTGAAGATGATCTCATAATCAAGTGTCTCAGTTTGCTTTCATAGGAGAGTAGATATCGAGGACCATAGAAATGAGCGCAGCTGCAAATATGCAGTTCGTTGTGGAGAAGAGAATCTAGCACAATGTTTACTTTTTTCTTTCCACAAAGAACGCATCTATTTAGGGGATCAAACACTGTACCTATGATAATTTGATGCTTTAAACAAATTTGGCTCAGAAGTTTTTAATTTATAAATCCATCACCCACTGGTCTGATTTGTTAGCAGTCTGGATTCAGTGCTAAGACATTTCTTTGGGAAATCCAATATATGCTTTTTAAATTCTGAATGAGGTTTCTTTCACTATTTTCAAATACAACTTTCAAATTTAACACTTTTCAAACACCTCATGTTATTAACCAAATTATGGGTGGGACTAACAGAAACTGATTAAACACTATTTTGACAAGCGTATGGTAAGCACCTATAAGAAGAGGGAAAATTAATAAACTGCCTGTAATTGACCATGAAAAATATATTTTGTTAAATATATTTTGTTATATGTTAAAAATATTTTAAAGCTTGTATATAAAGTTATCATGAAACTATACATTTATAATTATCTGTTGATAAATAACATACATCTGGAAAATTAACAGCTTCTCACTGGGTGGGCCACAGCTGAAAACGGGCCCACCCGTAGCTCCGCAATTCTGATAGTAGGAGATGGGAGACAGCATCCTCACTAGACCTATCAGGGCAATAGGCGAACTGGAGTGGGTCAGTGATGTGAGGGTTAGTGGAGCTGATTGTGTTCTTGATAAGCCTCGCAAAGGCCTTCATAATTAGTGATGTGAGTGCCACAGTCATATAGGCATGATGTGTAGTTTTGATGTGTACACAATGATAGATTTTTAATGCAGGGACAACTGACTGAACAAGGGACTCATTAAAGATGGACGTAAACAATCCAGCCAGCTGATTGACACATGATATCAATACACCACCGGAAATTTCGTCTGGGCCAGCCGCTTTCCTGATGTTCACACTCTTCAGAGCTTGACGAACCTCAACCGCCGATACAGAGATTGTGCACATGTCACTGATTCAGCTGTTCTTATCCTCTGTGAACGTCGGCGGACTGTTGATATTGCCAGAGCAGTTTGCTTTGAAACGGCATAAAAGGTGTTCAGCTTTTTGGCTAGTGAAGAGTCAGCACTCACCGCGATGGAGGGTTTACTTTTAAAATAACTGATAGTTCTTAGTCCCTGCCATATTCGCCTGGAGTCATTCAGTTAGAGAGACTCCACTCGTTCTATGTACTATTGTTTACCAGTTCTCACAGCGCATCAGCCCCGCATTATATGCAGCCGTGTGCACATACACCACTGCCCAGATTGTTTTATTGACCCATGGTTTCTGGTTCGAGAAAGTTTTTATTGCTATGGTTTGTGTTAACTCCTCAACAGTGTGCCGACAAAGCTGACAGCTACTGTACATCCGCAGTACATCTGCAGTCGAACTAGACTGAAACATGTCCCAGTTCACATCATCGATGCATCCTTTAACGCAGCTTCTGATTGGGCAGACCAGCATTTCACCACCCACCTCTCTGGAGCTGCCTGCACAAGCTTTTGTTTATATTCCTGTATGAAGAAGATAGCGAGCACGCTTTATAGCCATTCCTGAATTTAGAAAAGCAGTGGTCCAATGTATTTCCCCCTCTGGCTGGACAGGAAATGTGCTGGTAAAAGTTTGACATTACATGTCTAAGATCGGTTTTATTAAAGTCCCCACTCACAATGATGACAGCATCCGGGTGCTTGTTTAAGCAGACACTAAGCACATCATGGAGCTTAGACAGGGCCATCTCCGTGTCCGATTAAGGTGGAATGTATGTACACA
The DNA here is from genome assembly GCF_963082965.1 of Carassius carassius. Classification (NCBI taxonomy): domain Eukaryota; kingdom Metazoa; phylum Chordata; class Actinopteri; order Cypriniformes; family Cyprinidae; genus Carassius; species Carassius carassius. The sequence goes on along the minus strand of NC_081769.1, from coordinate 5,116,316 downwards.
GCCATGGCGATGACCACTGTAACCTCACAAGGCAAATAGAATGGGCGGCACATGATCATTAGATGCTCCAGATGAGGCGAACAGGAACGCGACAAAACACCATTTGTTGTTGACCATGAAACAGACCTCTGGTTTTGCCGGCCTCTGCAGTCCTGTCCATCCAAAGAAGAGAGAAACTATCAGACAGTGCTACGGCATTGTCCAGTACTGAGGGGGTCAGCCATGTTTCTGTTTCATGTAACCCTACCCATAATTTATTCCTAAAATCAGTGTGAAATGCTAGCTGATTAACAAGGATGTAGAAGTACCTAACAGCAATCATAAGCCTAAAACAGATATTTCATGTAAAGTTATCCCTTGATTCTGATTGGTTGATTGGAATGTTGTTCCAGGATCAACAAGAATGTTTAACCCATGTTAACCCTGTTTAAATTTGTTTAACCCTTAAATGCATGAATGTTGCACCAATCATTACATATCAGCTCTAACAGATACACCAAGGGTCCCCTTGCTCTAGAAGATTTTTAATTTAATGCGTTGTGCTGTCTCCCTTTCTACAGAAAATCCAAATCAGTAAAATTATGCATCGTTTCAGTTTTATTTAGTCAGATATTGTTAATATCAGCGTTTATGTGTGTCACCAACCTTCCTCTATGTGTATTTACCTTTTTTGTTTGGATTTATTAAATACTGTTTTTCGTCATTTTAATCTTATTGCATGTTCACCAACACCTAAACTGTGACGGAATACCTGACCACACAAAGAACTATGGATATCGCTTCCATTAACATTGCCCATCAGAGGGGCAACATGCTGTTGAGAGGAGCATCCATTTTTATTTTTCAAGACACCCGTAACTTGGAGGATTAAATGGTGAAATTTCTCGACTCCACCATGTAAGCTGCAATGACGTCTACTTATTGAAGGGATTTTTGTGTGGTCTGGATGATGACATTTGCTTCATCATCTCCAGAGGAGATCCGTACTGGACCCTGAAAGATTACATCAGTTTTGCACTGTGGGTGAATGCATCCACACACACAGCAGACAAAGCAGAGGTCGCCTGTAACATCAGTGTCCGGCCACACCTCCCAGACATCTCCTAGCCAGACCCAGCGCCCAGCCCACCATAAGGCCACTGCCCAGAGCTTCAGCCAGAACACCACAGCTTCTGGCTCCAGGGTGATTGAGAAGCTCACCCATAGCCCACCATCTGTGCAGTGGAATCACCATGGGTCTGCCAGTCTCCATTGGCGTCATGGCTGGAGGATCCCTTGTCTCTACCTCCAATCACTAGGACCCAGACTCCACCTCAGCCCATTGACCCAGCAGCTCCACCATTGCTCCTAGCTCCCTCCTGTCTGCCATGGCCAGTCAGTATACCAGCTCCACTGGGCTCCCTCTTTTCTCCAGCTCTGCATTAGAAAGTGGTTGACTATCCACCACCTCAGAATTGAACTTCTCCTTGTCCCTTTGTTGCTCCAGCTCCACTACGGCCTTCCGGATCCCTGCCTCTGCCTTGGTCACCAGAGCCATCTGCTATGCCTTGGCCATCTGGATCCTACCCTTTGCCCTGGCTCCTCGGCTCTCCATCTCCACCTTGGGCTCAACCTCCATCTGCTCCGCCACCTGACTGATTTCTAGCCTGGTCCTGAGCAACCAGCTCATGCTGAAAGGAGAAATGGAGTGGAGTGTGAAATTATCAATCTGTATGCTCTTAAGTTCTTCTATGGAGAAGGAAAGGACGGGGAAAATTTGGCACAGATTCTTCTGTCGACTATCTGTTGATGACATGGTGGGACTTTTGAAAAAATTAAAAAAATATGTTGAGAGTAGAATGGAACATTATGTTAAAGCACTGGCTCTTGAACATAACTGTGTAATATAATATAACTACACTCATTGCAGATACCTTATCATTGGTGTATAACAGGAGTACCAAAAAGGCACAAGACTGCATCCATCCCATCAATGTTTATTTTGAGGCCTGCCTCATGACAAATACATGTACAGAGGAGAGCCCAACATAAATGCACATTTCAATTGTGCTGCTCTTACAGTTATCAAAAGAACATGATGCAGAACAAGCAAGTTCAACGCTCTTACATTTAGGGTTGGGACCCGAGAACTGTTCTTTGAAAAGAACCGGAACCGTGAGCAATTTCTAAGTTTCGGTTCTGAAAACGGATCTGGTACCACACATGACCAAGTGCTGTGAGCAGCCTTCCGTGTTCTGTTATCTGCGTTTCCCATAAAGGATGTCACAAAGCAATATAAAGAAAACTAGCCTTGCCTTTTTAATTACTGAGCATATTGAATCCAATCATACATTCCACAGACGTGCTGCACCGCCTCATATCTTTTATCAGCGCCTTTGATAACTGTGCACATCATTTTGTCTGACTGTACATGTGCAGGCAGCGCACAGCAGCTGCCGCCACTAAATTACATTATATTTGTCACATATCGCCATTAATATACATACTGACTTCAACTTGGACTGCTAAATAAATAGACTGCTATTGTTATGTAAGTATGAGGGTTAGATTAATTAGTGTACATGTCATCTCGAGAGTGATAAACAAAGTGATAGAAAAGATGCATTTGAAATGTTTAAAAATGTGTTTAAAAATATCCTGACTGCATTATTATTTGTAAAATAGGGGCTTTATGGAGTGTGTGTATACATTGTTATAAGTATAGCAGTTTATAGTTAATTCATTTATGGAAATGAACAAGTGTCTTAGCCCTCAAATGACTATTTGGCCAACCAGGTTATTCCTGCTTGAAAAGCAAAATGTTACTGATGTAAAAAACATCAACTTTGAAGCACATGCTGATTGATGGACTAGCATTACTCAATACTACTTACTACCTTCCAGCAACACTACATTTTGCGAAGGTAAAACAGTAAAAAACATATAAATAGTTAATCTAAATGGAACCAGAACCAGAACATTTCTAACAATATCCAACCCTACTTATGGAGATCGGTACACTGTGATATTTGTTGCATTTTGACATTCCCAACCTTTAAATTAAGTTGACAATAAGTAATAAACAGTATTGAGCATTAGGTAGTTGAGTATTGTGCATTTCTCCTTACCACTATTTTTTAAGTGATGTTTTTTTAACAAGTTTCGGGAGGAGCACGCGCAGATAATTAATACGGCCAATTCATCATCAGAAATCACATCCATCTATCCAATCAATGCAAGCGATAACCCCTATAAATAATCAAAGTGGTCCTACCTTCGTTATTCTAGGCTTTTAGCATTTGGTTCGCTCTGTTTGCCATCTTATTACAGACCCAATTTTTCGTCCAACGAAGAGATCTATACCGGGTATTTTTTCAGATCTGCTGCAATTTGCCGGCCCCATGATCACTCCTACCCCGCCAGACCTGGCCCCTGAGCACCAGGCGTTATCACGGCCACTGCACTTCTCGACCATCCATACGCTGTGCCCAATAGACAGTGAAAAGCCCCGAGCTCACCTCGCTCGACACAACCATTGTCCCGCTCAAGAGCCCGGCTCTCCTCGAGTGCTGGATTGCACCTGCAGCAGGCATTCAGCGAGCCTGGGCTGCGCACCAGATTACACTGCAGCAAAGCCTCACTTGCTTCCCGCCGTGGCTCAGCCTTTCACCCACGGCTCTTTCGACCGCAGCGCAGTTTGAGGCTGCCTCTGCTAGCAGCTCAGGCCGTGTGCTGCAAAGTAATACATTTTCAGGTGAAGTTGCTAAATGCAGGGTTCGCGGCTAAAGTTTGTCATCCACACTGAAATGTCTGAAGGCATTACATTTGCCTTACTGTGCATGCATAAACCTCACCGAGATGATACAGACATAAGTTTCATGCAATTCTTCTGGGAGGATCAATTCATTTATGGAAATATTTACCCATTTACTGGTGCGCTCACTCAGAATTGATCTAAAACCTTGTGTTTTGTCGCAGGACAGCAATTGTAAGTAAATTTTCTATTGTCTTTTAGGACTGTACTATGAAAAGCATGCAAAGTAAATATCTTTAGCAACAATGTGAAAGTGAATAGCACATAAGTGCAAAATTAACGTTACTTCTATAAACATGTCTATTGGTACAGTGTGTTACAAGACAAAGAATGCTTCATCGTTTCCAAAAGACTCAATTTCCACAGTCCATACTACAATTTGAAAACAGCATTTTCAAATGTATCCGCTCTGGAGAGCGTTTTAAAAGGCTGGAAGGCCAAAATGAGAGGAAAGGATGGGTTTTTCAACAGGAACGTAGTGATATGGACAAGGCTTGAGAAATTGTCAAATCTAGTAACAAATTGCTAAGCTTGCAACACCGTAGGCTAGCCAGGCATCTTAAGCGTGTCTCATCAAATGTTACTAAACATTCTACTTTCCCGCAGCTTACAACTACAGCAGCCAAAGCAAGCATGAAGCTGCTTCTACTTCCAACACTGGCCCGCACATCTCAGTATTTCCATCCTGTTATTTCTGACCCCCTTTTTTCTTTTCAGTGTCCTCCAGCTTCCGTAGCAGATGTTAGGATACGGCTGCCTCTGGTAGCAGTGCAGGCTACACAGGCTACAACAGCTGAAGCAAACGTGAGCCTGCTTTCATTTGTAAACATGCCCACATCTCTTCCACTCCCTCATGCTACTAATAACCATTTTTATGTTCAGTGGCCTCCGTAGCAAACGCAAGTGTGAGGCTGCCTTCGTTAGCAGCGCAGACCTCACACGGGGTCTTCAGGACTCCCTTCCTGTGGCCTACAGCATGTGAAGCAAGTGTAAAGCTGCTTCCACTTGCAACACAGGTCCTCAAATCTGCTGCCCCATGGCCTGCTACCCCGCCATTCCCCTTCTCTTTCCCCCTCTTTTTTCCACTCCCAGAGCCATTCCAAGCGTGAGCACACCTCCCCTAATGGTGCAGACACCGACGCCCGCCATTCCCCCTTCTCTTTCCCCCTCTTTCTTCCACTCCTGGAGCCATCCCAAGCGTGAGCACGACTCCGCAAGTGGTTCCAGGAGCTATCTTTCCTCCTCCTCTCATGCAACCGCCTTCCTTCTCTATCTTCCACCTCCCATCCCTCCAAACAGTCTTGCCTTGGAACCACCCCTGTAGCCAGCAACATAAGGACACCGATTTTGTCAGAAGGCAGAGGGCTCCAAGACCTACAGGCGGTCAAACCAATTCTATATCAAAGAACTCACAAAACCTTCATCATCCAACCCCTTTAACGCCATTTCATCCCTGTTCACTCTAACTCCTGACCCACCATATCTAACCCCCTCTAACATCATCTAATCCATCTATACCTGCCCATCCCCACTCCAGCCGTCCCTGCAGCATACCGCAGGAGCTTTACCAAATAATCACACTGCCACAACAGTCACCACTCCCGCAGGAGTCATTTTCTGTATTTCTCTACTGCCGCAGCAGTGTCTTCTCCCGCAGGAGCCTTTTCTGTCTTTCCCTACTGCCGTAGCAGTAGCCGCTCCCGCAGGAGCATCTATCTATATTTCTCCACTGCCGCAGCAGTATCCGCCCCTGCAGGAGCCTCTATCTATATTTCTCCATTGCCACAGCAGTGTCTTTACCCACAGGAGCCTCTCTGTATTTCTCCACTGCTGCGGCAGTGAACGTTTCAACAGAAGCCAAATTCTCTTTCTAGATACTGGCACAACAAATGTATACCAAAGGATGTCCAGCACCCCTCTAACATTAAGACTTGCTTTTGGGGGGTCTGCAAATGTACGTATCTGGCTGTTGTCCTGTTCTAATTGCATTTTTGGGTAGCACTTGGGGTCGGGCTAAATTCGGGCCCTCTCCCCAGACAGCAAGCCAAATATGCATAACCATTTACTTAGTTTATTATATGTAAGTGTGAACTTGTGAATAGTTGTTTAATGATTTAAATTTAAACTGAATCGGAACCAGAACCGTTAGGTGGAACCGGAAAATTTCTAACGATTCCCAGCCCTACTTACATCACAGCAGTGATGCTTAAGTAAAGTTATTTTTGCTTATTAGTACGGTTAAATTGGATAATCAAACTTTCTGTTGACATTGTTTAAGACATTGTTTAATAATGCAGATTCTATGTTCCAGTGTGTTCCCTGTTTTTACTGTCAGCTGACCTCTCTGTTCTCCTTGCCTGTGCTATAATGACCATGTGGACAATCCCTGAGTTCAGCTGGTTTTCACCTGTGTGGCTCAGCCATGGCCTCCTGATCCCCAGCAGTCTTCTGCTCTGCCATAGTACACAGTTCTTATGGCTCCACCAATGTTGTTCCATTTTGTCTTGAATGTCCTCAGAAGCATTACATCAGCTTTGGTTGTGAAATGTCATTGGCTTTTGTGTGTCTCATGACTGAATGCATCATGCTAATATTCGGAAACATTTTAAATGAGATGTGAGAACATTAACGGAGTGAATCATTTTAAGCTATCAAAAGCGTGTAATTTACTCTTTTCTTCGCATAAAGATATTATATGGCTTCAGAAGACTTGGAATGCAACACGTCTTGTTTGTAATACTTTTTTATGCTAAAGTGGCACCTTAAGTGTCAAAAAGCGACAATAAGGGATCCTGACCAAGTGTCAATATGCGACAAGTTGGGAGTGAGAAAGTTTTGTTTCTGCAGTGTTTATTTAAGTGTGTTGAAACCCCTGTGTTTTCAGTTTCAGACTTTTATTGTTGCTTTGCATTGTTTTGTATATTATTGTTTTTTTAATAAATCATCGTCTGCACCTGGATTCAACTCCCCTCATCCTTAAGTTTTTCATTTGTTACAATTAATACTGTAACCTATAAAATGTTTTGCATTTTTACAACTAATATATAAATGAATAAAGTATGAATACATTTATTTTACACTGTTTTTTACAAGTGAGGGCATTCCCAAATTTTAAGCCCATTTCCACCACAGGAACTCTTCCCAGGAACCAGGGACTTTGGGCTGGTACTCGGTTTGTTTCCACCGCAAGAACCAGGATTAAAATAAAATATCAGGTAAAAAATTGCCCCTAAGAAAGTTCCTTCTTGCGAGGTAGTACTTTTTCAAAGGTCTGGAACTTTGTGGGACTTGGGCGCTGAACATGCTGATTGGTTGAGTTCACACATCTATTTCAACCACCATTTATTAGCATAATATTACAATTATTACTGTTATTAAGTTATTAAATGTAACACTATTTCAGTCGAGAATGTAGTTGTTTAAAACTCAAGTCTGTGGTTCCCTTTCTAGGGGACTTCAAACTGCATCCTCTAGGGGTTGCTATGACGAACAACTTGTTGGCCGGCTACAGCCTCTGACGTCACTACTGGCAGGACTATAAACAAGCACCAGGATAACATGTCATTCTCTTCTTCGTCTTCACTGACTGTTCTGTTTGAAGCGTGCATCTGAAAGAACTGGTAAGGTGGATCTGTCTCTGTATATTATGGCAAATACTAGCAAGCGTTTAGACAATGTGTGCATCCGTGTCTGCGTTTTTTGACACCCTGTGACACACGATATATTTGCGTCATTTGTTCTGGTGAAGAGCATGCACGTGAAGTCTTTGAGGAGGCAAAATGCATGCATTGTGCATTGTAAAGAGGGATTTTCCCTTTCGCGCCCTTAATGGCGTCGGACGAGAGAGAGTCTCGGGAGGATGATGTTATATCTTTAACACTATCTGATACTGAGGTTAGTGCTCTGCTGGGTTTTCACCCAGGAAAAACAGGAAATATTTGAGGATGGTGAAGAAGCTGAGGCTGAGCCTTCTCAATTCTCCTGCCCTACATATGTAGAGCTGTTAGAGGTTATGGATCATGCCACGGCAAAGTTGTACTTTTCATAAAAATGTGCTAAAATGTGCTATGTAAGGCCATTTAAAAAAAAAAAAAAAAAAAAAAACCTTCAATGAGTGTTATCTTTCTGAACATAGCCCTCCAGCTCAGGTGAGCCTTTCATTTCTGCATGATCTCCATACAGATATCAAAAAGATATGAAAGAGACCGTTTTCTTCTCGCATCCATCGGTTTCAGCATAAGAGTTAATCTGCCGACATTGAGATGATGCGCGAAAGCGTCTATGAGAAGATGCCCCCTGTAGAAAGAGCTAAAAAAAAAATTATTTGGGGGAGACATCCTCTCTTAAGCTCTCTTTGCCATCTAAGCCCCTTCAGAAATTCATCTGGCTTAAATGGCAAGGGCCTTTCTCCTGATCAGGTAGCCGCGCACACACGCTACCTCTCTCCATGCTACCAAGCAGGGCGCCTCCGCCATGGGCGAGACTATTACGGCCATGTTGGCAGCGGAGAGACATCTGTGGATGAACCTGGCAGACATCGAGAAGAAAGAAAAGTCTTTCTTCTCGATACTCAGGTTTCACCTTCTGAACTTATCAGTATTTCCGTTGAGATGATTTGAGAAGTTTAGAGAGACGAAGGCGCGCTCTGCTGCTTTCAGATCCTTCGTTCCATGAAGGTCTAGGTCCGAGCCCGAACAACATATGGGTCCTGGCCTATCTCGATCTGAGGATCAAAGACAGGCACAGAAGGCTAGTGTCGCGATTCATGCTCGTCCCCCACCTGCGGGCAGGGGTAAGAGGAAACGTGGGTCACAAGGAAATAAGCAGAACCTAAGGAATGTGATCCAGACGAGGCAGCGTTCTCGTCCGATTCAGAGTGATACCGAGGAATCTACTCCTCCTATAATGTTTTTGGCTGGTTTTATGTTCATAACAACCATCTTACTGATGGTCCGGACTAAAAGGAGGAGCCCCCTTGAGCAGGGCTCCAGCGCAGGAGGGTGGGTGAGTATGTAACCCTCTCTGTATATACTTATGTGTATTAAATTGTAACGTTTACGCGCTCCACCTCATTCCCTTTCTTGAGATGATTAGACCTTGTATTCTTTGTTCTTTCTAAAATCCTATACGGTGAGGGTTTTGCGTGTTTGCTTTGTGCCATTTCTTGAGTTGGTAAAAGCCCTGTTCATCTTGAGCACCACTCCACCTATGTATCCTCGGATACCCATCTAAACAGGGTGTTGCTACTAGAGAACTGTTGAAACAGCTCTTTCAGCAAGCTTATGCGTAAGCTAATGGTAGCCCCTGTGTGACAGGCAAGACTTGGTAGAAACCACAACGTCTAGCCAGGCTCCCAGAAACCGAACCAGCGGGGTCAAGGGGACTACAGGCATGCCCACGGTGGTGCAGCATAGTGGAGCAGACAGCCCCGGCATGGGAGGCATGGCGTCCCTTAGTGGGGGCGGAGTGCGGGCACTCGTCTGACTCCAAGTAGCAAAGAGGCATGAGAAGGCGAAGCGTTTACGAGCCGGTTTTGCATGGAAACTGGCAAGGAGAGAGGAGAACGAGAGTGGCGAGGAAGCACGTCGCCAACTGTCGTTCGTGGCCTTTTGAGACCCGGAGTTAGAGGAAACAGCTCTTTTAGTGAAGGTTTGGGTACCACCGGCCGCAGGGCCACTGGCGGAAAAAAAAGAAAACAAGAACAAAGGATTCTCCCCCGGCCCTCCTCCGGGGGAAGGAGTGGTCCTGCTACCATATCCTGACGAGCTGACGTCTCCAACTCCGGGTCGCCCATCTCAGGAACACCGTTTGGCAGGCTTAGGGGCAGAGACGGGTTGCACCACCTTTCTGCAGCCATCTCCTCGCTGCGGCCGGGGTGAAGGCTGCTGCTGTGGCCGAGCGGGAGTGGAGGAGACTGCTTCTGGGCGGCAGAGAACTGCTGGGCAAAGCTCTCTACCGCGTCGCCGAAGAGGCCATCCTGGGAAACCGGGGAGTTGAGGAGCTGAGCCCGATCAGGCTCCCTCATGTCTGCCAGGTTCAGCCATAAGTGGCGCTCCTGGACCACCAAAGTGAACATCACCTGATCCAAGGAGCGCGCAGTGACCTTTGTCACCCAGAGAGCGAGGTCGGTAGCAGTGCGCGCCTCCTGCAAAACCCCTGGGTCAGCACTGCCCTCGTGCAGCTGCCGGAGCAGCTTGGCCTGATAGACCTGAAGTAAGGCCATGGCATGCAGGGCAGAAGCGGCCTGACCCGCAGCTCTGTAAGCCTTGGCCACAAGCGTGGATGAGAACTTACAGGCCTTGGAGGGCAGCTTGGGACCACCACGCCAAGCGGAGGCGCTCAGTGGACACAGTTGCATCGCAACAGAACTCTCCACCGGGGGAATCCCAGCATACCCCTTGGCCGCCCCGCCATCGAGGGCAGTGGAGGCGGAGGAAGTACCAGAACGGTTTCGAGCAGAAATCCTCAACCACATCACATCTTTTTGGGGTGAATTATGTCTTGTTCCTCTCATCGCGAAGCATACAGTAAAATAAAACTTGAAGAACAGTCTGGCTGCTTTTTCTTCTGTTATGGGCATACTCAAGCCGCGCGCTTCAGTTTGAATCTGAATAGCGCGTTCAGCGCGGGGGCGTGGTCACATTAGATATAATGAAGGGAGACATGAAAAACAGACATCGCGTTGTTTTCATATGGATTACTTTATCACAGAATATCTGTTTTCGGCGACACTTGTTTAGTTTAAAAGTAGACATGTCAAGCTTTCTATAGATATCTCTCTCATGTCTCTTCGTTGAGTATTCACGGAGTTACAGTTCATTTTAATGACATGTTGGTAAATAAAGATCAGCGCAGACAAAGGCTGCAGACAGCACACCTTGTTTGTTATCTTTATTTTATAAGTGCACAAAGTTTTGTTGTTATTATGTCTGTATCCAAAAAAAAGTAGACCCTTTACAGATTCGATTGATGTATTGCTCTTATCTGAACGATTAAAACTGAAAGTGTAATTTAAGTTCTTTTCGGGGTTATCAGGAGAAAATGACTCAAAACGCGTATCCGCGTTAATCGACTTCAGAGGGTTAAAGGTGCCTTCCATGAACTGGTCACTTCCTGGTGCACTTCCGGGAAGAAAGGAACCAGAGGGGGGTGCTGGCGATCCGCATGAGCAGCCCCCAGGAACCAATCATCCAGCCTCGAGCGCTCAGGACAGGGCGGAAGATTCCACTCAAGCCCGATGCTCTCCGCTGCCCGGGAAAGCACGGCCGTCAGCTCGGGATCGGACTCGGACAACGCTGGCACTCCCGAGTGAGGCAACGCAGCCGAATCCTCATCTCCCGAGGACTCAAGCCCGCCTTGTGATGCGGCGATCAACATACGGTCCTCTTCCCGAGCCCCGAATGATATGTCAGGAGCCTTAGAGGGTCATGCAAACTTATCCGGAAACTCAACTGGCTGCGGCGTATGTGAGGAGGGTGTGGCCCGAGGAGGTTGGCTCATCGGGGAAGCCCACACAGTAACCCTCAGATCACCCTGGCCACCAGCCGAAGTAGTCCTCTTACGAGAAGAGCTAGAACGGGGTGTGGCAGAGGGGACTCTATACCTTTTAAGGTAATCGAGTCTCGATCTCAAAGCCGAGATGGTCATGTCCCCGCAATGAGAACATGAGCCATCCACGAATGCAGTCTCAGCGTGCTGGAAGTCCAGACACGTGACACAGTGATCGTGGCCGCACCCATAAACACATGGGCGAAATGACATCTTTAAAAAGACGCAAATCGACCGGTATCTCTTTTGTGAAAGAAATTTGCTCTTTCAGAGGTGTTGAAGCGCTCAGGGGAACGCGGGAGCTGTCGCAGGAAACCCAGACGAACCGCTGAATTGCGTAGTCACATCAACACCAGTGACTCTTGCTTGTAGCACTCCGGTGAAAGCAGCAAGTGATGTGCTCGGCTCCGAAGCGAAAGCTTGAATGTGAGTTGCTCGCACTGCTCCTTATATACCCACTCTGCTGGGCGGAACTCGCGATGCAAATCCCGCAGACCAAGGTACTTTGTGTTCCATTGGCTCATTTTGTACCACTCGAAGGTGATTGGGCTCTCGGGCGAGATCCCATTCGTAACGTCGAACATGACCGACTGAAAGGGAACCATGGTTCCCTGAGTAGGGAACAAGACACTGCATCCTCTAGCTCCCTGTCATTCTTCGGACGCAAGCTTCAGACGAAGAAGTGAATGACGTGTTCTCCCGGTGCTTGTTTATAGTTATGCCAGTAGTGATGTCAGAGGCTGTAGCCGGCCAACAACTTGGTGTTTTTTCAATGTATGCTTCAGACATGGGTCACGACGAGGTGTTTCCCATAGTGACCCCTAGAAGACGCAGTGTCTTGTCCCCTACTCAGGGAACCATGGTTACATTCGTAACCAGAGACATTTATTAAAAAAGACAGCTTCTATTTGACAATGTGCTTCACTGATTTTGGAGATATGAGCTCCAGGCGATCAGATGGCGGTCAGTGCTCATGTATCCCACTGAAGCAGCCTCAACTTGGCTAATCCTTATGACATTTCCCACTGGCTCTGATGTCTCTGTAGTGGTTAAACATGAAGTACAATTTGTTTTGGATAAATCTAATGGGCAGTCTTTTTGTTCTTATTAATCTGTTATTTGTTCCAAGTCATATCGTTTTGGCTGAGCACAAAGTTATGTTTCATAATTCATATATAAATATCTACATTTATATATATATATATATATTTATAACTTTATTAAAATTAAAAGAGGCAATGCTGTTTGAAATAATATTTAGTTTCATTGTTATGCATGTATTATTCGTAAACTACATTTCTGTTGCTATAAATAGCCTATGTTTAAATGAAAAAAAAAGTGTCAGTGGTGTTTGATGTCATATTTAGTCTAATTTTAATACGGTGAAGGAAATAGCAGTAGCAATGAAGGCGATCTGACTGACTTTATCAAGTACGCTGCTGTTCCATTTGCAGAATTACTGATTACTGACTTGTGTCGTCCTGTCCTGGGAGTCCACACTTCCTAGCCGAACTTGCGAAGTCGAACTACCAAGGACACAAGTCCGAAATTTGCGTACTTGCCATTGAGAAATGTCCCTGGACTGGGAGGAGCGGTCGAGTACATTTCTACATTAAGGCTAACTGCCTTATTTTGAATGTACTTTAGATCGCGATGGAAATGCAGACAACAACAGGTCTGGGGGAAAGAAAGTTCCTGGGACAAAAAGTGGCTTTTGTCAGAATAAGCTCACTTCTGGGTACAGATTTGTCACCAAAATATGGTTGTCACACACACTCACATCTCTCTGTTCTCTTGTTCTCTCTACCCTGTTGATAAATATGCTGGTTTGGTATGTTTTGAAGCACTTATGACCAGCACATGACCAGCTCAAACCAGCTCATAACAAGCTAAGAACCAACTCAAACCAGCAGCCATTTTTCAAAACATATATAACCAGCATATGTTTTTTTTTAGATATAAAAATAAATAGTAAATAGTATAAATAGTAGTTCTATTATCAAACATGGAAAAATTACAAGAGGCATTTCTTTGTTATTCATATGAATGCATTTTGCAGCCTTGCTACAGCTGCAGCACACATAAACATACAAATAAAGGACACAGGATACAGTTTAAAACAGAATAAAAATCTGCAGTTTTTAGAAAATGTAATGAATTACAAATTAGCTAGATAAAGTATCAAGTTAAACTATTTTATTTAGGTCCGTTGATATTGCCAAGCAAGCTCTAAACCTATGTGTAATGGTAAGTACAATAGAATGATGTTGCCCCCTGGTGTAGAGACAAGACGCTGCCAGCCACATCAACAGCTACTAGAAAATAAAGTATGCAATTTGTCTTTGTTAATTTGACATGGACATCTATTTCACTATAGTATAGATATAGCATCGGTATTGACTTCATATGAATTCAGGCTACAAGGACAGATGAGAGAGTGTTCGGAGGAGAAGAAAGAGAGAAAGGTAGAATCAGACTGCATGAATAAGTCATCACATACATCCACACCATTTCTGCTATTTTCTAGTCCATGTGAAGTATGAGAGAATATACTTTACCCTGCCCACTAGGTGAGGTGTAATCTGAAAGGCACAAAACACACGCTCACAGACACTCCCCACCCTCTCATCAGCAGCGCAATATCATGTGTGTCCGTTTGATTCTTTTGATCCAGTTGCTGAACAGATTGCTTCAAATGGGACTGCAGGTGGCCTGTTTGCTCTCATAACCTTGTGTTCTTTATCACCTTCTTCTGACTTTCTCTCAATTGTTCCTTCTTCCTTACATATACAAGGGGGTTGAGTTTGGCTGGTTAGCATTGGCAGTTAAAGGGATGCTTCAGGCAAAAATGAAAAAGTGAGAAGAAGGAGAATGAGATCGGGACACAACACTGGGTCTTTTTTCTGTGCAGGAGAGGATCTTGCACAAATAAAGGGGTGGCAGGGGTGCAATTTAGAAGGGGGACACAGGCATCTTCTCCAATCAGATTGGCAATTAGCTAACACTGATTCCAACAGTGACACATTTTGCTTTTAACATCCTGCTGCTCTGCATTAATTGTGTTTCGCTTGGATTTGAATGCATTTCACCAAGAGACAGTTGCCGTGACAATTAACGCCAGGCAGGATCCTGCGATCAGGCCTTGTGCTTGGCAGGGTGGGACTGAGATCAAGAGTCATATGGACTAGCATACAGAGCAGGTTCAGACGGTTAGTAAAGCAAAGGGTAGACGGTTAATAAACCAAAGCTGCTTTTTTTTAGACCTTCACATCACACTAGTGGAGTACCCTAGCTTGCCCTGGGGGGGTTGTCTATCTTTCAAAGTCAAGTTTTCTTAGATGTTTTTTTAGCAATCAATGTTAAACCATGCAACACTTTTCCAGTCAAAAAAGATCAAATGTAAAAATGTCTTATTTGAAATTTCAGATAAGTAACTTATTTCACACACAAACAGGTGGAAGTCTTAGGTGCACTCAGGGTGTGTCCAAATCCACTTTTGCCATTTTAATGACGGAAAAACGGTTGGCGCCGTAACATGCAATAAACCAATCAGAGTCTCATCTTCCGTTCCCTTTAAGAGCCAGTTGCGCTCGTGCCATGATGGATTTGCTATTTACACGCGGAATTTGGCAAGCTCAAAAACAGAACGCGTCTCCGAGATGAAACGGATCTGTTCGTGTGCGAGCAAATAGCCTAATTCTGATATATGCGATGACTATCCATTATGACATGTAGGCATATATATATATATATATATATATATATATATATATATATATATATATATCTTATGCATTGCAATCCTTTAATTTTTTATATTTGGCATGTTTTTGTGCTGCTGTGCCTCCCTGTGTTTAATAAGCAGAGTGTACGCACTTTAAATAACAAAGAAAAAACATTGCGCCAGACTTTAGACCAGGTTGGTCTATGGCGCAGTCTATTTTCAGCTCCTTAAAATATCATTGCGCCAGCAATGCGCCTGAACACACCTCTTTTTTTATACCAGCACGTCCCTGGGCGCAAAAATGAGCTCAAATGCATTTGCTAATTAAACGACATGGCGCTGAACGGGAAATTGCAAACGGCGCCGGACTGAAACTAGCAAACACCCTTGGGCTGTTCCTTACGTCGCATTGCACCGGATGTATTATAGGGCCCTTAAAGTCATATATGTAGCACTGACTGATTTGTTCAAAAAGTGGATTCATTCAGTTAGGAAACACCTCCTCAGTGTGTTTCCCAAAGACGCAATTAGTGCTGTTACTGCTGTACAGTCGTGGCCAAAAGTTTTGAGAATTAAATAAATATTGGAAATTGGAAAAGTTGCTGCTTAAGTTTTTATAATAACAATTTGCATGTACTCCAGAATGTTATGAAGAGTGATCAGATGAATTGCATAGTCCTTCTTTGCCATGAAAATTAACTTAATCCCAAAAAAACCTTTCCACTTCATTTCATTGCTGTCATTAAAGGACCTGCTGAGATCATTTCAGTAATCGTCTTGTTAACTCAGGTGAGAATGTTGACAAGCACAAGGCTGGAGATCATTATGTCAAGCTGATTGGGTTAGAATGGCAGACTTGACATGTTAAAAGGAGGGTGATGCTTGACATCATTGTTCTTCCATTGTTAACCATGGTGACCTGCAAAGAAACGCGTGCAGCCATCATTGCGTTGCATAAAAATGGCTTCACAGGCAAGGATTTTGTGGCTACTAAGATTGCACCTAAATCAACAATTTATAGGATCATCAAGAACTTCAAGGAAAGAGGTTAAATTTTTGTAAAGAAGGCTTGAGGGCGTCCAAGAAAGTCCAGCAAGTGCCAGGATCATCTTCTAAAGAGGATTCAGCTGCGGGATCGGAGTGCCACCACTGCAGAGCTTGCTCAGGAATGGCAGCAGGCAGGTGTGAGCGCATCTGCATGCTCAGTGAGGCGAAGACTTTTGGAAGATGGCCTGGTGTCAAGAAGGGCAGCAAAGAAGCCACTTCTCTCCAAAAAAAAAAAACATCAGGTACAGGTTGATCTTCTGCAGAAAGTATAGTGAATGGACTGCTGAGGACTGGGGCAAAGTCATATTCTCCGATCAAGCCCCTTTCCGATTGTTTGGGGCATCTGGAAAAAGGCTTGTCCGGAGAAGAAAAGGTGAGCGCTACCATCAGTCCTGTGTCATGCCAACAGTAAAGCATTCTGCCCAAAAACACAGCCATGAATAAAGAATGGTACCAAAACACTTCTTCCAGCAATCCAACAACAGTTTGGTGAAGAATAATGCATTTTCCAGCACAATGGAGCACCGTGCCATAAGGCAAAAGTGATAACTAAGTGTCTCGGGGACCAGAATGTTGAAATTTTGGGTCCATGGCCTGGAAACTCCCCAGATCTTAATCCCATTGAGAACTTGTGGTCAATCCTCAAGAGGCGGGTGGACAAACAAAAACCCACTAATTCTGACAAACTCCAAGAAGTGATTATGAAAGAATGGGTTGCTATCAGACAGGATTTGGCCCAGAAGTTGATTGAGAGCATGCCCAGTCGAATTGCAGAGGTCCTGAAAAAGAAGGGCCAACACTGCAAATACTGACTCTTTGCATAAATGTCATGTAATTGTCGATAAAAGCCTTTGAAGCGTATGAAGTGCTTGTAATTATATTTCAGTACATCACAGAAACAACTGAAACAAAGATCTAAAAGCAGTTTCGCAGCAAACGTTTTGAAAACCAATATTTATGTAATTCTCAAAACTTTTGGCCATGACTGTAGTTTAGTTTTCAACTTTATTCGTTGGTGAAAGAGCTAAAACAGGCAATATGGTGCCTAAAATGCACTTAATATTAACTTCTTTTTTATTCAATTTTTGTAAAAATCTAAATCACATTTGTTATGCTAACATCTGGAGAACAACTGCACTCTTAGTATGATGTTATATTAGATTAACTATATTAAATGAAATAAACCGACCAGTGGCAGCTTGTGAATTTAATAGAGGCAAACTAATTGTATTGGTCTGGGGATCCCTGCCAATTGTTATTATTATTATTATTATTATTATTTATTAACCATTTTAAAATGGCTTGTTGGCAGCTTTTAGTCAGAAACCGTAAAGAAAATATATTCAGTATCGCTACTCATTATAAATACTTGGTAAATTATCAGCCCAGCCACTCCGGGAGACGTTCAAATCATATACTGTATAAAAACAGGTTCAAACTAATAGCATCTAATTTATGTCTCTATGATGGTTGGTTGATATTCCAGAAGGGAGGCTAGCCTCCTCTATGATGTTACTTTTCTCAGCACTCCTCAACGCTGAAAGTGAACACTCAATGCTGATTGGTTCCCCTGGCCTGCCCCTCCCCTTCTCTTTCACTTAGCGGTTGTAATTACATCAGCAGATTCGGCACATTCGCGATAGAAAAGCGGAGCTTTCATGTAATGGTATTACAACTGTGGAATTACAAACAAAAATATATACATTCTGAGACATGAACTGAAATGAATAGAGAATTTTATTAACATTAAATCTTCCTCATTTTCACCTAAAAATTTTGGGGAAAATGTGCCTCCCCGGACGAGCTAAATCATAGTGAACACGGGAAAATCTAAATGCGCACCCGCACTAGTCTAATCTAACGTACAAGACTTGTATATGCGTACACTATGGGTGTGTGTAAGACGTTATTAAACAAGCTAGGTAAACGCCTGTATAAAACGGCTGTTATAATCGCTTACAGCGCAGACTACATCGGTGACAAAAGTAAATTGGTACACAATAATATTTTTTGGACACGACTTATTAATGACTCAGCATCATCTATATTAAAGAGAAAATAATCACGTCATCCGATGTTTAATGTGAATAAAGTAAGCTAGACTTATGGTGTTCCACAACAATTAAAACCCGTTGTTTTCTCGCACCGGACTGTGTGTGTGTCGGTGGTGGTGAGGTAAAAGGGGAGCAGGCAGTGGACCAAAGCACTGTGAGGCAAAGCAGGGGGAACTCGAGATGTTTAAAACTTTTTTGTTGTTGCTCAGTTTGTATTTGTATTGTTTTACTACTTACACAATTAGTTTATATATCATTATATTGTTTACAATACACATATTTCAATTATATTTTAGGGGGGCACAACCCTCAGACAGGGTGATTTCCGCCTATGAATTGAACACATACGCACGATCACAGAGCAACAACAGAGGAAAACACTCACCGGAGTTTCTTGAAACAAAAGTATTAAAGATCCCCCCCGAATTTCACTAAAAAAAAATGTAAAATCTTTTTTTTTCACTCTTTTTAAACATTTTTTATAGTAGTCATGCTCTGAATCAACAGTTGTTCTCTTTCTCCACTCTCATTTGGTAATAAAAATGGCTGCTTGCTTCCTTTGTCTATTATTACACTCACCACGGAGAAAAACCCTATAGTGGAGAATAGTAGGTACTACATTTCTTTTTCAAATTAAAAGTCCATTAACCTCCTTCACTTTTTAAAGGGGGTTACACAGGGAATAATTAACTTAATTAATTAAAAAATAAAGATAGAAAAACAAAGAAGTAGATCATAAACAGCAAATTAATATAAACATCAAATAATTATAGTAAACCAAAACAGATAAATATGCATCGACCACCCGTCCAAGACAGCACAGTTCCCAGACAGTCAAGTCAAGTGACCTTCATTTATATAGCACTTCTAACAATATATATTTGTAACAAAGCAACTGAACAGCATTAAATAGGAAAATAGTGTGTCAATAAAGCAAAAAGGCAGTTCATCATTGACTTCAATAATGCTGTCATTCAGCTCAGTTCAGTTTAAATAGTATCTGAGCAATCAAGTCAACGAAATCGCTGGAAATTAAGTGTCCCCAACTAAGCAGGCCAGAGACACAGCCGCAAGGAACCAAAACTCCATCAGTGACAGAATGGAGAAAAAACCTTGGGAGAAACCAGGCTCAGTTGGGAGGCCAGTTTTCCTCTGGCCAGACGAAACCAGCAGTTCTGTTCCAGGCTGCAGCAAAATCAAATTGTGCAAAAGAATCATCTGTTTCCTGTGGTCTTGTCCCAATAGCCATCTAAGGTCTTGACTATGGATCTGTCTCTGTGGCTCATCTAGTTGTCCTGGTCTCCGCTGACATCCAGGGTTGTAGACGTCCTCTCTAGGTGCTGATCCTCACTCAAGCCGACAGCCGTTCCTCACTCTATCACAAATGCAGATGTGGTTTTATGTTTACGCAGTGCAATGCACAACACAATGTGTAAAATAGAAATTATAAGTCATTATAATCAGTAATTATGTCCCTACTGGATGCATCAAATTCCCTGTTTGCAATGGGTTTTATTGTTTTTGTCCTGTCGTGCCGGTACCAGTTCTGACCAGGACACGTCATCACAGTATGGTGAGTGGCGTAACATTTCCGTGACACGCTTGAGGCATTCAGCCAATCACAATGCACTGGATAGCTGGCCAATCAAAGCACACCTCACTTTTCAAACCGATGAGCTTTGTAAAAAATGACACGTTTCAGAAAGGCGGGGCATAGAGGAGAAACAATAATGTACAGCATGTGGAAAATAAAAAGTTTTTTTTTTTTTTACCTTAAACCACATGAACACATTTCATTACACCAAATACACAAAATGATGTTCTTTTTAGCAACATCATACAACCCCTTTAAATGTTATTGAATCATGTTTTCCTCCTATAGTAGGCTTACTGGAGGTGCTTTACTGAGACAGGTGATAGACATTGGGTTTGTGAGAATCTTTGCCACTCCGTCAACTCCATGGCTGGTTCCACAAATACATCGGCTAGTGATGCAGCTTCAGCAGCTGGTTCTGGGCCCAACTCATAGATCCATACCTGGAGCTCAGGAGAGAACATTCTGAGATACTGCTCAAGAATGATTATTTATCCAATTTCCTCAACGGTTTTATCTTTAGGACGAATCCATTTTACATACAGCTCATTTAGTCTGACATATAGCTCTTTTAGGCTCTCTGAAAGAAGTCTTTGTCGATAAGTTTCTGAATTAATGTCATGCTTTCTCAGAATAGCTGATTTCACACTATCATAATCAAGAAAAATGTCAATGTCCATTTGTACATATGCTGCTTGAGCTTTACTGGTCAGAAAGGGAATCAAACAGAAAGCCCAATCACGCTAATGCCAAAAACAAGCAGCAGAAATTCTTTAAGAAGTTATCAAGTGATCTTCATCATCAGGATCACTTAGTTTTTTTTTTTGCTTATTTAAACTGACCTTTATAGTCCATTTGATGATGCTTTCTTTCACTTCCCTTAGAATGAGACAATGGTTGGCTGGAATCATGGTGACCATCCTGCGTTTCTCCAGGACACAAATTTGCAGCTAGTGAATCAGGAGTAGGGGTAGTACGAGCTTGCTCCTCCATCTAAAGCCAGCCAAACTGAAGCTAGGGCTTTAAATCGCCATTCTTGTTCCTTTTGCTCTTTGCCTCCCGAGCATCCATTTGTGTTATATGTCAAACTTGTCAGATCTGCAAGGATTGGCTCCTGACCTTCAGACTCCTCAGCGACCACTTTTTCACTGATGAGTCATCAGTGTGCTATAGGTGTAAGTAAACTCATCCTGTGATGCTGACACAGTGAAGATATTAAACACAGAAGACGAAATAGCACAAAAAAAACAACAAAAATTCTCAAACTTAACCAGTTTACAATTTACAGATGTTTTTTAATTAGTTTAAATTAACATAAAATTAAGTTTAGTGTTTTGTAAGGCTTTTTAGGTCACAATTGCAGTATATTTTAGATATCTTAATTTTGAAAACTGTTAACTTCCTGATATAATAATATTTTGTGATTTCCCATTTTGTGATTTGTAGGTTTTCCCAGTGTGTTTACTGGACAAAAAGTTTGAGAAGAGTCGGGCAAGTGATGTTATAAGGTTCATTTTTCGTTTTTACTGTTCCCGCTTCACCTTTCCAACCTATATACTGTAGGTTCCTTCCCGCTCCTCAAATTAGGTCACTAGACATGTGACTTTTGCAATGCTGTACTTATGCACACATTAATACTTGATTTATCAAAAGAAAAAAAAAAGTCTAAGTACCCAGCTGTCACAAAGGTGAAATCGTCTACGTTGATGTTTTCCTGCTGACATGAGAAAATTGGAGCTAGTTTGATGGGCCATGGTTTTCTGGACAGTCTTTTTGCAGTTCAGTACACACTTACGGCAGCTGAGATATCGAGTGTCATGAGGTACTGTCAGTTGCTAACCATGCAAACTGCAACAAGAACAAGGACTGTGCAAAGTTAGAAATATTAGATGAGGAGAGCACGCTTTCCATGTGTACTTTCCTTCAAGCTCCATAGAACTCACCAGAAATGAAGTCAATAGTTCAAGGCCCCTTGGAACATTTGGTCTGCAAAACATTTCTTGATTGTGGATTCATTTACAAAAGCAAAGGGTGAATTTGATCAAAATGGGAGGAGATAATAATGGTGTTATGATGCAGTGTTTTACTTCACATCTGTTCTGCAAGTCAGTAATATGCCCAGAAGTATTTGCTGTCTTTTCCCTCTCACTATCACAGCATGCCAATATCATTGTCATCATGTGAAACACACATTTTTATTCTTCCCTGTTAGATATCAAGCTGTAATTTGGTGTCCCAGACAGGATGAGCACCTGCAGAACAATTACCTTCTTCAACACAGCAACCATTTCACAGCAGTTTTCTGTGTTGAAAAAAGAAAAAGAATAAAAAATAATAAAACTGATAGCTAACCATTAGGAAGTAGTTATACAGCAGAGGCTCTCAACTAGTGGCTCTTGGCCCAAACCATGCAGTGTGCAAACAATAAAAAAAAAAATATATGAAATGCAAGGCAAAATTCCTAGATATGACTTTTTAAAGAGAAGAGGTAACATTTCCGATATCTTTCGTTGTTGAGTTCAAAGTCTGTATGTCCAATGAAACATTAGACTAATTTGCTGTAATCTGTCCCATGGTAATATGATAAATACTAGTTCAGTATTGGCCCTGTGCTTCTGCAATTGTTCATGCAATTCTCTTATACAGTGACGTGACATACAGCCAAGTACCCATAATCAGGATTTGTGCTCTGCATATAACCCATCCAAAGTGCACACACACAGCAGTGAACACACACACACACACTGTGAACACAGACCCGGAGCAGTGGTCAGCCATTTATGCTGCGGCACCCGGGGAGCAGTTTTGGGGTCTGGTGCCTTGCTCAAGTGCACCTCAGTCGTGGTATTGCCAGCCCGAGACTCTAACCCACAACCGTAGGGTTAGGAGTCAAACTCTCTAACCACTAGGCCAGGACTTCCCCTATACAACGCAGGTCCCTGACTTTGAGCAATCAGAAATTTTGAGAGACTCTCTAAAATATACTGTATATAAAATATACATCCTCCCGACTATGTATAATCCTGAATAGAATTAGTTATACTTTAATGCAAAACTGAAGACCTGCAAGTTTGCAATATTCTAATTCATCTAATGCCAGGGATAGAATACAAGCTTTTCAAAGTCATTGGATAACATGAAGTTGCTGTGGTTTGCACGGACCTCAGATTATTTCTTTTTTTATTACAGATGGGGGAAAGCAGACATAGAGTGAAACATGGAACCTCACCACAGCTCTCTTATGACAAGAAGGAGGGGACTGCAGGAATTGGAGATGTGACAATTTAATCTAGGAGTGCTTTCAAGTGTCTGTAAATGTGCAAGAGACTTAGACTGGCTAATATGCGGTTGAGGCGGTCACTTCCAGCAGTCGAAAGTCAAGGCCCACAGGCTACAGATCAGATTAGCAGTCCATCCATCCTCTCCCGAGCCACTCATTCAACTTTGCTGAGTCATTCAGTCTTGCTGCCCTGCCCATGACTGACTCAAGCAAAACCAAACAGTACAGATTCCTTAGACCAACCAAGAGAGTGCTGAGAGGTCCTTCCATTATCCTCCCACTGTGTATAACAACAACAGCAAAAGAATCTTGATTTTTCTTTCATTTAATCAGCATGCCTATGGAGATCTGCAGAACTGATTGGACAGATGTGATTGAATCAGAGGCACTCTGAAATGTTGAGCAGGGAGAAGAGAATGGGTCTATCTTGGGTCAGAGTGACAAGGAAAGCAGCCAGTGACAGGGAAAGCGTTTTGTCGTATCCCTGCCGAGAGTTCAGGCCCATCAGTCTAATGCGCAGTGACATCACATTACCAGCAGCACTCAGCACCTCTCTTCTCCTGCTGGCTGCTCCATTAATTAGGTTAGGGCCCGCTAATGGTACACCTCACAGTGAGGGAATGCAAAACAGGACCACAATCCGACTGCATGCGCAAACAGCTCGGTCTTGTCCGCACACTTGTGCTGGAAAAGACCTACAATGGGCTACATTGAGTCTGCACCTTATCGTTTGATAGTGCTTTAAGACTTCCTTTGCATTGAGACGAGGACAACCAAGAAATCAATAGTCTATTCCTTCAGTTAATGGCTATCTTATCGATGAAATACAGGCCATTGTGTGGGCTTCACTCAGATCTGCTGGATCTGCCAAGCAGGTCTAAAATACCCAGAGAGAGCATAGAGAGAGCATAGAGTCTCTTAGCATTCCCATTCATCTCAATGGCAGTTGACATATGCAGACCAGAAAGCATGCAAACATTTAGGGTTAGAGTTAGGGTTTTCCAGAAACATTTCTCCTGTGTCTAATTACTTTGAAACAGGTTGAAAATGGCCACTTTTATTCTTGAGTTCAGCAGAGAACCATCAATGCACTTGTGCTTTAAAGAGTCTCTTCAACTGCCCTCAGTGCACAAGAATGCATATCACACTCTTTATTACTGGAAAAATACAAACTGATGTGGCCAGTTCATAGGTGGGAATAATTGGACTTCAGGTTCACACACCCTGAAACACTTTGGGTTTTTAATGTACAAAATCACCACAAGCCAATGGTAGCTTCATAAGTGTTTACCAGCCAAACCAAACATTTCTAGGACATTCATTTTGCTGTTTTGAACTATAAAAATAAATTAATAGTTTTGCTTTTTTTTTAATTTTTAAATTTGCAGTTTTTCCTGAAATTATCGCACCAGTTCATTCTTTGATTTATTTATTTATGATATATATATATATATATATATATATATATATATATATATATATATATACACAAATCAAGGAAGAAGGTACTCAATTTAGGTACTAATCAAACCAAACTCTGCTTAAGTTGACAGCTGCTGGCTGTTACAGTCACACACAAACACACACTGCTCCTCATCTTTTCCTGCGTTCAAAAGATAAATTAATAACAATGTGCTGCAAGTTTAGAACTGTCTTTTTTGAGAGTGTAGAATAGATGACCATATAGATGTGTGTCAAGTCTATCAAAAACCTCAATATGAAAACTGACTCACCAAATAAATTGTATTGTAGTTACCGTATTTTCCGGACTATAAGTCACACTTTTTTTTCATAGTTTGGCTGGTTCTGCGACTTAAAAAAAAATTAATTTGACATGAACTAAGAGAAATGAACCAAGAGTGCCCCTGTAGTCTACACTGAAAACAGAGAGCGCCCTCTTGCGGCTGTAGACAGTAATGTTTTCTCTTGTTTCTTGGTTCTAAATAAATGTGACTTACAGTATACTCCAGTGCGACTTGTATATGTTTTTTTCCTCGTCATGACGTATTTTTGGACTGATGCGACTTATACTCAAGTGCGACTTATCGTCCGAAAAATACAGTAGTTTTAAAAAGACCATGTACTGTATTATACTCAGTTAATGAAACTTTACAATTATGTAGAATACTATAACATTTTGCTGTATCTATGATTTAAAAATTAAATTGTTATTGTTGTTGTGTTTTATGTTAAATGCTCTCATTTGGTCAGAGACCATACGTTTTACCAAACATTTCTTTAGTAAAAGCTAAAGATAATGTGAAAAATGTGGCAAACAATGAAGGCTGGAATTAGCAGGTAGATCGATGCACTAAATCTATCATTCTCAGTCATTTAGATAATGTCCTGCTCATTTTTGATTGATGGGCCCTAATTTCACCATGCAGACACCATCAACCCTATCTTTCAGTTTGTGACAGCTTCTTTCCTCATCTTCTTTGATGTTTTCTTACTGGTTCATTTACTGCACAGCAGCGTATTATTCATACCTGGGCATTACTCCACTCCAACAGATTGTGATAATATATTAAGGTAATATGTGAGATGCTTTACTTTCTACTATAGGCAGAAGTGTTTCCACTTTACATGAGGTGTGAACTTAAAATAATGAATTGTTAGGTACATTGAATCTGTTGTGTTCATGTTGAATTGATAAACAGTTTTGCTGCTATTGAGGTGGGATACAGGTAAGGCTAGGGACAGGTTTGGTGGTATGATTAGGTTTAAGTGATAGATGTAGGGTCAGCAGTGTAATTATAGATGTATGTAACTATAGAAATTAATTTTAGCTGTACCTGTAATTACATGACTTCTAATTTTCAAATATAAGTACCATATAAAACATGCATTTACACAATAAATGATCTGCATCATCATTTTTTTTTTTTACATACACACACCCAATGCATGCAATCCTTTGTTTACAGACAAAGAATAAGAAAGAAGTGAATAACAGAGTTATATATTCACATTCACATAAATTCACATAAACGTATAGCTTTTTGTAGATTTACTGCAAATCGGTTCTCTCCCAAAATATGGGGACACATGGTTGACAAAATACTTTCCCAAACTTTTACTTTACCATGATAGATTGGTGATGATCTATTCTATATGAACAGCCTAGTCCTATGCATTTTAACTCAGTCTTTAATTACCCTTTTGTTCTCTGTTGTTTCTTTTTTGAAACTGTTGTTTTAAAACTGTTGCTCTCCATTGTGTTTCTTTTCAGTTTAACTTCCATCTTTGATTCTTTCAGATTATGTCTGAACTTGCCTAAGGCACTATATGAGTTAGACCACTACTGCTATACAGGATTAAAGTAAAACATAACACAAAAACAGTTCTTGGTTCATTTAGGGTCAAACACACTAAAAGTAATGATTTGTGGCGAGTCAGATTAATCCAGGAACTAATTCCATTGATTCAGCAGGATGTTGTTCTGGACACATGGTGTGAAAAAGCTTAAATTAGGAGCCAGTGCAAAGCCTTTTTTACTGCCCATTTATTTTATCTTCTAGGTTCATGTGGATCATTAAAAAGTCTTTAATTCAAATTTTAGGCCATTAAAAAAAATGTCATCGGCCATTCAACGCTCATGAACATTACCCCAGTAGGGGCAATCGTACCCCTCTATTGATATTTTATATTTAGTGCTATTACAACTAAATTATCAAATGTGGCATAATGGACTAAGATGATAAAAGCCAAACTCTATATGCTTCTCTACATTATTAAAATACATAACTAATATGTACAGGCAAGCAGGTGATCCCAGAATAAACGCAAAATGCAAAGATTTGCGTTAAGCAGTTTTCCATATAGAATAACTGCCTGCGGGTGTCGCTGTTGGACAGTGTTTTCTCTACTTCCTGTTGGCCTTCTGTAGCAAATTGTAGCTCCGTGTAGCTGTTTTTATTTTATTTTTTTCTCTAGAATCTTTATCTTACTATCACTCTCTGTTTTTTAAAGTGGTAAAATATAACTTAATTCACACCATATTTCTGATATTATCGATCAATCTTATCAGATTAACTTTGATCATTCACTTTTATTTTATTTACGTGAGTGCAGTACACCTGCAAAGCGTTAGCACTCGTTAGCTTGTCATTAGCGTTTTCATTCAAAAAAATTTCGAAGAAATTTCATTCTATCGCTGTTTTCTTTTCTCCTCTCCCTCGCTCCAGTTTTTCACAAGTTCATCAAACAACCGCAGTAAGAATTTTCATCAAGCACGGTGAGTAATGGCTTCTCCTATCATTGTTTCTTGCACCTCTTGCCACATGTACAGTTTATCTATCTCTGTCGCTGATGAGGGATTCACATGTGATAAATGCAGGGAAATAGTTAGGCTGACAGAGAAGATTTCAGAATTAGAGACACGCATCCAAACTTTAATTGAGGACAGTAAGAATGTTAGGGCTCTAGATACGGCTTTGGATGCGTCTAGCTCAGGGATTCCTGTACATTGTTCGGTTCCGGAAACAGAGCCCCAGCAGCAGGGCAACTGGGTGACGGTGAGGCAGCGTAGTCGTGGGTCAAAACACCGCTCTTCTGTTCCGATCAAAACATTAAACAGGTTCTCCCCACTCAGTGATGCACCCACTAAGAAACCTGATGAAAGTGCTCTAGTTATTGGTGATTCTATTGTACGGAACGTGAATATAGAGACACCAGCCACCATAGTCAAATGTTTACCGGGAGCCAGAGCGCCTGACATCTTGGCAAATTTAAAAGTGCTGGCTAATGCTAAACGTAAATACAGTAAGATTGTTATTCATGCCGGCGCTAATGATGTTCGACTTCGCCAGTCGGAGATCACTAAAAATAACATTAAAGAGGTGTGTGAACTTGCAAGCACGATGTCAGACACTGTAATATGCTCTGGTCCCCTCCCTGCTTACCGTGGTTATGAGATGCATAGCAGATTGTCATCACTCAATGGCTGGATGTCTAAGTGGTGCCCACAGAATAACATAGGCTTCATAGACAATTGGACGAGCTTTTGGGGCAGACCTGACCTGTTTAAAAGAGATGGTCTTCATCCCTCCTGGGGTGGCGCCACTCTTCTCTCTAGAAATATGGCAAATAGTCTTAGTGTTTATACTTGACTAACTGGGGCCCAGGTCAGGAAGCAGACAGACTGGCTAAACCGACCGTCTGCTAGCTGCCTCCCGTCACAGAGGTCAGTTAATTCTCAGCACATAGAGACTTTTTCACCTAGATATCACACTATAGAGACTGTGTCTGTTCCCCGAACTAGAAAATACAAAAAACGTCCAAACCAAGTTAAGATTAACAATTTAATTGAGGTTCAACAAATAAAAAACAGAAGCAATATGGATAAACAAATGATAAAGCTTGGCTTATTGAATATCAGATCCCTTTCTACGAAAACACTTTTTGTAAATAATATGATCACTGATCATAATATAGATGTACTCTGTTTGACAGAAACCTGGCTAAAACCTGATGATTACATTATTTTAAATGAGTCCACCCCCCAAGATTACTGTTATAAACATGAGCCACGTCTAAAAGGCAAAGGTGGAGGTGTTGCTTCAATTTATAACAACGTTTTCAGGATTTCTCAGAGGGCAGGCTTCAAGTAATGGTACTTCATATAACATTATCCAAAGAAACAAATGTTAATGATAAATCCCCTGTTATGTTTGTACTGGCTACTGTATACAGGCCACCAGGGCACCATACAGACTTTATTAAAGAGTTCGGTGATTTTACATCCGAGTTAGTTCTGGTTTTAATAGTTGGTGATTTTAATATCCATGTTGATAATGAAAACGATGCATTGGGATCAGCATTTATAGACATTCTGAACTCTATTGGTGTTAGACAACACGTTTCAGGACCTACTCATTGTCGAAATCATACTCTAGATTTAATACTGTCACATGGAATTGATGTTGATGGTGTTGAAATTATTTAGCCAAGTGATGATATCTCAGATCATTATTTAGTTCTTTGCAAAATTCATATAGCCAAAATTGTAAATTCTACTTCTTGTTACAAGTATGGAAGACCATCACTTCTAATACAAAAGACTGCTTTTTAAGTTATCTTCCTGATGTATCCAAATTCCTTAGTATATCCAAAACCTCAGAACAACTTGATGATGTAACAGAAACTATGGACTCTCTCTTTTCTAGCACTTTAAATAAAGTTGCTCCTTTACGCTTAAGGAAGGTTAAGGAAAACAGTTTGACACCATGGTATAATGAGCATACTCGCACCCTAAAGAGAGCAGCCCGAAAAATGGAGCGCAGCTGGAGGAAAACAAAACTAGAGGTATTTCGTATTGCTTGGCGGGAAAGTAACATATCCTACAGAAAAGCATTAAAAACTGCTAGATCCGATTACTTTTCTTCTCTTTTAGAAGAAAACAAACATAACCCCAGGTATTTATTCAATACAGTGGCTAAATTAACGAAAAATAAAGCCTCAACAAGTGTTGACATTTCCCAACACCACAGCAGTAATGACTTTATGAACTACTTTACTTCTAAAATCAATACTATTAGAGATAAAATTGCAACCATTCAGCCGTCAGCTACAGTATCACATCAGACAGTGCACTATAGATCCCCTGAGGAACAGTTCCACTCATTCTCTACTATAGGAGAGGAAGAATTGTATAAACTTGTTAAATCATCTAAACCAACAACATGTATATTAGACCCTATACCATCTAAGCTCCTGAAAGAGGTGCTTCCAGAAGTCATAGATCCTCTTCTGACTATTATTAATTCCTCATTGTCATTAGGACATGTCCCCAAAACCTTCAAACTGGCTGTTATTAAGCCTCTCATCAAAAAACCACAACTTGACCCCAAAGAACTAGTTAATTATAGACCAATCTCGAATCTCCCTTTTCTGTCCAAGATACTAGAAAAGGTGGTATCCACACAATTATATTCCTTCTTAGAGAAAAATGGTATATGTGAGGATTTCCAGTCAGGATTTAGACCGTATCATAGTACTGAGACTGCTCTTCTTAGAGTTACAAATGATCTGCTCTTATCATCTGATCGTGGGTGTATCTCTCTATTAGTTTTATTGGATCTTAGTGCTGCGTTTGACACAATTGACCACAACATTCTTTGCCATAGACTTGAATACTTTGTTGGCATCAGTGGAAGTGCATTAGCATGGTATAAATCGTACTTATATGACCGCCATCAGTTCGTAGCAGTGAATGAAGATGTATCCTATCGATCACAAGTGCAGTATGGAGTACCTCAAGGCTCAGTACTAGGGCCGCTACTCTTCACGCTTTATATGTTACCCTTGGGAGATATCATCAGGAAACATGGTGTTAGCTTTCACTGTTATGCTGATGATACTCAGCTCTATATTTCTTCGCAGCCCGGTGAAACACACCAATTTGAAAAACTAATGGATTGCATAGTCGATATAAAAAACTGGATGACGAGTAATTTCTTACTGCTAAATTCTGAAAAAACAGAGGTGTTAATTATAGGACCTAAAAACGCCGCTTGTAATAACCTGGAACACTGTCTAAGACTTGATGGTTGCTCTGTCAATTCTTCATCATCAGTTAGGAACCTAGGTGTGCTACTTGATCGCAATCTTTCCTTAGAAAGCCACGTTTCTAGCATTTGTAAAACTGCATTTTTCCATCTCAAAAATATATCTAAATTACGGCCTTTGCTCTCAATGTCAAATGCAGAAATGTTAATCCATGCATTTATGACCTCAAGGTTAGATTATTGTAATGCTTTATTGGGTGGTTGTTCTGCACGCTTAGTAAACAAACTACAGCTAGTCCAAAATGCAGCAGCAAGAGTTCTTACTAGAACCAGGAAGTATGACCATATTAGCCCGGTCCTGTCAACACTGCACTGGCTCCCTATCAAGCATCGCATAGATTTTAAAATATTGCTTATTACTTATAAAGCCCTGAATGGTTTAGCACCTCAGTATTTGAATGAGCTCCTTTTACATTATAATCCTCTACGTCCGCTACGTTCTCAAAACTCAGGCAATTTGATAATACCTAGAATATCAAAATCAACTGCAGGCGGCAGATCCTTTTCCTATTTGGCACCCAAACTCTGGAATAACCTACCTAACATTGTTCGGGAGGCAGACACACTCTTGCAGTTTAAATCTAGATTAAAGACCCATCTCTTTAACCTGGCATACACATAACATACTAATATGCTTTTATTATCCAAATCTGTTAAAGGATTTTTAGGCTGCATTAATTAGGTAAACCGGAACCGGAAACACTTCCCATAACAACCTATGTACTTGCTACATCATTAGAAGAATGGCATCTACGCTAATATTTGTCTGTTTCTCTCTTGTTCCGAGGTCACCGTGGCCACCAGATCCAGTCTGTGTCCAGATCAGAGGGTCACTGCAGTCACCCGGATCCAGTACGTATCCAGACCAGATGGTGGATCAGCACCTAGAAAGGACCTCTACATCCCTGAAAGACAGCGGAGACCAGGACAACTAGAGCCCCAGATACAGATCCCCTGTAAAGACCTTGTCTCAGAGGAGCACCAGGACAAGACCACAGGAAACAGATGATTCTTCTGCACAATCTGACTTTGCTGCAGCCTGGAATTGAACTACTGGTTTCGTCTGGTCAGAGGAGAACTGGCCCCCCAACTGAGCCTGGTTTCTCCCAAGGTTTTTTTCTCCATTCTGTCACCGATAGAGTTTCGGTTCCTTGCCGCTGTCGCCTCTGGCTTGCTTAGTTGGGGACACTTCATCTACAGCGATATCGTTGACTTGATTGCAAATAAATGCACAGACACTATTTAACTGAACAGAGATGACATAACTGAATCCAATGATGAATTGCCTTTAACCATTTTTTAACTGCCATTTTTGCATTATTGACACTGTTTTCCTAATGAATGTTGTTCAGTTGCTTTGACGCAATGTATTTTGTTTAAAGCGCTATATAAATAAAGGTGACATTGACAATAAACTGTCTACAACTCGTTTATACCACTGTCTTTGTCCAAGCTATATGTGTTTTATTTATAATGATTTTCTATAGGAGAAAAACATTTAATGTACAATTTAACGCACTGCGATATGTACTCGTCTGCTTGCCTGAGCCGCCGTACGGAGTTGATCCTTTTCAAATGACGTCACAGGTAGCGGAGAGTGCAAGTGGCGATTACAAGTGACATTGTAATTTAGTTTCTTTTTTCTTGTCTTCCCACCTGGCTACTGTTGTAAAATATTGAGAGATTCAAACAAAAAGTTATCAATAAATAGAACAAAATAAAAAAATATACACTGCAAGTGACGTTGCTAGCAGAAGCACAAGTGTCTGAGAGTGCAAGTCTGAGAATGTAAGTCTGAGAGTGCAAGTGCAAGTCTGCAGCCAGACCCTTCTCGTGGCAGCAGAGTATGTAAGGGCACCTGTATGTCACTTCCTCCAGCTTATTCTGTGTGGTCCCAAGGATTTCCCTGGCCAGCCAGGAGATATAATCCCTCCAGCATGTCTTGGGTCTGCTCCAGGGTCTCTTGCCAGTTGGACATGCCTTGCATTCTATCCAGATGTCCAAACCACCTCACCTGGTTATTTTCAACATAGAGGAGCAGTGTCTCTACTCTTAGTCTCTCATGGGTATCTGAGATTTCCACACTGTCTTAGTGTCAGCCCAGACACTCTGCGGAGAAAAGTCATTTCTGCCATCCATGATCGTTCTTTTGGTCATTACCCAGAGCTCATGACCATAGGTGGAGATTGGAACATAGATTGACTGGAAAATAGAGAGCTTCACCTTCAGGCTAAGCTCTGTCTACACCACGATAGCCCCTTTCCCGCTGAAAACCGTGGCCTCAGATTTGGAAGTGCTTACCCTAATTTCATATTTTTAGATAAATCATTAAGGCCAAAACAGGTGAGCATAGGCCAGCATAAGTTTATTCATCTGTAAGAAGTGATGCATCAAGTACTAAACTGACTGCAAATGTTCAATGATTCCGTCAGCCCTCCTTGAACCCATTCTCCTTTATGAATCCTCCTTTTATCAACTGTCTTTGTTTTATATTTCTTGTGTATTTTTACTACAGTGATTCTGTCCGGATTTGAAGGTGCTGGAACAGTCCAGAGTATGTTGTGCATAGCCAAGTGCCAAATGTTTCATCAAAAACAACCGGATGAGCCCTCGCCTCTGATGTCATGCCAACAGACTGTTCACAGACCATTCATAAAACTGCTCTTTTTTGCCAGAATGGAAACACAAAGGTCATCCAGAGCATCCTCAATTCACTCACTGAAAGTGTTTGTTGTTTTGCTTCTATTTGTCCAATATTCATTGCTCTGTCTTTTGTTTTAAAATATCTGAAAATCTCAACATGCTTAATTACTATACACAGAGTAGAGTTTCCTTCCAACTCAGCCTCCCCTATACTTGACTCAGATAAACTGCCACACAATAATTATTGTGTCTTTTATATTATAACAACACATGTAAACTACGATTAAAGTATACACGAGAAACAAATTCTCCTTTGGATATAAATACAGAAATAAACATAAGCAAAATACTAATTTAAACACCATAAGGGTTATTCAAACCCCATTTGACTTTCTTTCTTCTAGTGGAACACAGTCAGTAGGTTTAATAGAATAATGCATGTCTTTTTCCACAGAAAGAAAATTAATGAGAGCACATTATTAAAAAGAAACAAATAAATAAGTGTACAATTAATAAAAAAAAAAGACTTGTTTTGTAAGCGATCATCTACAAATATTTCAGTTTCATCTGTGTTAGCATGTGTGATTCATTATTATTTTTTAGGCACTGTGAGGCTGTAATATACTATATATTCATCTGAAAGTAAGACTGTAAATCCAGCTTTGGGCAAAACAATGTTGTTGACTATCCTCATTATTGTTTTGTGGAAAAAATAATAAGCATAGTATTGCTAATCTTTGACCCAAAATGCAAAAGCTCTGAAAATTGCATTTCTTCTTTTTCCTCTGTTTTTTTTTTTTTATATCTATCTGGGGGAAACAGTATGAAATTCTGTGAGCACCAGATGATTTGTTTTCATCCCACTTGCAAAACAAACTAGAGCTATAGAAATCATTCAGCAATCTCTGCATTAATGCTTAATTCCTCTGTATATACAATACTGAAAAATAGAATCTGCTGTCCCTCGCCTCTCATAACCAACGCTTTGGTTCTTTTCCAAGAATGATTTTTGAAACAAGTTGTTAAAAAGCCAGGTCTCTTTGCACAATGAGTGTGGTATGTCAGATTCATGCATTGATTTGGTGTATCTTTTCCCGAAGGTTAATGCGTGATCACCCAGTGTGGGACAAAAAGACATCAAATACATCAGACTGCTTTGGTTTAGAAAATTTTATTTTTTTCTCTATTAGTTTTTCTTTGCCTGCATTGTGATTCATCTTAAAGTAATTTAAATGTACAGCTTCAACAGAGTGTTACTTTTTGTTTATCTTTAGATTGTTTTGCTTTTAAAGTGAACTGTTTAATGTCTGCACTTCAGCATCCACAAATGAAGTTGAAAAAAAAAACTAATAATAATAATAATAAAAAAAAAAAACTAATAATAATAATAATAATAATGACTGTTCAAATGCAACCTCACATTTGTCATTAGGTGGACAAAAGAGATGGTTGTAGCTTTAAACCAGGGGTTCTTAACCTTTTTGATGTCGGGGCCCAAATTTTACAGTACAAAGTGGCCCAGGGCCCAATCAAATATTAGCACTGTATTGGTTTATTGATCTCAGCCTTGGTTTGATTTGTATTCAATAACTAAATGAAATCCACTTGCAGTTTAACAGTTTATTATTCATGTGTATATAAACCTGCACATAAAACAAGATATCAAACACACAACAATTCAAGGAACAAATCAATCTGCATCAAGAACAAAATTAAAAGGCTCAAGTCAGGCATATTAACACAAAAATCAGTAAGATTTGACAGATTTTACTTACAAAAAAATTACATTTATATAAAATAAAAACAATAAAATGTTTTGCTAAAATAAATTCAAAATAATATTTTTCAAATTAAATAAGTTGTAAATGAAAATTGAAATAAAGTGCAAATGAAAAAATATAGGCATCCTGACGGACCGCTCCTGGAACGCACTAATTCAGCGCGTGCAGCACAGCAAAAATAGACAAGGTACAGGCGGATCAGAAGCACAGTGGTAGGATTCGCGAGACCACGTGATTTGCCTGTCCAACACTACACCCTATGGTCCAACATTATTTTCTTGATTTCTGTGTGATCTAACATGGTTGGCTAAATGTTAATGATTTGTCCGGTTTAATTATGTTTATTCCAGTGCAGTTAAACTCCTGCAGTTAAACTCCACACCACAATTCCTTTTTTTTTAAATTGTCCTTGTAAAAAGGATCTGTGGTGTCATATAATAACATGATGTTTTTCAACTTTAAGGATGAACCTCTTGTCATCTATTTCTGGCCGCATGAATATAGTAATGTGAAATATGATTGGGAGTCTGCACAGGGTGTTTATTTTGAAATGCACATTATTTTTTTTCATGATTTTTCGTCAGAAATAGACTAGGTGCCTATCTTTAGCGAAGTGGCGCGGAGAGCTACTTCTGGGATGCTTTTGAAAAGTGCCGCAGAACGTCTGGTGTAAACACAAGCATAGACTAGAGTGACCGCCATCAGCTCCGGTAATGCGCCGCAGACGTGTGCAGTGGAAATCAGGGTGAAACAGGCGTAACTTTTGCTTCAGGCTACGGTTCTTCTGCTTATTAGCGTTTGTTAAACAACTGAGGCATTACTGCCACTAGTGGTGGGATGGTGTATTGTAACTGTCTCATGGATAACAAGTGGTCATTCTGGTGTCTTCAATTGATAACTTGTTTGGTCCCGCGGCCCTCGCGGCCCACAGGTGAAAAATGTCAATTTTTTTGCGGCCCTCCAGGTGGCGCTCATGGTCCAAGCATGGGCCGCGGCCCTATGGTTAAGAATAGGTGCTTTAAACTGTCTTCAGTTTAATGAAATTCACAATATAAACAAAAATGTTTAAATTAGGCTAGGCAAGTTTATTTATATAGAACATTTCATACACAATGGTAATTCAAAGTGCTTTACATAAAAGGAAGTAAAATAATCATAAAAAATCATTGTTCTGGATGAGCTGCAGCTGTCTAATGGTCTTCTTGGGAAGGCCGGTGAAGAGACCATTACAACAGTCTTCCCTGCTGGTGATAAAGGCATGAACAAGTTTCTCCAAGTCTTGACTAGAAACAAAACATCTAATTCCTTCAATGTTTTTGAGATGATAGTATGCTGATTTAGTTACTGCTTTGACATGACTACTGAAACTAAGGTCCGTCTCTAGAATCACACCAAGATTGGATACCCTTAGAGTCAAGTTATGCATTCATCTTGTGAACTTCGTCTTTGTTTCCAAATTAAATTACTTCAGTTTTCTCCTTGTTTAACTGAAGACATTTTTGACACATCCAACTGTTAGGAGCATAGCATCTGACTCGCTGCTTGTTATTTGGTGTTGTAAAGGCTGATGTGTCATTGGGAATGAGGCCACTGGCTGAGGGCCCAGGTAACATGGTGAGACACATTTCCTAGAGGCGCTACCTGTGATCTTCCTCATCACAGAGAACCAGCAAATGAATCCACTGGCCATGCATTTATGTCAAGGGAAATAGCAGTAGGATAACATGACCAAGAGTGAATTTCAGAAACAAACACAATACTTGTGAAGAAGCTGTCCTTTTTTGTGTTGATTTTCAATTGGAATGAACAGAATATTTCTCAGTTGTATATGTATGTACACATAGTGGCTCCATAATGCATTTGGACACATAAGTCACACTTCACTCCGTTATAATATCACTGTGTAAATAAAAGATATTAAAAATAAGTGTAAATCTGCAAACATGTGTCTGAACATTTTCTGAGCCATTGTACAATAATTTGCAAATTGTATATGAGGCAGCTCTTTAAAATTGCAATCGAAAACTGAATTTAACTGATGATAAATAAAATAGAATCAGCCGGATGATTCCATGAATTCAATTTTAATAGAATAAATAAGGATTTTTAACAATTTATGAATCTGTAAATTTGATAATAGACAAATGATTTACATTTTTGATGCTGTTAATATGACAATATTGTATATTTTACACAAATGTACAAAATTACTCAAATTAGCATGTGGTAGAAAAATATTCATTAATAGTCAAATACATAGTAATACTCATTACCTTTTCTTTTATTGTGTTTTGGCTTACAGTGTGGCTTGGTCCTCTGTGTTGCCCTGTGTTGCAAGGCTCTTTGTACGTCACTAACTCAGTTAGCTGGATTTGAATGTTGACAATTTGACATTGACAGAACTCCTCCTGCCTGCGGGTGTCGCTGTTGGACAGTGTTTTCTCTACTTCCTGTTGGCCTTCTGTAGCAAATCGTAGCTCCGTGTAGCTGTTTTTATTTTATTTTTTTCTTTATCTTACTATCACTCTCTGTTTTTTAAAGTGTTTTTCACAAGTTCATCAAACAACCGCAGTAAGAATTTTCATCAAGCACGGTGAGTAATGGCTTCTCCCGTCATTGTTACTTGCACCTCTTGCCACATGTACAGCTTATCTATCTCTGTCGCTGATGAGGGATTCACATGTGATAAATGCAGGGAAATAGTTAGGCTGACAGAGAAGATTTCAGAATTAGAGACACGCATCCAAACTTTAATTGAGGACAGTAAGAATGTTAGGGCTCTAGATACGGCTTTGGATGCGTCTAGCTCAGGGATTCCTGTACATTGTTCAGTTCCGGAAACAGAGCCCCTGCAGCAGGGCAACTGGGTGACGGTGAGGCAGCGTAGTCGTGGGTCAAAACACCGCTCCTCTGTTCCGATCAAAACATTAAACAGGTTCTCCCCACTCAGTGATGCACCCACTGAGAAACCTGATGAAAGTGCTCTAGTTATTGGTGATTCTATTGTACGGAACGTGAATATAGAGACACCAGCCACCATAGTCAAATGTTTACCGGGAGCCAGAGCACCTGACATCTTGGCAAATTTAAAAGTGCTGGCTAATGCTAAACGTAAATACAGTAAGATTGTTATTCATGCCGGCGCTAATGATGTTCGACTTCGCCAGTCGGAGATCACTAAAAATAACATTAAAGAGGTGTGTAAACTTGCAAGCACGATGTCAGACACTGTAATATGCTCTGGTCCCCTCCCTGCTTACCGTGGTGATGAGATGCATAGCAGATTGTCATCACTCAATGGCTGGATGTCTAAGTGGTGCCCACAGAATAACATAGGTTTCATAGACAATTGGACGAGCTTTTGGGGCAGACCTGACCTGTTGAAAAGAGATGGTCTTCATCCCTCCTGGGGTGGCGCCACTCTTCTCTCTAGAAATATGGCTTAGTGTTTATACTTGACTAACTGGGGCCCAGGTCAGGAAGCTGACAGACTGGCTAAACCGACCGTCTGCTAGCTGCCTCACGTCACAGAGGTCAGTTAATTCTCAGCACATAGAGACTTTTTCACCTAGATATCACACTATAGAGACTGTGTCTGTTCCCCGAACTAGAAAAAAAACAAAAAACGTCCAAACCAAGTTAAGATTAACAATTTAATTGAGGTTCAACAAATAAAAAACAGAAGCAATACGGATAAACAAATGATAAAGCTTGGCTCATTGAATATCAGATCCCTTTCTACGAAAACACTTTTTGTAAATAATATGATCACTGATCATAATATAGATGTACTCTGTTTGACAGAAACCTGGCTAAAACCTGATGATTACATTATTTTAAATGAGTCCACCCCCCAAGATTACTGTTATAAACATGAGCCACGTCTAAAAGGCAAAGGTGGAGGTGTTGCTACAATTTATAACAACGTTTTCAGGATTTCTCAGAGGGCAGGCTTCAAGTATAACTCGTTTGAAGTAATGGTGCTTCATATAACATTATCCAGAGAAACAAATGTTAATGATAAATCCCCTGTTATGTTTGTACTGGCTACTGTATACAGGCCACCAGGGCACCATACAGACTTTATTAAAGAGTTTGGTGATTTTACATCCGAGTTAGTTCTGGCTGCAGATAAAGTCTTAATAGTTGGTGATTTTAATATCCATGTTGATAATGAAAAAGATGCATTGGGATCAGCATTTATAGACATTCTGAACTCTATTGGTGTTAGACAACACGTTTCAGGACCTACTCATTGTCGAAATCATACTCTAGATTTAATACTGTCACATGGAATTGATGTTGATGGTGTTGAAATTATTCAGCCAAGTGATGATATCTCAGATCATTATTTAGTTCTGTGCAAACTTCATATAGCCAAAATTGTAAATTCTACTTATTGTTACAAGTATGGAAGAACCATCACTTCTAACACAAAAGAATCCTTTTTAAGTTATCTTCCTGATGTAACCAAATTCCTTAGCATATCCAAAACCTCAGAACAACTTGATGATGTAACAGAAACTATGGACTCTCTCTTTTCTAGCACTTTAAATAAAGTTGCCCCTTTACGCTTAAGGAAGGTTAAGGAAAACAGTTTGACACCATGGTATAATGAGCATACTCGCACCCTAAAGAGAGCAGCCCGAAAAATGGAGCGCAGCTGGAGGAAAACAAAACTAGAGGTATTTCGTATTGCTTGGCGGGAAAGTAGCATATCCTACAGAAAAGCATTAAAAACTGCTAGATCTGATTACTTTTCTTCTCTTTTAGAAGAAAACAAAAATAACCCCAGGTATTTATTCAATACAGTGGCTAAATTAACGAAAAATAAAGCCTCAACAAGTGTTGACATTTCCCAACACCACAGCAGTAATGACTTTATGAACTACTTTACTTCTAAAATTGATACTATTAGAGATAAAATTGCAACCATTCAGCCGTCAGCTACAGTATCACATCAGACAGTGCACTATAGACCCCCTGAGGAACAGTTCCACTCATTCTCTACTATAGTAGAGGAATAATTGTATAAACTTGTTAAATCATCTAAACCAACAACATGTATGTTAGACCCTATACCATCTAAGCTCCTAAAAGAGGTGCTTCCAGAAGTCATAGATCCTCTTCTGACTATTATTAATTCCTCATTGTCATTAGGATATGTCCCCAAAACCTTCAAACTGGCTGTTATTAAGCCTCTCATCAAAAAACCACAACTTGACCCCAAAGAACTAGTTAATCATAGACCAATCTCGAATCTCCCTTTTCTGTCCAAGATACTAGAAAAGGTGGTATCCTCACAATTATATTCCTTCTTAGAGAAAAATGGTATATGTGAGGATTTCCAGTCAGGATTTAGACCGTATCATAGTACTGAGACTGTTCTCCTTAGAGTTACAAATGATCTGCTCTTATCATCTGATCGTGGGTGTATCTCTCTATTAGTTTTATTGGATCTTAGTGCTGCATTTGACACAATTGACCACAACATTCTTTTGCATAGACTTGAACACTTTGTTGGCATCAGTGGAAGTGCATTAGCATGGTTTAAATCGTACTTATATGACCGCCATCAATTCATAGCAGTGAATGAAGATGTATCCTATCGATCACAAGTGCAGCATGGAGTACCTC
Organism: Carassius carassius; assembly: GCF_963082965.1. Taxonomy (NCBI): domain Eukaryota; kingdom Metazoa; phylum Chordata; class Actinopteri; order Cypriniformes; family Cyprinidae; genus Carassius; species Carassius carassius. The sequence continues at coordinate 5,075,647 of NC_081769.1, read as the reverse complement.
AAGGCTCAGTACTAGGGCCGCTACTCTTCACGCTTTATATGTTACCCTTGGGAGATATCATCAGGAAACATGGTGTTAGCTTTCACTGTTATGCTGATGATACTCAGCTCTATATTTCTTCGCAGCCCGGTGAAACACACCAATTTGAAAAACTAATGGATTGCATAGTCGATATAAAAAACTGGATGACGAGTAATTTCTTACTGCTCAATTCAGAAAAAACAGAGGTGTTAATTATAGGACCTAAAAATGCCGCTTGTAATAACCTAGAACACTGTCTAAGACTTGATGGTTGCTCTGTCAATTCTTCGTCATCAGTTAGGAACCTAGGTGTGCTATTTGACCGCAATCTTTCCTTAGAAAGCCACGTTTCTAGCATTTGTAAAACTGCATTTTTCCATCTCAAAAATATATCTAAATTACGACCTATGCTCTCAATGTCAAATGTGGAAATGTTAATCCATGCATTTATGACCTCAAGGTTAGATTATTGTAATGCTTTATTGGGTGGTTGTTCTGCACGCTTAGTAAACAAACTACAGCTAGTCCAAAATGCAGCAGCAAGAGTTCTTACTAGAACCAGGAAGTATGACCATATTAAAATATTGCTTATTGCTTATAAAGCCCTGAATGGTTTAGCACCTCAGTATTTGAATGAGCTCCTTTTACATTATAATCCTCTACGTCCGCTACGTTCTCAAAACTCAGGCAATTTGATAATACCTAGAATATCAAAATCAACTGCGGGCGGCAGATCCTTTTCCTATTTGGCGCCTAAACTCTGGAATAACCTACCTAAAATTGTTCGGGAGGCAGACACACTCTTGCAGTTTAAATCTAGATTAAAGACCCATCTCTTTAACCTGGCATACACATAACATACTAATATGCTTTTATTATCCAAATCCATTAAAGGATTTTTAGGCTGCATTAATTAGGTAAACCGGAACCGGAAACACTTTCCATAACACCCTATGTACTTGCTACATCATTAGAAGAATGGCATCTACGCTAATATTTGTCTGTTTCTCTCTTGTTCCGAGGTCACCGTGGCCACCAGATCCAGTCTGTGTCCAGATCAGAAGGTCACTGCAGTCACCCGGATCCAGTACGTATCCAGACCAGATGCTGGATCAGCACCTAGAAAGGACCTCTACATCCCTGAAAGACAGCGGAGACCAGGGCAACTAGAGCCCCAGATACAGATCCCCTGTAAAGACCTTGTCTCAGAGGAGCACCAGGACAAGACCACAGGAAACAAATGATTCTTCTGCACAATCTGACTTTGCTGCAGCCTGGAATTGAACTACTGGTTTCGTCTGGTCAGAGGAGAACTGGCCCCCCAACTGAGCCTGGTTTCTCCCAAGGTTTTTTTCTCCATTCTGTCACCGATGGAGTTTCGGTTCCTTGCCGCTGTCGCCTCTGGCTTGCTTAGTTGGGGACACTTCATCTACAGCGATATCGTTGACTTGATTGCAAATAAATGCACAGACACTATTTAACTGAACAGAGATGACATAACTGAATCCAATGATGAACTGCCTTTAACAATCATTTTTGCATTATTGACACTGTTTTCCTAATGAATGTTGTTCAGTTGCTTTGACGCAATGTATTTTGTTTAAAGCGCTATATAAATAAAGGTGACTTTGACTTTGACTTAGATACTTTCTTTGGGCAAACACTGCAGTATTTTATGTTGGTGATTTTGTTGAGGTCAAGCAACTGCTGTTTCCAGTTATTCCAGCTATTCTAATAATTATAAATGTGTTGTGCGGCTGTTCTGCTGGGGAGAGATTTCTAGTTTTTTTTTCTTCTCTGCATGGTTGTTTGGTTTTACTGTGACACTAACCTTTGGTGACTTTATCTCTTGGGGTGTCTGTGAGTCACTGGTGTGCTAGTAGTGTGATCAACTGTTCCTGGGCTCCTAACTTCCCTAGAAGGTGATTGCGCACTCACTCTCTGTCTCTCTTAAGCCCCGTTCTCACCTCCAGCAACATGCAGAGAAAAAAATTATATGATCCCATTCATTTTCAATGGAAAGCTGGCGATTTCTGGCAATCCAAGCAACAGTAACAGTTGGTAACTGGATGCAGGCATGTCCAGTGACATAAAAAGTTTAGAAATGTTAATACAAATTAAGAGTGACTTGCAACAAATTATTGGAGTAATGATAGTGTGAGATTGAAGCTCACACCTTATCTTTCTCAAGTGCAGGCAAGGCAGGACTATTTGGGCCAGTTTTACAAAAGAGGGCAAATTAGCGCAATAGCGCAATTCCAAAACAGTGCCAATGGGTGTGGAAATTTCTGATTGATTTAGGTCTACAAATTAAAGAACACAGACGCAACATCTCATTTACATATTGACCAAGACAATATATCAAATGCAGTGTAAATTAACATAGTCACAAATAAAGAATAAAGAAATAATAAAGCCACAGTACTTTGAAAAAAATATATAAAATAAAATAAAAATTAAGAATTGCAAGAAGTTGTGAAAACACGGGTGATGTCTTTTATTTCCTGAAGCAAATAAAAAAAAATAAAAAAAACATGGCTTAGCAAACAATATGTTCAGATAATGTGTTCTTCTGGCATTACAAATAAATTAATATGTGTTGAAAAAATCCTCTCCCTTCTACTATGCACTCTGTTCTCTGCGGTGCCTCCTCCAAGCAACAACAATTGCAGCCATTTCAAGAGCAAGAGAGTTTTAGACATGCCTCTTTGGGGGGATTTAAATAATGACACAAATACCAGTAATTTGACAAGCACAAACATTAGTAAATGCCGTTGCGTGATTCATTTGAATACTCTCCTCCCATAAAGTTTGCGTGCTAAAGGGAAACTCCTGTGGCTGTCTTCACACTCACAATATTTTGGACTGAGAACCACATGTACTTATAGGTGTGAGTCTCAAAATGTCCTGTTCACACAGCAGCTTATGATAGAAGCTCAGATACTGTCTGAATGAACATGCAACTTAAATCAAGCCTACATTCTGTAACTATCACCTGTAAGTAGTGCCCAACTGAGGCTCATCCATCAAATTATTGTATAACTCGGAAAAAAGCAGAGCATCTGAGTCAGGTGCGGACCAAAAAAAAACATGGGAGCAGCTCCGAACAGCATTGAACTTGCAACCATATTTGCTTTTGGGAAATGCACCCAAGTATAAAACAGCAGGGCTTCACTAAAAAAAAAACATGAACTTGAACATTCACTGTGAGTTTTGTGTAGAATATATAGAATGCTTTTGCTACTCCCATACTGTAAATAACCAAAATTTGTGTGAATGAAACTACATTAATAACTCAAATACAAGACTGACAACTGTATTCTGCTATATGATTTACCGGTATCTTGGGTATAAAAAATAATAATGTGCATGTGTGATGAGTTTGCATGGCTGCAATTCACATTAAAAGTTTCCACTGCACATTATTCATTATTAGGGACAAAAGGTCATTATTTGGCAAATCTGAATAATGTTTTAGAATTTTTTGACTACATGACTGAGATAGATTCATAATTTGTTAAATCAACCAGATATAAATTAACGATATAATGCTATAGTTCTACTGTAGTTTATAGTAACACTCTCTAGCAGAAGAACGTTACTTTCAACTATTTAAAGAAATCTGATATAAATGTCAGCTGAAATCACATTTCTAAAGAAATGTACAGACATGCAACCCACTAAATAACAATAGAGCAAGTCTGAATGTCAGAATTAGGAATACCCCACAGGTTACTCAACAGACAGAGATAAACAACATACATTGTCAAAGCAACAGGCTCTGCCAACCCCTAAGGTGCACTTTTAACTTTTAACCCCTTAGTGGTTTGCTATTCATGTTTTTTAACTCTGACTTTTGACTTTTTGTAACAATTTTATCAATTTAGTACTTCTCTGAACAAACCTAGAACTTTGTACTGCAAAACATCCCATGTTTCAGCCCATGTTTCGCTTAAGTTGGATAAAAAGCATCAGCTAAATTAATAAATGTAAAGTGTAATATTGATTTCACATAATTTCAGTGATTTTGGCAGTATTAGTGTAGCTACATAAAAAAATAAAATAAATGTTGAACCTCTGGTTAACCTACTATTATGCAATTTGTTACATATGATAAAATGAAACAGAATAATAGTGTCAAGAGTGGTTGAGGTTTTAGGTTTGCATAATCGCATCCCACAATGTTAGTTCATACTAATATGAATAAATATGCTATTCTAATCCCAAATATCTTATCACAACTTCAAACAAGACGTCTGGCTTTGAGTGTGATGAAATAATAAGATTGCACAGGTAATTATTTGCAAACCGATATACAGTTAGTACTGATAATTTTATGATTAAATAAAATAAACTGGTAATTAATATTTGTTTTAATCACTGTATGCTAAATGCACTGGGTAGCTACAAATTAATTAGTTATGAATGCTTTTATAGTTTTTAGCTGCTTCTCCAGGCCTTTAGGAGGATCAGTGCTTAGTCTATGAGCAAGGTCAGGTCTTGACAGGTCTGTGGTGCAAACCTAAATTGGAGAGGCAATTAGACCAGACGGGGTAGAGAGGGAGCAGAGAGGAGTGATGAATTACTGTAGGCTCACAAATGGACACAAAAAATGGCCTCTGGTGTATTCCCCAACAGACTCACAAAACTCGATGCTAGATATGACAGCAGGTCTTTGCAGACGTTCACAGTAAAATGCTCCTCAAGGATTTAAGAGAAAACCTACTTTCTGAGCAACATGCCAAAACTATTTGCTCACATATATAAATAAATAACTAAATAAATACACATACATTTATAGATACGAATGTTATGGCCTGTAGCTAGTCAGGGGTTGTTCACAAATGGCTCATTTTAAAAATAGGCTTCCAAATGGGGTATTGTTTCATTTGTTTGCAGAATTAAATTATCATTAAGTTAAACTTTTATTTTAATATATTGAAGTTAAGTGTTTTGATAGTGTATAATAAGTTTTGACAATAGAATAATGGCTTATTTGCAGATCAATACATATTAAATGTCTGCTGGGTAACACTTTATTCTGATAATCCACTTTAGACATTCTACTAATAGTAAGTAATTTTGCAACTAAATGTCAACTAGCAGTCATTAGAGTATTAGTAGACTGTCTGCTTAATATCTTCTAACACTTTATTTTGATGAGTGAGTGGCGTGACATACAGCCAAGTATGGTGACCCATACTCAGAATTTGTGCTCTGCTTTTTACCCATCCAAAGTGCACACACACAGAGCAGTGATAACACACACATTGTGAACACACACCCAGAGCAGTGGGCAGCCATTTATGCTGCGGCAGCCGGGGAGCAGTTGGGGGTTCAGTGCCTTCAGTTGTGGTATTGAAGGTGGAGAGAGACCTGTACATGCACTCCCCCCACCTACAATTCCTGCCGGCCCGAGACTCGAACTCACAACCTTTCGATTGTGAGTCCGACTCTCCAACCATGACTTCCCCATGTGTCCACAACATACTGACTATAAGAAATATATTATTCTGCTAACCCTAAACCTAGAGTCTAATAGGTATGTAGATGGTTTAAAGTGGACTATCAACATAAAGTGTAACCATCTGCTGTATTTTTTTATTGTATTTTTTTTTTTAATTGCTTGTTACAATAAATTATGAACATGGTTAATTGATCAGTTCCTTTAAAGAGGCCATACTTCATTACACTGTTTTTGTTCATGGTTAGGTTTAAGGTAGGGTTTAGACATATTTACATTTAATCATTAAGCAGACGCTTTTATCAAAAGCATCTTACAAATGAGAACAATAGCAGTAATCAGTCCAACGAGAGAACTACAACAAGATAGAAGTGCCATGACACGTCTCAATTAGTGTAGCCCAGTACACGTAGCAATGCATCTGGAGGGTGCATAAGTTTGAACTACTGAGTTTAGGTATATCGGTGCAGTTTCAGTAGTTGTCTTGTAGGCAAGCATCAGTACCCTGAATTTGATGCGAGCGGATCAAGCGAACTGATCTAAATCAGTTGGAGAGGCTTGATAGAACATGCAGGAAGGCCTATACTGATTATCGATCACAACTACTGGGTTTATTTGCTGGCTATAGTGCTGGATTTAGAGAGGGTTTCTTAAGCAGTGTGCTTACCCGAGCATGTTTAAATGCTGTGGGAAATGTACCAGTGTGAAGAGAGTTGTTGATAAGGTATGCCTGTAGAAGAAATGGCCTGAAGGGGGTGAGTGGGGATAGGATCAAGTGGACAAGTAGTAGGATAATCGGAAATGATAAGTTTGGAAAGTTTGGTCTGTTTTTTGAGCGTGGAGAGAAGGAGGAGAGAGAGTGTGTAATAGTCATTATGAAGTTATCATCAGTCTGCTTATTTGTGAAGAAATCAGCTATAAGAGTTGATTGAAGGAGGAGGGGGAGGAGGACATAACGTTTTGAAAAGTGTGCAAGAATGGTTGTTAAAAAAAGGAGAATATCAGGGGTGATGCATGCTGATCTGGCCGACAGTGGGCAAATGTTGTCCATGCAAGAAGTTAGAGTGAAGCAAAGAGTGTCAGTAGCACTGTTTGTTTCCAATACTGAAAACCGAGATGGTGAAGGAAGTGAGGATGAAACTATAGAAGATAGGCGAGAGTGAGAGATTGAGCATAGGTTACGTTGAACGGTGCCCTGCGGAGGAGTGTGTGCTGTGTCAGGAGTAAATGTGAGGTTAGAAGTGATGAGGAAGTGGTCTGAGGTGTGCAGTAGAGTAACTAAAGTATTGACAGTGGAGCAATAGCATGTGTAGATGAGGTCCATTTGGTTACTTGATTTGTGAGTAGCTGTGGTAGACTCTTGCTTGAGATCAAATGAGGTGAGCAGAGTGTTGAAGTCAGCAGCCTGGGGGTTTCCTAGGTGGATGTTGAAGTCACTGAGCAGTACCATAAGAGTACCATCCTCTGTAACACATACAACTCCTCCAAGAAGTTTCTCAGTTGACCTGGGGGATGATAAATAACTACAAAGTGGATTTTAACAGGGTGGGTAATCATAATTGCATGTGATTCGAATGAATTGTTGCCTATAAGAGATGGCTGAAGATCAAATTTCCATTCAATTGTGATAAGGAGACCAGTACCTCCACCCCTCCGAGTCGTGTGAGGGGTGTGATAAAAAGTTAAATTAGTGGAGAGGGCTGCAAGAGCGGCAGTGTCCTCGGGTTTGATCCAAGTCTTAGTTAGGGCCATGAGGTGGAGACCAGAATGAGTAGCAATAGAATAAATAAGTTCTGCTTTGTTAACAGCAGACTGGCAGCTCCAGAGACCAACTGGATTAGAGAGTAAAGTAGTAGAGGTCAGAGGGACAGGCCGTAAATTATTAGAATAGGCCTGCCTCCAACGTACAGTGCTCTCCGAGTGTTTGTAGTAATAGTAGAGATTTGAAAGCACATAGTGAGTACAATTGTCGTAATTAAGTATTTAAGAACAAGCTGTACAAAAAGTAAAGAAAGGGGAGAAAAGCAATACTCAAATGGAATCATTTCCTGTTTGTTGCTGCCATGTGTCTTGAGTTTGAGCTCTGTCACGTTAATTCTTTATTGACTATTTTTTTTTATCTTAAAATTTATTTTATACACCATAATTTTCATTTCTATATACTTCTTTATATCCTCTATCATATTAATAATTGGAATCTTTTCTGGGATTGTCGTAGGCTTTTTTTGTAAGCCAATTCTCAAATAACTGCTATGATGGCTTTTGTTCTACCTGCTTAAATGATAGAAGTACTTGCACTGTCCAATCTATTAAGATTGATTGAAACGTGATTAAACCAGAAAAAAAATAATAAATGAACAAAATTTTTAAAGTTTGGGCTCATAAACATTAGATCACTCACACCCAAATCAGTTATTGTAAATTAAATGATCACAGAAATTAGTTTTGATGTCGGCTAAACCGACCGTCTGCTAGCTGCCTCACGTCACAGAGGTCAGCTAATTCTCAGCACATAGAGACTCTTTCACCTAGATATCACACTATAGAGACTGTGTCTGTTCCCCGAACTAGAAAATACAAAAAATGTCCAAACCAAGTTAAGATTAACAATTTAATTGAGGTTCAACAAATAATAAACAGATGCAATATGGATAAACAAATGATAAAGCTTGGCTTATTGAATATCAGATCCCTTTCTATGAAAACACTTTTTGTAAATAATATGATCACTGATATAGATGTGCTCTGTTTGACAGAAACCTGGCTAAAACCTGATGATTACATTATTTTAAATGAGTCCACCCCTCAAGATTACTGTCATAAAAATGAGCCACGTCTAAAAGGCAAAGGGGGAGGTGTTGCTTCAATTTATAACAACGTTTTCAGGATTTCTCAGAGGGCAGGCTTCAAGTATAACTCGTTTGAAGTAATGGTGCTTCATATAACATTATCCAGAGAAACAAATGTTAACGATAAATCCCCTGTTATGTTTGTACTGGCTACTGTATACAGGCCACCAGGGCACCATACAGACTTTATTAAAGAGTTTGGTGATTTTACATCCGAGTTAGTTCTGGCTGCAGATAAAGTTTTAATAGTTGGTGATTTTAATATCCAAGTTGATAATGAAAAAGATGCATTGGGGTCAGCATTTATAGACATTCTGAACTCTATTGGGGTTAGACAACACATTTCAGGACCTACTCATTGTCGAAATCAGACTCTAGATTTAAAACTGTCACATGGAATTGATGTTGATAGTGTTGAAATTATGCAGCCAAGTGATGATATCTCAGATCATTATTTACTGTAGTTTTGTGCAAACTTCATATAGCCAAAATTGTAAATTCTACTTCTTGTTACAAGTATAGAAGAACCATCATTTCTACCACAACAGACTGCTTTTTAAGTTATCTTCCTGATGTATCCAAATTCCTTAGCATATCTAAAACCTCAGAACAACTTGATGATGTAACAGAAACTATGGACTCTCTCTTTTCTAGCACTTTAAATATAGTTGCTCCATTACGCTTAAGGAAGGTTAAGGAAAACAGTTTCACATCATGGTATAATGAGCATACTCGGACCCTAAAGAGAGCAGCCCGAAAAATGGAGCGCAGCTGGAGGAAAACAAAACTAGAGGTATTTCGTATTGCTTGGCGGGAAAGTAACCTATCCTACAGAAAAGCATTAAAAAACTGCTAGATCCGATTACTTTTCTTCTCTTTTAGAAGAAAACAAACATAACCCCAGGTATTTATTCAATACAGTGGCTAAATTAACGAACAATAAAGCCTCAACAAGTGTTGACATTTCTCAACACCACAGCAGTAATGACTTTATGAACTACTTTACTTCTCAAATCGATACTATTAGAGATAAAATTGCAACCATTCAGCCATCAGCTACAGTATCGCATCAGACAGTGCACTATAGACCCCCTGAGGAAAAGTTCCACTCATTCTCTACTATAGGAGAGGAAGAATTGTATAAACTTGTTAAATCATCTAAACCAACATCATGTATGTTAGACCCTATACCATCTAAGCTACTAAAAGAGGTGCTTCCAGAAGTCATAGATCCTCTTCTGACTATTATTAATTCCTCATTGTCATTAGGATATGTCCCCAAAACCTTCAAACTGGCTGTTATTAAGCCTCTCATAAAAAAAACACAACTTGACACCAAAGAACTAGTTAATTATAGCCCAATCTCGAATCTCCCTTTTCTGTCCAAGATACTAGAAAAGGTGGTATCCTCACAATTATATTCCTTCCTAGAGAAAAATGGTATATGTGAGGATTTCCAGTCAGGATTTAGACCGTATCATAGTACTGAGACTGCTCTCCTTAGAGTTACAAATGATCTGCTCTTATCATCCGATCGTGGGTGTATCTCTCTATTAGTTCTATTGGATCTTAGTGCTGCTTTTGACACAATTGACCACAGCATTCTTTTGCATAGACTTGAACACTTTGTTGGCATTAATGGAAGTGCATTAGCATGGTTTAAATCGTACTTATATGACCGCCATCAGTTCGTAGCAGTGAATGAAGATGTATCATATCAATCACAAGTGCAGTATGGAGTACCTCAAGGCTCAGTACTAGGGCCGCAACTCTTCACGCTTTATATGTTACCCTTGGGAGATATCATCAGGAAACATGGTGTTAGCTTTCACTGTTATGCTGATGATACTCAGCTCTATATTTCTTTGTGGCCCGGTGAAACACACCAATTTGAAATACTAATGGAATACATAGTCGATATAAAAAACTGGATGACGAGTAATTTCGTACTGCTAAATTGTGAAAAAACAGAGGTGTTAATTATAGGACCTAAAAACTCTGCTTGTAATAACCTAGAACACTGTCTAAGACTTGATGGTTGCTCTGTCAATTCTTCGTCATCAGTTAGGAACCTAGGTGTGCTATTTGATTGCAATCTTTCCTTAGAAAGCCACGTTTTTAGTATTTGTAAAACTGCATTTTTCCATCTCAAAAATATATCTAAATTACGGCCTATGCTCTCAATGTCAAATGCAGAAATGTTAATCCATGCATTTATGACCTCAAGGTTAGATTATTGTAATGCTTTATTGGGTGGTTGTTCTGCATGCTTAGTAAATAAACTACAGCTAGTCCAAAAAGCAGCAGCAAGAGTTCTTACTAGAACCAGGAAGTATGACAATATTAACCCGGTCCTGTCAACACTGCACTGGCTCCCTATCAAACATCGTATAGATTTTAAAATATTGCTTATTACTTATAAAGCCCTGAATGGTTTAGCACCTCAGGATTTGAATGAGCTCCTTTTACATTATAATCCTCTATGTCCACTACATTCTCAAAACTCAGGCAATTTGATAATACCTAGAATATCAAAATCAACTGCGGGCGGCAGATCCTTTTCCTATTTGGCGCCTAAACTCTGGAATAACCTACCTAACATTGTTCAGGAGGCAGACACACTCTTGCAGTTTAAATCTAGATTAAAGACCCATCTCTTTAACCTGGCTTACACATAACATACTAATATGCCTTTAATATCCAAATCCGTTAAAGGATTTTTAGGCTGCATTAATTAGGTAAACCGGAACTGGGAACACTTCCCATAACACCCTATGTATTTTGGTACATAATTAGAAGAATGGCATCTACGCTAATATTTGTCGGTTTCTCTCTTATTCCGAGGTCACCGTTGCCACCAGATCCAGTCTGTAACCAGATCAGCGGGTCACTGCAGTCACCCGGATCCAGTACGTATCCAGACCAGATGGTGGATCAGCACCTAGAAAGGACCTCTACATCTCTGAAAGGCAGCGGAGACCAGGACAACTAGAGCCCCAGATACAGATCCCCTGTAAAGACCTTGTCTCAGAGGACCACCAGCACAAGACCACAGGAAACATATGATTCTTCTGCACAATCTGACCCCAACTGAGCCTGGTTTCTCCCAAGGTTTTTTTTCTCCATTCTTTCACCGATGGAGTTTCGGTTCCTTGCCGCTGTCGCCTCTGGCTTGCTTAGTTGGGGTCACTTCATCTACAGCGATATCGTTGACTTGATTGCAAATAAATGCACAGACACTATTTAACTGAACAGAGATGACATCACTGAATTCAATGATGAACTGCCTTTAACTATCATTTTGCATTATTGACACACTGTTTTCCTAATGAACGTTGTTCAGTTGTTGTTGTTGAATGTTGTTGTTGCTTTGACGCAATGTTGTCAGGGTTTGGGGCTAATCACCTGCCTTTTGGGGTTGTGAATGTGTGTTTGGATGGTTTGACAGCTCACTGCATCTGCCTGTTTGATTTAAGTTTTCCCCGCCCTCCTTGTTTTCTCCGTTGTTAACCTTAATTGTTCGCCACCTGTTCTCAATGTTCTTCTAATTTCTTCCCTTTATAATTCCCTGTGTTTCTCTGTCCATTGCCAGACTGTTGTAACTCTTACCAATAGCTCGAACAGGTCTGTGTACTCACCTTGTCTTGTCTTGTCTTGTCTTCAGGCTCCAGTGTCTTTTGCTGTTTTGCTCTGCCTCTTGTTCTCACGAATGCAGTACTCCAAGAAGATTCCAGCGCTCATGTCTCTGGTATTCGGCTGTCGAACGAGCTAAACTGTGGAACGATACTCATCTGCCTTGTCTTATCTGCTTTCAATAAAGCTCACTGTAACCCGCAACTGAATCCAGCCCGTTTTTTCCTGACAGAAAAGTCTGGCCAATTATGGATTCAGCGGGATCTGATCCACTTCGCTCGGCTCTCATACAGCAGGGAGTTTGATAGGGTCAGCATGCCATCCAGCTCAACACCATTGCACAGGATGTGGACGCTCTTAGTGCCCGAGTCTTCGAACTCATCACACTGTTGGATAGCCTTCAGCGAGAGGTGACGAGCCACACTGATGTTGTCAAGTGTCCAGAGGTCACTCCTTTCATGTCCACAGATGTTGTCAAGTGTCCAGAGGTCACTCCTGTCATGTCCACAGATGTTGTCAAGTGTCCAGAGATCACTCCTGTCATGTCCACAGATGCTGTCAAGTGTCCAGAGATCACTCCTGTCATGTCCACAGATGTTGTCAAGTGTCCAGAAGATGTTGTAAAGTGTCCAGAGATCTCTCCTGTCTTGTCCACAGATGTTGTCAAGTGTCCAGAGATCTCTCCTGTCTTGCCCACAGATGTTGTCAAGTGTCCAGAGATCACTCCTGTCATGTCCACAGATGTTGTCAAGTGTCCAGAGATTCCTCCTGTCATCTCCACAGATGTTGTCAAGTGTCCAGAGATCACACCTTCAGAGGTTGCCCCTACCTACTTTGTCTGTTTGGCCATAGAGATTGTTCCTGTCTTGACAAGTTCTCAAGTGTTGTTCCTGCCGGTCACATCTGGGCCATGTAAAGTGTTCCTGCCTGTCCTGTCAGACCTACAGAGGTCATTCCTGCCAGTTGGGTCAAGGCCGTAGACGGTGTTCCTGCATGTCAAGGTATGGTCATGTAAAATGTTCCTGTCGGTCTGGTTATGTCCTGAGGTCGTCTTTGCCAGTTGGGTCATGGCCGTGGAGATGTGTTCCTGTTTGCCTTGTCAAGCCCGCGGAGGTTGTTCCTGCTAGAGGTTGGGACGACGATATCATACCAGACCAGCTGTCTGCTGCTTCTGACGAGTCCCTCGGAGGATGCTCCTGCTAGTTGTCAGCCATCTGAAGGGGCTATCCTGTCTGTTTTGTCCTGTCCTTAAAGGTTGTTTCTGTTTGTCTTGTCAAACCCATCGAGGTGGGCCCCTCTCTGGAGCGTCGGGTCAGGCTCCAGTGTCTTTTGCTGTTTTTCTCTGCCTCTTGTTCTCACGAATGCAGTACTCCAAGAAGATTCCAGCACTCATGTCTCTGGTATTCGGCTGTTGAACGAGCTAAACTGTGGAACGATACTCATCTGCCTTGTCTTATCTGCTTTCAATAAAGCTCAGTGTAACCCGCAACTGAATCCAGGCCGTTTTTCCTGACAAATGTATTTTGTTTAAAGCGCTAAATAAATAAAGGTGACTTGACTTGACTTGATGTACTCTGCTTGACTGAAACCTGGCTAAAACCAAATTATTATATTGGTCTAAATGAGTCTACTCCACCAAACTACTGTTATAAACATGAGACACGTCAGACTGGTCATGGGGGAAGTGTTGCAACAATCTATAGTGATATTCTCAATGTTACCCAGAAAACAGGATACAGGTTTAAATCATTCGAAATACTTCTTATTAATGTTCCACAGTCAGATATGCTAAATAAATCTATTGTAAAGCAAATCTATCTTTTGCTCTGGCTACTGTGTATAGACCACCAGGGCCATATACAGAATTCCTAAAATAATTTGCAGATTTCCTCTCAGGCCAATTGGTTACCATTGATAAAGTGCTATTTGTCTGAGACAAACGTACTATGCCATGGTACAACAGTTATACCCACTCTCTCAAGAAAGAAACTCAATACTAAAAAGAAACTAAATAGTCTTTAGCGCAAATAGAGAAAAACGAACTTGGAAGTTTTTAGAATTGCGTGGAAAAACAGTAAGTCCAGCCATAGACAGGCTCTAAAAACTGCCAGATCTGAGCATATACACAAAGTCATTGAAAACAACCCGATTTACATAGTCCCTTACAGTTTCATAGTAATGACTTTATGAGTTTCTTCACTGATAAAATAAATAACATCAGAAATGCAATAACAAATGTAGATTCTACAACATCTAATACTTCAGTTTCATCCATCGCACCCAAAAATAAACTGCAGTCCTTTACAACTATAGGACAGGAAGAGCTAAATATTCTTTTCACTGCATCTAAACCAACAACATTTATTGGACCCTGTACCCACTAAATTACTGTGACAGAGTTATCTGTAGCAGAAGAACTTCTTTTCAATGTTATTAACTCATTGTTATCTTTAGTTCACGTCCCAAAACCATTCAACCACGTCGGTGACTGACGCAAAATGGGATCCCTACCAAAGCGCCATAGGTGCTGCCCCTTCCAGTGCCCTGTGCGAGCCGCCTGCGCCCTTATTAGGTGTAGGCCTTGGTCGTTCCACTCACCAAGTCGTTCCACTCACCATTGTCAAAGCACTACCTCACTGGGTGAGATTTGATAACACTGGGAAAACGTACCCATTCCGCTTGGAACAGGGACACAGCGGAAGCCCCATCCTTCCCGAAGGAGGTCTCAGGAGCAAATACACATATAGCATCCGTTTAGGTGTATATGGAGAAATCTGAGGTGATTAAAACCCTCTTGGGAAGGCAGAAGTCTGCCGGGGAAACACATGCTCTAAGGCTATACCATGGACTATACATATACGAGAACCGCTTAGGTCTCAATATGGAACCCAGCCCTCCATGGTTCTCTTGGATTCATCGTGAAGGCCTTGCACCGGACGTTCCGCCACGTCCAGCTGCCTAGGGTGATGGAGGATCTCAACAGGGTCTACAGTACGGACACTCTGGAGCAGTTTAAGCAAGCCGACACTAACCAGGGCCTCTCAGTGCCACTACCCATTTGAGGTGAGAACACAGGAGGATACCGGATACCAAAAATGCATACAGGTCCCCTACTCTCTTGATGGAGGTCAATGCAAGCAGGAACAAAGTTTTCAATGAAAGAAACTTTAGCTCAACTGAATTCAAAGGCTCGAATGGGCCCTGCTGTAGTGATTTAAGCACTAGAGTCAGGTCCCAAGAGGGTATAGAGGGGGGCCGCGAAGGATTTAACCTCCTGGCCCTTCTAAGGAACCTGACGATGAGGTCATGCTTACCTAAAGACTTTCCATTCATGGGGTCATGGTACGCAGCAATAGCGGCAACCTGGACTTTGAGGGTGGAGGGAGACAGCCTTCGATCCAGCCCTTCCTGCAGAAAGGAAAGCACAACCGCAATCGGGCATCTATAGGGGTCCTCTTGGCGAGAAGAACACCACTCGACTAACAGGTTCTACTTCAAGGCATAAGCGTGTCTCATGGTGCTCTTGCCAAAGTGATGGTGTCCACTACTTCCTGGGGTAGGTCACCTAGAACCTCCGCATCCCATCCAGGGACCAGACATGGAAGTTTCAAAGGTCTGGACACGGTTGCCAAACGGTACCCCGTCTCTGAGTCAGTAGATCCTTCCTCAGAGGAATTGGCTGTCACGGGGAGCACTAGTTCGGGGAACAAGGACCCAGTGGGCTAATACGCTGCCACTAGCAAGACTTGCTCCTCGTCCTCCTGGACTTTGCACAGTGTTTGTTCAAGAAGGCTCACTGGTGGAAATGCATACTTGTGTAGGCCCGCGGCCAGCTGTGTGCCAGTGCGTCCGTGCCGAGAGATTCATCCATCAGGGAGTAGAACAACTGGCAGTGAGAGGTCTCTGGAGAAGCAAACAGGCCTACCTGAGTGGCTCCTAACCATCTCCAAATCAGCTGGATCGTAAGGGAATGGGATCGAGTCGCCATTCTCCCTGGACCATTGCTTAAGACAGCTTGTCGGCTGTACGGTTAAGATCGGAGGTGCAAGAGGAGTAATGGTCCCCAGAGGGTTGGTTCCCTGCGAGGTTTACCACCACTGTAATCCTCAAACCACCTACGCTACTGCCGATAGTGGTTCTCGTCTGTCGGCCGCCAGAACGAGCCCTAGATCGCGGCAACACGACTCCGCCCCCCTGAAGGTAGCAGAGCATGGTTTGCAGCTCCGAGATGGTCATCTTCCCGAAGCCACCTCAGTGTGCTCGATGCCCAGACACATGAGGCAGCGATCGTGACCATCACCCGTAACTACCACACCCAGAAACGCACAGGTGAAACGGCATCCTTATAAGGACGATCTGTCATCTTTATAAAGACGCACATGTGAAGCTCTTTTAGAGAAATTTGCTCTCTAGGAAACGCTCTTTAAGTGCTGAGGTGCACAGGGGAATTGGCCACTTGAAATATGACAGGGGGCAGTGCAGCCTGAAGTGCACAACCCACTTGACACAGGAACGACCGTCGCTGAAGCGCCATCTCGCCAACACACGAAGCTTCCGAGAGCTTGCTGAACTCGTAGTTCACAGCAGACATGGTTAAGCAGAACGATACTAACGCTCGGCTACGAAAGTGAAAAGCTGGTATGCATTGCACCTGCTGCCTTCTTATACCCACGCTGTGATCAGCAGCAGCTGGAGGCAATAAATGCATGCCAATGTGCATTGACTCATTTAGTTTATACTCGAAGTAGATTGGTCTATCGAAGCGATATCCCATTTTGCGTCGGTCACCGACGTGCCGTCGAGAATGACTGACTGAAAGGGAACCACAAATAGATCCTAGTGAGTTGGCAAATTATAGGCCCATTTCAAATTTTCCATTTATGCCTAAAATTCCATCCTGTAAAAAAAACATCTGTCTGATGAATTTCAGTCAGGTTTCAGGCTTCCCCATAGCACAGAAACTGCACTTGTTAAAATTACAAATGACTTGCTTCTTGCGTGAGATCAAGACTGCATCTCATTGCTAGTTTTACTTGATCTTAGTTCTGCGTTCGACACCATAGATCATAACATACTCATATATCGATTACAAAACTATACAGGGGCCTGTTCTTCGAACGTCGCTTATTACATCCGAGATCAAATGACACATCCAAGATGATATCATCGTGCTAATCATGATCCGGCTAATTGGGTTCTTCGAACAAACCTGTTTGTGTATGATTAGTATCGCTGGATTGAGTTATCAGAGATAATTGCGCGTTCATGTGTTGGCTTAAAAGGGAATATGTATTGATACTCGAAACCATGATCAGCAGTGCAGCGATTGGCTGGTGGCAAAACGGCAATGTAATGACGTCTTATAATTTAAAAAGACACCCGACGAAAAACTTGACAAATTTCTGGACTTTTATAAGGAAACAGCCAAGCAAACAAAACTACATAAATGTTATAATAGATAAATGAAACAGATAATAGATGCATGTTTTTATTTTATTAGAATTTTTTTCATGATTCCCAATTATTTATATTCGCAATTTATAATAGTTGTACAGTCTTTACATTTTTATTTCAATGTAGAAATTATCTATTCATTTCATTTTATATTTGGACAGATTTGTTACGTGACAGCATTAATGAAAGTTTCTTAAGGGTCAATATCATGTTATCTGCATCTCCTGCACTCCATCAAGCCACTCTTATAATAGCAGTCATCACTCAAAATAATGCACGACTCTATTATCTGTATAGCATGTGTGTAAGACTCTAATACAATTATGAAGTAATAATTTTATGACAAATAAATATTTCAGTGAGTAAAACTGGCTGTGTCTATAGTAGACTGTTATGGACTACACAGCATTTTTATATTATTTTTAAATAATTTTTTTAATTATTGTCCCTGGATCAGTACGATACTCTTGTAATAAAGTAGCAGTGGTAGCAGACATATTTTGAGTACCAGTTCTGGTTGAAAAGAAGCAATCTAATCCTGTTTACATGAAATAAGCCTGCTCCCGAGTTTACGGACCTGTTGCTATGACAGCAGCTCCGGGATGAGCTTCGAAGAACCAAATGATCCAAGATCACGCCAAATCGTCAACATTCAAATCCAGCTAACTGAGTTAGCGACGTACGAAGAATGGGCCCCAGGTATTCAAGGACAGGATTTAAGATGGTTAAGGTCCTACCTGTCTGATCCCTACCACTTTATTTATTTAAATGGTGAGTCTCATTTATCTCATCTCATTTATCACCAGTAAAATATGGGGTGTCACAAGGATCTGTCATATGCTATTTTCAATATACGTGTTGCCCCTTGGTAATTATATTTGGAAATACGGGATTAGTTTCCACTGTTATGCTGATACTCAACTATATATCTCAAAGAAACCAGATGAAACTTCTAAATGATCTAAGCTAACAGAGTGTGTTAAAAATGTAAAAGAATGGATGACCAATAATTTTCTCCTATTAAATTCGGATAAGACATAGATATTACCTATTGGACCAATAACAGTACACAGAATCTCGTAGATAACATTTTGCAACTAGACGGATGTACTGCTACTTCTTCTACAGTCAAAAATCTGGGTGTTATATTAGACAGCAACTTGTGTTTTGAAAACCATATTGTCCATATTACAAAAACAGCATTCTTCCATCTTAGAAACATTAACAAGCTATGAAACATGTTACCTGTTTCTGATGCAGAAAAGCTAGTTCATGCATTCATGACCTCTAGACTGGGCTATTGTAATGCACTGCTAGGTGGTTGTCCTGCATATTCAATAAGTAAGCTACAGGTAGTCCAAAATGCAGCGGCTAGAGTCCTTACCAGGTCAAGTAAATATAATCATATTACCCCAATTCTACAGTCTCTGCACTGGCTACTAATTAAGTTCTGTATCAGTTACAAAATATTATTACTTACCTATAAGCAGTGTTGGGAAGGTTACTTTGGAAATGTAATAGGTTACAGATTACAAGTTACCCTATTTAAAATGTAATAGTAGTGTAACTTTTTTAATTACTTTAATAAAGTAATGTAACTAATTACTTTTGAGTACATTTTGATTACTTTTATAAATTTCTAATGAATGTTAATTTGCAACTGTAAATCATCTTCAACCATTTTACACCATGCAGGTTTAACCTTACAGTAGTGCTCAATACTGTCAGACTTTCACCATCCTTCATCACTTAAATTAAGATGATCACATTTGAACACATCCACCACACAATCAGACTTTACTTAGAGATTGATCTGAAGTTCAAAGCAGATTTAAAATCAAAAGAAATAGTTTATAGATACTGTTTTTAAAACCAAATCTTGGCATAACTACAGGCATCTAACTGCATCTAACAATGGTTTGGGGAAAAATAGTTAATAAAAAAATAAAAGCACATACATCAACTCAAATACGGTTATCTAATAAGCATGTGTCCTATTTTGTGTACTAAACTCCTGAAACATTGGTGTCTTTTTGAAACACTGCTGTTTCTTTGTATATGATATGATGATAGTTTCTCAAAATAAGTAAAAAATGCTCATGAAGTGACTGTTCTAGAGATTAATTTCCATGAGGGGCGGACTGGGGAAAAAAATAGGCTGGGAAATCTCACACTCATACACCCACAACCCATTCTGAAACATGGACAACCCTATTTTTTTTTTTTGGACCTGACATCAAAAAGATTTGAATCCTTAGGTTGGGGGACTTGCAACGTAATTAAGAGTTCTCTCCTGAACTGCACCTTCACTTCTATTATCCATCCATCTCTCTTTAATACTGAATATTTTTATTTGACTTTTACCATGTTTTGTAAGTGCAATTTTGTTTTTTTGGCAAATGAATTACCACTTGTATTTATTTTTACTACAAATTCCATAATTAAACCACGGTTAGTGCCATACCATAGGCTATATTAATTTTCCTAAGGGTTGTGTTTTTGTATCCACTAGCTCCCCCTAAACCTATGATAAAATATGATGATTTGTCTGCTAACTTACTACTGTAACATTACAAAAGATAATAATGATGTCGTTTATACAGTATTTTGAGTGATTGTGAGCAATGTGCTGCTGCTGCTTGACTAAGTAAACAAAGACATAACTACATTAGCATATTTACAGATGAAACTGACCTGCACCTGAAACCCTGAACAGAAGTGTCGCTTCTCTGCTCCAGCTGTGCGCTTACACAGTTCACTCCGGTCTCTCTCTCTCGCATTGATTACTCGGAGTCTGATCCAAACCGTTCGGCGGAGGCGCAGAGAGCGCGCGAGCCCAACCATTGTCAGTCACGACTAACCGATTCATGATTTATTAGATATTTAATTATCGAATGGCGGATTCGAAAATAATCGCTTTAGTATATTCGGCCTGCAATTATACAATAACAATATTAAAGTAGAAGGCCAAATCGTCTGCCAGGCCACCGGGAATAGTCCCGGTTCTCCTGATGTCCAGTCAGCGCCTGATTTCCACAGACACGCAGAACGTGCAGGATTCATTTTCAGTCTTTTTGCGGCTTAATATTCACAGACATCAGTCCATATCGGGTTTTGATTCAAGTGTACTGACCTACTTTTGATTTATTCGTCCAAAATGTGGCATATTCCGTCCGCGTTATAGGCTGAATTACATTTTTATGACTGGATTCTACGAATGTGTTTTCCGCGTCTCGGAGATTATGGGCCATATGTCTTAGTGCAATTTGGGAAAGAAATAAGCTGTACGTGGATGTGTGTAAATATTCAAATGTAATCCTCTTTGTAATCATTACAGTTTTCATAAGTAACTGTAATTTAATTACTCATTTTTTCTTAGTAACTGTAACTGATTACTGTTACATTTATTTTGTAATTAAATTACGTAACGCCGTTACATGTAACTAGTTACTCCCCAACACTGCCTATAAGGCCCTTAATTGTTTAGCTCCTGCCTACCTAACTAGCCTTCTACCACGCCACAATCCATCACGTTCCCTAAGGTAACAAAATGCTGGACTTTTGGTAGTACCTAGGATAGCAACGTCCACTAAAGAAGGTAGAGCTTTTTCACATTTGGCTTCCAAACTCTGAAATAGCCTTCCTGGGTTAAACTAATTAATTTTACTTGGTTGGAACAGCAGCTATGCTAATTATGTCTCTATTTGTTTCTCTGTTTTGCCACAGGATTTACATCCCGTGGTAACTAGGATTTACGCAAGCTCCAGTCTAGATCCAGAACACCGGAGAAGAGATGATGTCACCCCTCAGAGGACCCCAGATGATGCTAACCCTTAAACAACATACAGAACTACCTAAGTGTGATTGTATTATATAACAATTGTTGTTCATAGTGTTCATTGTCTGTTTGATTACGTCTTTAATATATTTTTTCTGTATAATTTTGCCATATGCACATAAAATGACTGCCACCACTGATAAGCTACTACTAAAATCTGAAAGATTTTGAACTTCCAGGGGCGCGGCCTGCTGCTTATTTGTGGTATTTGTTTGTTTGTGGATCTAAGTTGTTATTTTATTCGTTTTTAATTTTGGTTTCTTAAATTGGGAGCAGTATGAATGTGTATATGATCTGCATGGCCTTGGCGCTAGTTGGATTGGTGCTGGTGGGCGAAGCCTTTGAAGATCAACTGGTTTCTATGGTGTCGAGTCGGACTTATTCAAGAGACTTCTTGTTATTGTTACGATATGTTAATCATTCCGTCGATTTAGAGATTCCAACAAGTGGATGTTTTCGTAAAAGAAGGATATCAAGAATTAAGAAGCGAGGGTCAAGAGGAGGAATTCGCAACAGATTGCGGATGCGAGGAAGCCGTCACCCCCTTCCAGTGATCACACTGTCTAATGTGAGATCTCTTAATAACAAGATGGATGAGGTCTTGCTCGAGTTAAACATGAAGAGGAATTTAGGAGCAGTAATCTCATCTGTTTTACGGAAACATGGTTAAATGAAGATCATAGTGTGGATATCGAGGGATTTACCACTATACGAGCCGACAGAGACAAGGTAAAATCACGGAAATCTGTTGGCGGGGGTCTCTGCATGTATGTTGGTCATCACAGTATACTATAATTGAATAGACTTGTACCCCGGACTATGAGACTTTGGTTGTATCTTTTAGACCATTTTATCTGCCGAGGGAATTTGGTCGAATAACCATATTCCTAGTATATGTACCAGGTCCTAATAATAACAAGGCAGCGGAGCATATTGCAGAGTGCTTTACTAGGATCTTAACAAAGTCGGCAGATCAACCAGTCTTCATACTAGGGGATTTCAATACACTTTCATTAACAGAGACTCTTCCACACTTGCAACAATATATTAATTGTCCAACATGTTTCTCACGCACACTGGATTTGTGTTATGGCAACATTGACGACGCATAAAAAGCAGTACGTCGATCACCGATTGGCAGATCGGATCACAATGTTATCCATCTACTGCCAAAATACAGACAACTTGTTAGAAGGGATAAACCAGTGGAAAAGAGAATTCAGGTTTGGAGTAAGGACAAAGAAGACATGTTAAAGGACTGTTTTTGCACTACAAACTGGGATGTCTTTTTTGATTCATGCAGAGACCCTCACAAACTAACTGACTGTATTACCTTGTATATTTAATTTTGCGAAGAAACAGTTATTGACACTAAAATGGTTAAAATCTACTCGAATAATAAGCCATGGCTCTCTAAAGATTTTAGGAAACTCCTTAATGAAAAGAATTGGGCATTTCGTGAAAATAATCATTAGGGGTTTAAAATTAAAAGGAAGGAACTGAAAGCTATGATACAGAAAGCAAAAATTGATTTCAAACATAAGTTAAAGGATCAGTTAGCGAATCAAGATGTAAGGAGTGCTTGGCAAGGCTTGAATACGATGATGGGGCATGACTCAAGAAATGTAAATAATGATATCACTATAGGGAAGGATGATTTAAAATGGGTTAATGATTTAAATTTGTTTTATTGAAGATATGATGCAGCCGACAACTGGAATAAGATTGAAGAAATAAGTGATAAGATTCCAGTGGGGCTGCCCATTCGGTTGACAGGGGACCAAATTAGAAGGTCCCTTAAATGCATTAAGCCCTATAAAGCGCCGGGTCCAGATGGCCTTAAGGGCAGAGTGTTAAAGATATGTATAAATGAACTAACTGACCCCCTAACAAAAGTATTTCAGGTTTTATTAGACTTACAGACGATACCAAGTATGTGGAAGTTATCATTTATACTACCCCTTCCGAACTTTCGTCCTGTGGCGTTAACCTCAATACTAGCTAAATGCATGGAAAGAGTAGTTAGTTATCATCTAAAA
This sequence comes from Carassius carassius, assembly GCF_963082965.1. Lineage (NCBI taxonomy): Eukaryota > Metazoa > Chordata > Actinopteri > Cypriniformes > Cyprinidae > Carassius > Carassius carassius. Next base: position 5,052,349 of record NC_081769.1, on the reverse strand, counting down.
CCATACATATCAGAACAATTAGATGTACTGCAGTTTGCATATAAATCGCAAAGAGGAACAGAGGACGCAACGCTCACTTTGGTTGATACAATTGCTAGCCATTTACAACAAGCAAAGGCTTATGTGCATGTTCTTTTTATAGATTACACCTCTGCCTTTAATACCATGCAGATACATTTACTCTTGGAACGTCTCCTGGTTCTAGGTGTGAATGGGGGAATAGTTCATTGGATAAAGAATTTTTTAACAAATCGACCACAGCGAGTTTGTGCTCGGGGGTTCAAATCAGATATTATATCCTTAAACACGGGGGCACCCCAAGGATGCATCCTGTCACCCCTTTTATTTTCTGTTTATACAAGTGGTATAAGAGTGCAGCATGAGAATTACAAACTATATAAATATGCAGATGATATAGCACTTGTGGCACTTTTATGGAAAGACTGTGTACATCTTGAGTACGAGGAGTAGGTTTTGAAACTAGAAAAATTGTGTGAAGAAAGTTCTTTATTGATAAATGTAAGTAAAACAAAAGAGTTGATTTTAAATCATTCAGAGCCTCTAACAGAAATAATGTTATGTGATCAAACTGTTGAAATTGTGAATACTTTTAAGTATTTAGGAATCATGATAGACTGTAAATTGAACTTCTCTGATAATGTGGCTCTTATTTGTAAGAAAGCAAATCAAAGGCTATTCTTGCTAAGGAAACTGAAAGAATTTTGTGTGAGCAAAGCTGTGTTGCAAAGAGTTTATACAGGTTTAATTAAGAGTGTTTTAGGGTATAATATAACTGTGTGGTTACTTCTGTGAATAAAGTTAAATTAGACAGAATTATAAGAGTAGCTGGGAAAATTATAGGTTTAAAGCTAGAAGCTAGAAACCTAGGAGTTGTGATGGATCATCAGTTAAGCTTCACAGACCACATTGCTACAACTACCCGGTCCTGCAGGTTTGCCTTATACAACATTAGGAAGATTAGACCCTTCCTGTCAGAGCAAGCAACCCAACTTCTTGTCCAAGCTCTTGTTCTCTCCAGACTGGACTATTGTAATGCTCTCCTGGCGGGCCTTCCTGCATGTACTGTCAAGCCTCTGCAATTGATCCAGAATGCAGCAGCGAGGGTTGTCTTCAATGAGCCAAAAAAAGCTCCCGTTACTCCTCTCCTCATCAGGTTACACTGGCTACCAGTAGCTGCTCGCATCAAATTCAAGGTACTGATGCTAGCCTACAAGACGACCACTGGCACGGCGCCAACTTACCTAAACTCATTGGTTAAATCTTATGTGCCCTCCAGAAGTTTGCGCTCTGCAAGTGAACGACGCCTTGTGGTACCATCCCAAAGAAGTTCAAAATCACTCTCACGGACCTTTTCCTGGACTGTGCCCAGCTGGTGGAATGACCTCCCAATCTCAATTCGTACAGCTGAGTCTTTACTCATTTTCAAGAAACATCTAAAGACTCATCTTTTTCGCCTGCACTTAACCAACTAACTATAGCACTTTTCCTTTTCTTGTCTTTTAATTTTATAAAAAATAAAAATAAAAAAAAACCTATGCGTTCTATACTAGACTAACTGAGACTTGCCATGGCCCTTGTATGCTGTTGTTGTTCTCTTGTTGACCTGACTGCTTCTATTGTTCTCATTTGTAAGTCGTTTTGGATAAAAGCGTCTGCTAAATGATTGAATGTAAATGTAAATGTAAAGCAAAAGTCAGTCGCTCATTAATACAAAATTGCTGTTCAGAGAAAAGCTTTGATTATAACGAGAGACATAACACACCCCTTGAATCATGTTTTTGAATTATTACCATCACGTCGTCGTTATAGAACACCAAAAGCAATGAAAGCAATATATAAACAAACCTTCGTACCAAATGCAATAAGTCTTTTGAATAAGAGGTAGGAATGTTTATTTTAATTTTGTTATTGTGGATGTTGTGTTTGGCTAGATGTATTCATTCAATGTTGTGTATTGTTAATTGTTTTGTGATTGTATTGTGAGACCAAAGATCAATTTTCAGCTTAGGCTGAACAATAAAGTACTACTAACTAACTAACTAACTAACTAATCTTAAAAAGGCGCTATACAAATAAACTTGAATTGAACTGAAATCTTGAATTGAATAGTTGTTGTCCTTAGTTGGAGTAGGTGTTGCGTTATTTTCAAACACAATAGAGTATTCACCTTTTAGCATTCCTTACTGGACATTTGAAAGTGTTCTGAAGCATACTAGAAAATAAATAAATAAATATTATTATTAATAATAATAATAATAATAATAATAATAATATCATGTTGCAGAAATGTAGCCATAGGCCCATTATTCCAATGAGCCTGAGTTGCCTCTGTCAAGATTCAGAAAGTAAACTAATAATAAGGGCTGTGAATCTTTGGGTAGACAGTGATTCGATTCGATCCACGACTCATAGGTTTTCAATTCGATTAAAAAACGATTCAATTCGATTCGATTCACAATTAAATTTGATTTGTTTCAATTATAACAACTTGATTCTGCATTCTTTAAGTTCATTCACAGGATTGTTTAAATGCTTCCTCTAAATTATTTAAATGCCTAGTCAGGGGGCATATTACACAGCAGCCTTTATGGTTACAGAACCATAGGGTGGGGGGGGGGGGCATTTTGTCCATTGTTAAATGCTAATTTAATGATGCTATGGCATGACATGGCATATGTAGAAATTTATGTAAGCCAAGATGTAAAAAAAACAACAACAACATTTTGTCACACCAGTGGCATCATTTCAGAAGTGACAGAAATGTCAAATACAATAACTGTAAGTATGTATAAATGTATGATTTATTTATTTATTTTTTATAGTTAATTATTTTCTTATCTTTTACTTAGAATTTGCTATAAGAAATCAAATGCACTGTTGGACAATAATCAATCATAATCTATAATTTTCATTTATATAGCACAAATGAAAAAACAAAAAACAAAAAACAAAACAGAAGTTGACCACAGTGCTTTGCAGAATATTGCAGATTGCAGATAAAAAGAATTATTGTTCCAGAGCCTAGGTCCAACAAACGTCAAATACACAATCCCCTCTTGACTTCAGTCATGTTCAAGGCTGAGCTAGAGAGTAAATGTTTGCAGACCGCAGGCACCTGACTGATGTGTTCAGATTTAAAAGTTCAAACAGGTACGAGGGTGCAAGACCATTAAGAGATTTAAAAACAAACATCAATATTTTAAAATCAACTCTATGATGAACCGGCAACCAATTTAGAGACATAAAAATAGGAGTAATATGTTGGTGTGACGGAGCAATGCCAGGTCTCATACACAAGGGGTTTCGACTACGGCACCCATGGGAATTTCACCCCGGGAAATATGAATGATACCTAAGAATTTAGGTCACACAGGTTCGACTCTCTTAAGGAAGTGGGCGGGAACGTAGGTATCATGAAGAAATACAAAACTTTATTAATACAAAATCCTATTTAAAAAACAGTGTGTGAGATTCACATTAAAATAATCTCCATTGCACCGGGATGATGATGTCTGATGATGACTCGTTAGTGCATGGCTGACATCGGCTTCAAGACAAACAAAAACAACAAGTGACATACAACAATTCACATCACTATTAGTTACACAACTGAAAAGAAAAGTAATACAACCTTACAGGGCCGGGGTTCAACATGGAGAAGAGGTCACAAAACTAGTAAATCAAAAGCACACTTGCACACACACACACCACCGTGCACTCAACTCACGCAACCAAACCGCTTCAAAAGTGTGACACCCCCGTAGGGGGAGCACCACCACCACCACCACAAGAGACCCGTCACCCGTGGGACCCCGGCGACTGAAAGAAAGAAAAAAACAAACAGACAAACTTCAGCACAGTTACAATAAATCACAATTTGATTACATCACTGATCACAAAAACAGGGCGAAAATAAAATCATATCAAGTCACAAACCATATACAGATGTTGGTACAATAGAAAAAGAAAAACAGAAAAAAAAGTTAACTTAAATCAGACCAGCTTAAAAGGAGCAACCGCGGGGTTGCCTTCTCCTTATTTCACAACGTAGTGAACGTCGACTCCAAAATACACTAAACTATAATTTAGAGAAACCAGACAGCGACAAGCCTCCTGCTTAATTGGACGATACGGCGCTCTCGCCGTATGGCAACGGAGAAGCAACCGGGACTGCAACTATAACAGAAACAAATCGCTCACGAGCGGGAGAGAGAATCCTGAGACAAATCCACACAGAAAAACAATTACCAAATGCATACATCACCTGCTAAAATTCTCAGCATGTAACTATGTGCATAACACTTACTGAAAAAGTGGAGATAAGGTCCATTATCCCTTTACCGGCACAAATATACGATATTCACATAACTGCCGTTCAGCTGAGATACAGGGAACACTGCACACAACGTGAAACATCAACTAATCCCCAATCCCCACCAAGCTAACCAATATGCTTTCAATAAACGGTCCGCACATACCTGGGAGGTTAGTAGTCTTAACATCCACTCAACACAAGCCGAGGGAACCAGGGAGGGGAAAAGACAGGCTAGAATGCGCCATGAATCATTACTGTCACACAGCAAACAACAAAACTTGCTACATGCTAATGAAACATACCTGTGTCCACTGTAAACAACGGAAAGAGAGGAGGAGCCGGACGTGACGCATCCCAGGCCATAACCAACCAGCTCTTAAATAGTGGATCCTCCCTGCTGATTGGTACTCACAACCGTCAATCACCACCGCTCGTCCTATTCATTCGGTTACATTGGCATTTGATGACTCCCATTAAAAATCTGGCTGCAGCATTTTGCCCCATTTAAAGCCTTGTAATAGAGGACTGGGAAATTCCAGCATAAAAAAAAGAATTACAATAGTCCAATCGAAATAAAACTAAAGCATGTGTGACTCTTTTAAGATCTCTGGGGGACAGAAAAGGCTTTACTCTAGACAGAAATTTCAGAAGGCTGTCAGACTAGACACCATGCTCAATTTTAGCCTGGTGACTCTACCGCCCCATTTTCCTCTCCTCCTACGCCATTTCCTCCAGGTGAGCACAAACGGCACACGGCGCAACCTCACATGTAGAGTTGTCAGGAAAGGAGGAGGTGGAGAGCTGTGGTACACAGCCAACACATCTTTGATGCTGCATACATCCTTTGTCTTCTGATGTTAAGGAGCATCTGGCGGTCATATACAAATGGTTTTATTTATTAATAAAAAGACAAATATGGCTAAGGACAAACGAAGAGACAGACAGCAAGTCATTGACACCTGCGCCATTTCTCATCATGTTTCCCTAATGGCAATTTTATGATTGTTTTATATTCTACAAACAATTATTTAAATTTCTGCACAGAATAAGGTAGAAAATATACTTTATAGTTTCTGTACTGTAATAAATGATGTCAATTAGCACTGCGTCATTCATAAATTTTATTTATTGAGTTTTTTGTCTTAACGTTTCATCAGTTCATTCTGCTTTTTATTCAGCTTAGCTGCAGATATAGCTTGGCACGTCTATGAGTGAAAGATCACTTCTCTTTCACTTAAATTTCCTCTCCATTGGCTAATGATGATTCTGAAAGAAAACGCAACTGATGTCTGTTTCTACAGCAACAAAAGCTACTTTCGTTACTTTCTTTTACTTATCTGATTATCATATAATCTTATTTCAAGGTTGTTGTTAATTCTGTGGTTATTTTAACAGTTTCCTTCGTACATTTGATTCAACAACATTGTTAAAGAGATCACACATAAGCTACTCAAAAAAGTGTCTGTAGTGAGACGAATAGAGAGTGAGCGCAATCCTGTGACAGTAATAGGCGGTTAGTAGAGCTTGTGAAGGAGAGATGTGAGCCACGAACACTTTTCAAGGTCTCCATTCATTCGTGCTTGAAGTAATTTAATGTTTATATATTTTGAAAGCATTGAATCACTATAGAAATCGTGATTCATTCGATTCCCAGCATTTTAAATCAATAACTGTCCGAAATTGGTGTTTCACGATTCAAAAATCATGATTCAAGATCGATGCATATGCATTGTCAGGGTTTGTAATCGATGCATCGATAAAACAAGTGAATCGTTACAGCCCTACTAAACATAGAGTTTATCATTGACTAATCAGTAACACTTTAGTACTAGTTGCTTATTAGCATGCCTATTATTAACACATTTACTGTTTATTAGTAGGGGAGAGCAGGGCACAGCCTAGCACTTTTTGACTTTCTCAGTTTGTTAATCCACATTATTTTATTATTATTATTTTGTATTTATTTATTTATTTATTTCATTTATCCACAGTAATGTTCCGCAGTAATAATGCACATTTCACACTTGTCTAGAACAAATATGTCATATAATAGCATAGTTTAATAATAGCAGGGCACACTGTAACAGTGTTACGACGTTCCCCATCTGCACAACTGGAATTTAAAACTGGTTAGGGTATTCAGCTATTAGGTGAAGCTTTAAAAATAAATCTAAACTTGTAAATAACAGATTTGAGATTGAAATAATAGCAAATTTGTCTCATTTTAAATTAATACTAAAAACTGAGATCTGAAAAATCTTCATGAGCCAGTGTTTTTTTTTATTTTATTAATTTTGACTTTTTTTTTCTCTATATAGTTCTTTATACCTTAAAATAAAGTGTGAACAGCTAATTATATATGATTCACAATATTATTATTTGTTTAAAGATTGCATATTAGGACATGTTCAGGCTATTGAGAATATAACATTTTATCTTAAAATGATTTGAAAATGAAGTTCAAGCACATCACTAATGCATGATGTGATGTTGCAACATAATTTGCATAAAGATAGCTTATTTTACACATAATAACATGCATAGCAACCACTATGATGACTTTTTGTGAACGCATATGTGGCTTTATTTTTTCATGGAAGAGACATCACTTCTGACAACTTCAGTCACAATTAATTCACAGGTTGTTTTTTTTTTTCTCCATAAATTTGAATGCTGACTAAAGCTGTCATTATACTTATATCAATACTTATATCTCCTTTTGTGTTCCACAGAAGAAGAAGAAGAGGAGGAGGAGGAGGAGGAGGAGAACATTATCATCAGTGTTCAGGATTTTGTGCATATATTTGTATTTTTACTTTTTTTATTTAATTTTTTTTTTAAATTTAATTCTGCAGTGTATCCCAGATTAGATGTGGCAGTAATTGGAAGCATTCAGTGCATCCAAGCTCTCTGAATGACTGCTATTTAGAGGCTGCTAATCCTGTTTTTCAGGCGGTGCTCAGCGCTGTGAGTAGTAGGCTATGTATGTGAGAAAAATGCAGCAAATTGGCTGGTCCTAATTCAGTGCTGCAGTGTGTTTTGTGACCCATAGATCAGTGTACCGGCCATTATTAAACACTCACCTGCTTTTGTCAGGTCTGTTTTATGTTGTGGACAGCACTTCACCCAAAAAGTCACAATCACCCAGAACGCACTACAGTAACTGAGTTATAAATCAGTAACTAATAAGATTCCATTTTAGTGCCTTAGAAGGCATCCACCATTATTAAATGCAACTAGTTAAATTAAGAATTAACTATATATATATATATATATATATATATATATATATATATATATAGAGAGAGAGAGAGAGAGAGAGAGAGAGAAACTTTTTAAAAAATGTACTTAAGTGTGATAAGAAAAGTCATGAAAATGTGCTTTATTTAAGTACACTTAAAATCTTTAATTAATATATTATCTGCTGGCATTATTATTATTATTATTATTACTATTATTATTATTTATTTATTTATTTTTATTATTTGAAGTACAAAGTTAGCTTAGAACTGATATCAAGATATTTTAACACGGTACTGATATGCAAATCCCCCTTTTCCTACAAGCACTGAATCAGGGTCACCCCAGCACTGGTGATTTCTGATTCCTGTCTGTAAATTCAATAAAAGCAAGTGCCCATGCAGCTCACAGCCATTAAAACTCCCACTGTCTGTGGAAAAGTGTTATGGTGCAGTAAAGGAGAAAATGGCACAAATACCTAATTCAGATTTTACCCTGAAGACAATCCTTTCAGCAAATAGCTCCTAAAATAACAAAATAATGTGTGACTGTTGAGAAAAGCATGGAACAAATGCAAAGTCAATATATAGTGCATAAATGGGCCATTTGAATGATGGGGAATGGGAGAAACTAGAATATTTTTGTAATGTAGGTACTGCCTTCCAAATAAAGCCTATAGTAAATCAAAAGTCATCACTTGGTATTTACAACATAAAAAGAGGTTTGAAGATAGTGGTGCAGCTTTTGTTCTACACCACATTTGTGCATTGACTGGACCAACCTAAAATACATTTTGAGTGTACGTAACAAAATTTCTGAGTTCAATCACAACTAATTGTATTGCTAAAAATACATTTTTGAGAATATGGTATTTCCCCAAGTAGACAGAAGCTGTACTAGCATAACTGAAATTAGCTTCCAGAGTAAACTGAAAACAATATTTAAAGGTGTAGTGTGTATTTTCTGTGCCACTTCACACTTCATCAAACAGAAAAATAATGACAGTTTTCAAACAGATTACCCAAACATTATCTGTCTTCCATTGGCTGAACAAACAGATAGCATTTTAACACCCCTAAAATTGCATACATCCAATTTAAAGAGACTAGCATTAACTATAAACATTAGATGCTGATAAGTTAAGTGAAAATGTCATTTTTGGCCACTTTTTGTGGAATTTTAATAAGTCTGTTTGTGCAGTACAGAGACAAAGGTGCATTTGATTAAGATGTGGCAAATTTCTCATTAAAGATAAAGGCAAAGATACATTTGGCAGTGTTTACAGAATGTTAGGTAACGCTTTAGATTACAACCCACAACGTACTGCTCAAGTAAACAAAATTTACAGCATAACTTTTTAATAATTATAGTGTACCTATTCAGTACCTCCATGTAGGTATAAAATAATATGCAAAATTTGGGGAATAAAGTGGTAATAATCTGTAATTTATTTTAATTATTTCTACTGTAAGTACAGTATTTTGAAACTAAAGGGTATCTGTTATTACATGGTATGCGTGACCTGACATCAATCTCATATTTGCAAGCAATTTAGCAAAAACATGCACTGTGTACTTTATTATAGCCTACACATATAAAACACGCTGTAATTGTTTCAATCCAAACACTCAGTTGAGACTGTTGGATTAGGAAGATGGCTTGATTTGACCCAATTTGGGTTGATTACAGTAATAATTAAACCAACAGTGCTGAGTTATGAATTTGGAGGACGTGAAAGAGAGGATGCTGCAAGTCACCCGAGTTCAAAATGTGAACGGTACTGTGTGCTACGAAATTCATGAATGCGGTGCTTAAAACAGGAACGTGTTGAAAGTAGGAGAAAATGAATCAAAGTGCAAACGATGAAGAACTTTGAAACTGTCTGGAGTGTGTTCCTTTAAAGATGGACCAGTGAATGTGGTCAGTGCGAACTGGAAACAGCTGGAATTCAAAGCTTGAGGTGATCGAGTTGGTGTTTGCAGTGCTCATGACAGGAATATGTGTCAAAAATAGGGGTTGAATGTCTTTTGATTTTTTAAAGTCGAATTTTATGTGATGAAAGTTGAGTCGAAGTTGACTAGTCGCCTATAACGTCATTAATGAACAAATAAGTCTTTACACCTTGTACAGTGCACAACTATGGCATATGACACAGCACTGCCCACATGGCTATTGATGCTCGTTCTAAATCAGATACAGATAAAGTAGCACAGTAAAGATTACATTCAGGGGCGGACTGGGACCAAAAAGTGGCCCTGGACTTTCTGGCCCACAGCAGCCCACCACATCATAACGCATCCGCCCCTGTTTTGATGTCATTTATTAATTTAATATTTAAGTATACAGTTTGGGGATTTTAAACAATGGGGCAACTGATCCTCCATTGAAAAAAAAAAATGCATGCAGCAGCTGTTCATTTAGCAACTCCTAGTGAGCGATACATGCTCATTATGACACAAACATTCTCCTTAAGCTCACACTTTGCATTCATTTAACAGATTCATATGAATCATGCATGAAATAGAAGTTTATAAACTCAAACGATAGTTTTTGTGCTTTACAGATGAACTTGAAGTCTTTATTCATTCGAGATGTTCAATAATAGATCATCTTTGACTCGGTAACACAAGTTCATGATCCGATTCGTGAACAGATTATTCTTTTGAGTCAATCTTTTAAAATAATAATTTATTTTGTTGGACGAAACAAATGTGGAAACCAATGGTTCACAAACTGGATCCAAAATATATCACCGCCCTGCACGACGGGCTATCTCGAATAGTGATGTAAAATTCCTAACTTGATTCGCGTTGTTCTCTCACTTGAAGGGGTGAAACGGATCGTAGTTAATCGTTTGCACTTTAAACCTTGCTGATTCAAGTGTTTTAAACAATTTGCGTGCATTTGGAGCTTGCACGCACTTGTTCAAAGCACGCACTGAGAGCAGCATTTCAGACAATGGACGTACACAGAATTAATTCTTTCGTGTATCGTAATGAACACAATAATCTGAATGAACACATACACACAAATTATCTCAAAATAATTGTCTGTGCAAGTAATCTTGTAAACACAGTCGGTTTTGTTTTAAGTGAACGTATACAGTGGCCTGCTACTCAGAGAAATTCGCTGTACCTGATAAATATGTCTCTCTCTCTCTCTGTAAATTAGATGATGTGAAAGTGGGTGTTTTTCAAGATACGCAATGGAGTAGACCAAACTAAACAGGAAAGGAGGGAAAAACACTCATGAAAATAAAACACACTCCTTGTCGGCCGCGGCCTCGCAATCGACTTGTTCATCCAGTTGTGTAGAAAATCGATGTTGCAATATGATTTCTGTTATTTAAAATATATATTTGTGTACCGAAAAGTCGGTAACTAAAAAGTCCCGTTGCTCCAGATGGCCAGTCCGCCCCTGATTACATTTATATGAATGCATTAGTGAGAGCGATTGTGCGTGTATATTATTTCTACATGGCAGCGTCTCTCTAGTAATTATCCGGTAGGACTCGGGACACAGATGTAAAGGTGAGTTCAGAACTGTGTTTATTTAAATAAGGTTTCAAGTGCTCAGTGTTTTCAGTCCCTTAGTCCACGGTGAAGCTTCAATCTTCTAGTGCAGGCTTGTATGGAATTCACATGGAGCGGGCAATCACACAGGGGAGTTTGATTGGAACACAGATGTCAAAGCCACAGTCAAGGATTACTCATTAAAGTTCTCTTCCTTCTTATAAGCCAAAGACAGTACCAGTGCTGGGTAATCACAGGAGACTACAGCGACCATCGAATCACTTGACGTTGCACGGTGATCCACGGTCCTGGGAACAGCAGAACAAGAACACAGATTAGCGTAACACTAAGACAAGTATACGTTACGGCTGGCTTGTAGGCGCTTGGAGACAAATTTGAGGAGGTCGTTCCTGTTGGAGGCTTGACGGGGAACAGAGGTATGGGTGAGTGCTTTTATAGTGTCCTTGATTGGTTCTGTGATGCGTGGCAGGTGTGGCTGGTTAGTAACCAGGTGACTGTGAGCGTTGGTAATTGGTGGGGACCAGGCTTGCAAGATCCCTGACACTAATAATGATGCTGTGGGATTTAGATATCAATAAATATATGCTTGAACTTTTTAGTTTCTAAGCTATTTTATTTAGAAATCACAGAACAGCGTTGACAGTATATTTCCGCGCTGAATGATCATGTTTGCGAGTGATCTGCACGTGACATACGAGCTACTGTCTATAGTTTATGTGTGTGTGTGTGTGTGTGTGTGTGTGTGTGTTTGTTACAGTGCAGCAGCGCATTAGATTAGAACAGTAATTTATTTACCTGAACAATAAGCTGTTTAGAATGTACATTCTCCCGTGCATTCTCCCGTTACTGCATTCTTGATTATATCGTGCATGCAGTAATATAATTACATATGTCTTGTGGACACTTCGGAGTATACATTTATTTGTCATTTTAACTGTTTGGAAACTGTATGTTTGCGTAATTGTGGAAGTCCTTCAAAGATTTATTATCCTGTTGCGCCCTCTATAGGACCAGCGACTAGTCGACATCAAGCTTAAAGCGTCATGGCAGAGCATTGAAGTCGACTAGTCGATTAGTCGGTGCAACCCCTAGTAAAAAATACAAGAATACTAATGGAAGCGAAGAGGAGGAAAATGTTAAAAAAATTACTGGAAAGTGTTCTTTTAAAACTGGAGGGTTTTGTCCTAGTATGTTCTCACAACATTGAGCAGTGGCTGATGAGTGGTAAGACTGGGAACTGTGAACTAGTCAAAATGGTGCTTGAGGATGTGGATCAAAAAAGGTCAAATCAAACAAGGAAAAATAATGTCAGTTTGCTATAATACAAAGTTTAATCTTAACTTTCAGTGTTTACCTTTTGTTTATTGGAGTCAGGGATGGATTAACCCACAGGCCTACCGGACATTACCACTACCCAGGGCATTAGACCAGAGGGGGGCCTAGCCGAAATACTGCTCCTCCAAGAACCTGATTTCACCCGTGGCCCCTCTGGATTTTAAGCAGAGTGGATTTTGAATGCAGCTTCCAAAAGACCAAAAATGGGTGAATAATATATATATATATATATATATATATATATATATATATATATACCGTATTTTCCGGACTATTCATAGTTTGGCTGTTTCTGCGACTTATAGTTGGGTGCGACTTATTTATCAAAAATTAATTTGACATGAACTAAGAGAAATGAACCAAGAGTGCCCCTGTAGTCTACACTGAAAACAGAGAGCGCCCTCTCGCGGCTGTAAACAGTAATGTTTTCTCTTGTTTCTTGGTTCTAAATAAATGCGACTTACACTCCAGTGCGACTTGTATGTGTTTTTTTTCCTCGTCATGACGTATTTTTGGACTGATGCGACTTATACTCAGGTGCGACTTATAGTCCGAAAAATACGGTGTGTGTATGTATATATATATATATATATATATATATATATGAGAGAAAGAGAGAGAGAGAGAGAGCGAGAGAGATCTGTGTACGTAAGATATTCATTTCACAGTATAAACAGCTTCAGTGATTATAATGGGAGTTGTTGAGAGTGCTTGAACTCTGTCTAGACTGAAGTTAATATTTGATAATGTAAATATTCTTTGCTCTCTTTATGTAGCAATGAAAGTGTTATAATTAGTAACTCACAATCTTACAGTTTCTATTAAATTTACGTTAAGTACACTCTTTAAAAAAGCTGCTTTACAATGCCATAGAATAACCTTTTTGTCTAAATGGTTCCATAAAGAACCTTTAACATCTGAAGAACCTTTCTGTTTTCTTGTGGCAAAAGAGGGTTCTTCAGATTATAAAAAGGTAAGAAAGAGATGGTTCTTAAAAGGGTTAGTTCACCCAAAAATGAAAATTATATCATTAATGACTCACCCTCATGTCGTTCCAAACCCGTAAGACCTCCGTTCATCTTCGGAACACAGTTTAAGATATTTTAGATTTAGTCAGAGAGCTTTCTGTCCCTCCATTGAAAATGTATGTATGGTATACTGTCCATGTCCAGAAAGGTAATAAAAACATCATCAAAGTAGTCCAGGTGACATCAGAGGGTAAGTTAGAATTTGTTGAAGCATCGAAAATATATTTTGGTCCAAAAATAACAAAAATTACGGCTTTATTCACCATTGTCTTCTCTTCCGGGTCTGTTGTGAGTGCGACTGCTGTGACTGTTGATGTACGATGCTGCTGACGTGTTATCTTTGTTATTGGATGCACCAGATAACACGTCAGCAGCATCGTACGTCGACATTTTGAATAAATGTGAAGTCAAGGCAATTGGTCTGTAGCGACAAGGATCTGATGGGTCTTTTCCTGGTTTAAGAACGAGCACTATTATTGCTCGTTTCCATACTGAAGGAAGTTGTCCAGTATCCCAAATTTGGTTAAATAAATGTAATATTATTTCTAACTAGTTATGTGTCATATGTGCCAACATTTTATAACATACCCCATCTTTCCCTGGAGTAGTCTGTCGAGCACTGATTTATATTGAATCATAGTCTCCTGAGAATTATGTTTTTTGAGTTGCCTAAATGCTTTATTTCTTGCCTTTATAGCTTCTTTGCACTCTATTTTCCACCAGGGTACACTCTTGGAACTCTTGGAACTTGGAATCTAACTCCTGTGCTTTTAGGGATTGTTTCCTCAGCTGACTGAACAATTTCATCAACTAGTTTATTGTTAAAAACATTTATATCTCTCTGATTCTCTTTTCGTAGAGTCAAAAATCTTTTTCCACAAATTTCTGTAAAAGCTTCCCAATTTGCATTCTCCAGTTTCCATCTAAGATATCCCTTTTCCTTTTCAAAACAATATTTTTGTGCCAACTTTAGTCACTATTGGGTAATGGTCACTCCCTAAAGTAGTATCTTTGGACACACTCCATGTGCTGATCCCTGCTATTGAACGAGATATAAATGTCAGGTCAAGTACTGCTTCTCTATTATGAATGTTATTATATCTTGTTCCTTCTCCATTATTAATACATACTTAAAATTTATCATCAATAAATTATTTAATTAGTAGGCCATTTGCATCAGTATTATTACTCCCCCACAACGAATTATGTGAATTAAAATCCCCACACCATACTATGCTGTTTTGTTGAGGTCCCACTACATCTTCTAAAATGCTTTGATTCATTTTTTCACATGAATTATAATAATTAATATCTATGCAACCTCTTTTAGTCCATATCTTCTAATTTTGATTCTAAATTTGAATTTAACCTTATACTTCATACCATTTTGAATAAATGTTGCTACTCCTCCTCTTCTGTCAGGTTCTCTGTCTCTTCTAACTACATTATATCCCTTTATAATAAAATCTAATTGTGGTTTTAACCATGTCTCCTGTATACATATTACATTAGGTTTTTCTATTAAATCATCAATATACTTCTTAAACTCTTGACCATTCCCAATTTGGCTCCTTGCATTCCACTGTAAAATGATCGACACCATTAAGAAGATCCAGCCCATGTCTGAGAGGATTGTGTTTCTTGATTGAGGGTATCTCTAACTGTTTCCCAGGGCAACCCTTTTACATCTAAATACTTCTCTGCTGATTTGACAATTATTTTGATCCTTTCATTTCGGCTTTTTGTCTGTGCTGAGCAATTTATTATTTCTCCCATAAACAGTACAACACATTATTTTTCAATCAGAGACTCTTCTCTAAACTTATCACATCCTATTTCTTTGTATATAATTCCACTTTGCTTTGTCATTCTCGCATTTCCTGAAACCTTTTTTTGCTGCCTCTGCATAGCTGATTCCCTGAACCACCTTGACTCTTTGTACTTCAACCTGCCTCTCACTTACTTCACAGCCACGATATGCTGAGCTATGTTCCCCTCCACAATTAAATATTTCAGCTTTTTACCCTCATCACATTTGCCATACTCTTGTTCTCCACTACATTTACCACATCTTTGCTTTCCCTTGCACACCGCTGCAACATGTCCAAATCTCTGACATTTGAAACATCTAAGTGAAGGAGGTATGTATAGCCTCACACTGTAACAAATGTATCCAATATATATCTTCCCAGGGAGAGTTTCCTCATCAAAAGTGATCACAACCGAGGTGCTATCTCTTACACTTCCATTCCTATTTGTTTTTAGACGTTTGACTTCACTTATTTTTGCATTTGTTATATTTTCTTTCAGATATTCTACCGGTATGTTTACCGGAATTTCTGTGACAACCCCTTTTACGAATTTCTTGCCATTAGCCATAGAACATTCCACTCTCTTTCCATTTATCTTGTTCATTCTGATTACTTTCCCTTGCTGTTTTGCATCTTTACACATAATCAACAATGATAAATTTTCTCTCTCTGCCTGAACCTCTATCAAGAGATAGTAAGTTTGACTGACTAGTAAATTTGCTGCTCTGGATTTGGATTGTCAGTTCATTGTGGATTTGGACTGTGGAAGTGTTTTGGACATGGGGTTGGAAGAGGATAAAGGAAATTGGATTGTGTTGTCTCTGTTCTCTACTCATCTATTACTTCTCAGAATGTGGTGGAATCCTACAACTAGCTTGCAAGCCTCCAGACCTTCCTCTGATTTTTATACTCCCATCACAGACCCATTGCTTACTTCACTGTAGCCACTTTCTGGCCTGGAGAAGACTTGCCAGCATCCTGATAACATTAGTATTAAAGAAACAGAAAATAAACTTTCGAAGACCTGATTTACCCTGTAACTAAATGGAAGAAGGAGGTAACAAGCGAGAAAAGAGGAAGTATTACACTAGTTTTAATTGAATTGTTCAATGGCCAAATTAAATCCTCTACAATTTATTTATTTATTATTATTATTATTATTATTAGGTTTGATATAAAAACAACACAGTATACATCCACTGAAAGACTTTTTTTTTTCTGTGAACAGCTGGAAAGATGTAAGCTTGAATAGGTACCTAATAGGTAAAAAGTTACACTAGGGCCTTTCGCACCACTTTAGTTCTAACTAAATGTATAAAGTACTTGGAAGATTTTGTACACAAACACTTGTGGGGATGCTTCTGTCTCTGCAAATGAATTTCTGTGCTACAGTAGTTTCTTCCACAATGTACTGAAAAAAGTAAGTAAATCTTGTAAGCAGACATCTGTCTTTGAATAATGATTAATTAATTTACTTTTAATCTTCTAAAGCTATGATATACTTTAGAACACTTTGAATATAGTGTACTAATGAGTTGGATAATTTATATGGTGTTTTTAATATTAATACATTTAAGTATGTATGTATGTATGTATTTGTTTGCCGTTAAGAGCTGGAAAGCTGTGGTCACCATAACAGGAATATTCTTTCTGCTATTCTCCGTCTGTGGTTGTTGTTGTTTTTTTGTTTGTTTGTTTGTGTGTTTGTTTGTTTGTTTATGAACCACATTGCTAGAGAGTAATTGGTATTATGACTTCCATATAGAAAACTTCCTACCTAGTCTCATGGCCTAAATGTACCTGGGTGCACTTTTTAGAAAGACATCAAATATGTACCAATAAGCACATACTGTATCACTGCAGTTTCCAAAATAAATGAATGCTAGAGGTAGTAAAACTCAGACACCTTTTATTCCTTTTCACACAAGTTTACAGTTTTGTTTAAAAAAGCTTCATTTTCACACAATTACTTGAAGAATATCATGTCATGACTTTAAAACAATATTTATATGTTGGGAGATTTGAATACTGATGTTTTTGAACATTAGCATTGCACATTTCCAGCTTTATGTCTATGGGTTTTCAAAGGCGCTAGTTTTGTTCAGTAGCTCACAGAGCACAGAGATGTACTTGAGAGGTGAGGAGCTCTGATTTGAATCTTGTGTAACCATGGTTCAACAAAGAAGTTCAAATCTGCATATAAGGAAGTTAAAATGGCATGGTTTACATTTATGCATTTAGCAGATGCTTTTATCTAAAGCAACTTACAGTGCATTCAGGCTATACATTTATTTTTATTTTTATTACCAGAATGTGTGTGCCCTGGGAATTGAACCCACAACCTTTTGCACTGCTAACACAATGCTGTACCACCGACCCACAAGAGATACATGCATGGTTGCATCAATAAATTAGTTTTTATATCAGTTTTGCATTTGTTAACATAAGCGGGTAGGTTAAGGGTTGGGTTTGGCGTAGGGCATATTTCCAACACGATAGCGCATCAGTTTTTAGCAACAGTCTACAGATATTTGAATTCTTAACCACCGCAATATGTACCAGAAGCAACATAATAAAAACACCGCAATACATACCTATATCAAAATAATAAATACATGCCAGGGTTCACGAATGTAACCAATGTTTTAGCACCACTCAGTGGACATTTCTCTTTAAAACTGCGATAAAATGTGCAGTAAGGTACATACAAACGGTGTTGCACAAAAAGTGCACAGAGGTACGCATATTTATGAGGCCAGGTGGAAAACTTTAACAGTAACAATAGATGGGTCTAGCTCCTGTTAATCATGGTTGAAAGCACATCCTGCCACAATACGTCTGTACCAATGTAAAAAAAAAATGTGGGCTCATAATCTATTGAATGTGTTTTAGCGCCACTCACACATTTCACTTTGAAACTGCAGCGAAAAGTGAAATAAGGTACATAATATCAGTGTTGCAGAAGGGTTGTCACAAGCATGTTTTCCAAAGAGCCTTGGTTACATATAACAGTAGGTTAAAATTACCTACTATAGATTATCTACTACTTCCAGTGAGATTTTGAAGTGCTCACACAATACTCTTTACTATACCATAAAGCCACAAGAAAGGATTTGGGAATGGCAGAGAAGCAACGTAACTGCTGCTGGTATGTCACATGATAATGACAACATGCCAAATGTTGTACATCCAGATTATGTTCATACTACAGAGCATACATTTTAGCAGTTGTGAAGGGTATGTGATTTCATACACAGACAGGGAGAACATGCAAACTCCACACCTTTAAGCAAGAATCTTTTTGCTCTGCGCCTACAATCCTATCGAAAATAATTGTTTTCTTTACATAATATTAATTGTTGAGTAAACTATTCATTTAATGTACAATTTGAGAAAAAACAAGCAATATTGTTTACACACTTGGTGCCATATATTTACATGTTAATGGTTTTCTGATTGATAGATAATTGAACTGGATGATGTATAGGTTTGTTATCAGTATTATGTGTGGGGTATGTGTTTCTCAGTGGAGGCATGATTGCAGGCGTGATGGATTAAGCACCTCTCTGTGTGTTTATCCAGATAAGGCCAGCATTCTCGGACTCTTTATAGCACATCAGGTTGCATGTTATCTACCACAGTTTCACTCACACAGAACCGACACTAAGTGCCAGACTTGTTTCCAGTATTCCAGTGCTGGGGTGTCAGTGACAGCTTCTTTAATGCAGATAAGCTGCTGTCTGACTGAAACAGGAAGGATTGGCCTTGAAAAGAGGTAGGAAAGGGAGGTGGAAATAGCTGTAAGGGTGAGTGAGAATAGGAGGCAACATTCTTAATCAGCAAAGTCTGCTGGCACAAAAGCAGATGCTTTGAAGTGTTCACATGAGTGAGGATGAGATGCAGTGCTTTTCATCTTCATATTAAGCTGAATGCTATCTGATATGAGGGACTCTTTAATGTGTATATTATGGGAACTTTTTTTCCTCCAAGTAAACATATGGATCTTATAAAACTGTATATACTGTATTTACTGTATATGCTGAAACCAGTGATTGTGTCCAAGTGTACTAAATGGAGTTTATTAACAAGTCACCAGAATGTTTCACACATTTCTGTTTTAATCTAAATTGGCCAATTGTTTCCATAATGTTAAAGTTTTCTTTGATCATTAAACAATTCTTGCTTGGGGTAAATAATTGCATGGACTGTACACTATAGTATAAAAAATGTACAAAAGTGTCATTGAGGCATTTACCCTTTCAAAGGGTACTACTATATGCCCTTAAATTACTAATATGTTTCACTTAAGGGAAAATAAGATACAAAGGTTAACTTTTGTACCTTAGTGTACAGCGTTGTAACTTTCTTGACAGTAAAATCAATTATATTGTGAATTATTATTACATTTTAAAAGAAATGTAATGTATATTGTATTGTAATCCCATAATAGTGCAGAGGGAAGTGCAAAGTTCTGCAGCTGATCTACTGACAATGCACAGACTAAAAAACACAGACACATAGAGCACAAATTAGCATAGGATCACAAACAAGCAAGGCTGATTCGTAATAAAACATGCCTCACACAGCTCCGGGAGATGGATGAAGGCTTCCTGTAGTGAATCCATGTTTTTTTTGTAAGATAAATATCCATATTTCAAACGTAATATTTTTTTCTCAAACCTGCTGACTGTCAGAAGATGTTCAGGTGGATGACGTAGGACCTAGGTGTCATGTGCATGCCTCTGAGATATGCAGGAGCAAAGGAAACAAAGATTCCTTACTTTAGCAAAGGAAAATCAGTCGCCTCTTGTCTTATAAAAATCTAATCATTTTCCTTTACAAATCCTCGTTTTGTACTTCTAATTAATGACCAGAATTTTGTTTTGTTCTCACTCCGCATTCATCACTTATTACTCAATGGCAATGTCCTACATCATCCGCCAGAATGTCTTGCACGTCTGACAGTTTGAATTTTTTTTTTATAATTTATAATATATATATATATATATATATATATATATATATTAATAATTTGAAGAGCACATTAGTAATATGTGCCTATAGGCAGGTCCACAACATGTGTACACCTGGCTTATTACACACACAGGAACATGCAGCAGGACACAAACATGACAAATATATATATATATATATCATGGCTGGGCTGGCCATTGGGCATACTGGGCATTTGCCCGGTGGGCCGACATCTCATACTCATACTTTTCTTGATTGACACTGGGCTGGCCCAATCACAACTTTAAACGAGTGAGCGAGCGGCAGCAGTGTCAGTGTGTATCTGTAAAAAAAGATGGAGAAGAAACGCAAGGAATGTGCAGATAAATAGCGTGAAAAAATAGAACCAGGCCCTTAAAGCAGACACTGTAAACTGTGTCAAAATATATGTTTTCTGACCTTCATCAGCTCCTGTGGCAGATGATGATAGTGAGGACAGAGGATCAGGAGAGAGATGAGAAAGTGTAGAGCCTGCGGTAAGCATAACTACTTTCAAAACACTTAGGCCATGTCATGAGTGTAGATTATTTCCACATCTGCATAGTTGACGATTACCGCAATTCACTAGAAATTTAATAAGAGGCGTTTGTAAATCATGTTTTCCACCAAAATAAAAGCTTGATGCAGTTTGCGTCAAAATATATATAAATAAAAGATCATGTGCTTATCTCTTTCAAGTATAGAAATTGGTACAACTAATTAAGAAAGTTTCCTTTATTTTTTTGTGCATTTGTTTTACAAAATATGGCTATTACTGTCATTGGATTAATATTATAACTATTATTATGTATAGGTGTAATGTAAATAGACACTGTAACTAAAAGAGGTTTGAATTTTTCTTTGTTTAATTTGCACACTGAATATGGGTTGGAGCTTTTAATTTTGAACTCTCAAAGTGCACCAGATTAATGAATTTAACATTAAAATGCACAAAATTTTCTCATGGGGAGGCATGCCCCCGAACCCCACTAGAAGGACCGAGGACACACCACCATAGTTTTAACAAAAATCCTGTAAGAAACACTGGTATTGCTATGCCAGAGCCGCTTATAACTTGTTTTAGGATCCACTGCTGTGGAGTATAGTTCAACTGTATTAATAAATATAAAATTTTGACTTATTTCATCTGTTAACTCTCATTCGTTCCTATACTCACTCATTACATGGCATTAGTGGTTTTAATGAATAGGAGTTGGTATGCATATAATTAAGGGCGTGCAAAGATGGGTGGTGTTTATGATCATATAGTGGGCCGGTCTGGGCAAAAATGCCCGGGCCGATTTTTTGTCCCAGTCCAGCCCTGATATATATATATATATATATATATATATATATCCCCGGCACACCTTCTGATGCAGCGATCGTCAGAAGCAGCACTGAAGGATACTGCTAGTACGGTCCTTGTAGAGGGCCCAACACGTTCATTTGGCAGCTCAACTGGTTACAGAGTGCAAAGGGAGTGACGATCCACTGAGGGTAGGTTCCCTGGAGTGTTTGCAATCACTGTTACCTTCAGTTACCCTTGCTACTGCCTGAAGTAGCCCCCCGCCTGACTGCCGCCATAACAATAACTAGATCGACTCAGAGGCAAAAAATCTCTGCCCCTTTTGAGGTAACGGAGTTTGGCCGGAAACTCTGAGATGGTCATCTTCCCACAATGAGAACATGACTCATCCACGAATGCCACCGCACCATGCTTAATGCCCAGACACATGAGCAAGCGATCAAGACCATCACCCAACACCAGGTAACGACCGAATTCAGAAATGAACAGGTGCTATATTGCCTGTTACAAGACGCAACATCGAGTTTGTCAGACGCAGCTTCTTCTTTAAAAAGACACACCAGTGAATGCTGTTTTAGGGAAAAAGCTCTTTTAGCATGCTGAAGCACACAGGGGAGATGGCCACCTGCAACAAAAGAAAAACAGAAGGAATTGCAGCCTGATGTGTGCAACCCACTCAACATGGAAAACCACCACTGCTGAACTGCCGTACCGCCAACACGAAGAGCGTGCTGAACTTGTTCAGTCTCTCTCAGTAGAAGTCAAGAGCAGAACAATATGACAACTCAGCTCTGAAGCAAAAAGCTGAGTATGTGTTGCACCAGCTTCCTAGTTATATTCACGCAGCAGCAGCTGAATGCAATCATCGCATGCCAATGTGCGTTGGCTCATTAAGTTTACACTCAAAGTGGATTGGGCTCTCTAAACGAGATCCCAATTGGCTGGTTATTACCAACGTGACATTGAGAGTGACTGACTGAACAGATACTGGAATACTCTGTAAAGTTTAAAATCAACACAAGCCTGGTGACTTATTTGGTCTTGCCCTGCCCAATATAAATGAGACTTTGGCCTCTACAATAAATGTGGACTTGATGTACCTGATTTTTAATTCCCTAAGCAGTTGTTACAAAGGACGGAATTTTCTGAAGGCCTTTGCAAAAAAATTTAAATAAAAAAAAGAAAAGTATTGAGGCTTTTCTGTCAGGAAGGTTACAAAGCTATTACTTTTGCTTTAAAGGCTCTGAAAGACAATAATAAAAATAAAATAAAATAATAATAATAATAATACAATAAAACTGATCTGGAGATGAGATCTTCAAAGGGAACAAAACACACCTCATCTCTTGCACATGTATGACCCCCTTCTCCCTCTGTCCTCTATACCTCTCCCTCTTTTCCCCCAAAAGGTTTCACTTAAAGTTCATAAAAAAATATGCATATTCCACATATAATTTATCTTGTGAACCTGTTGTTTTTCCCCTTTATGTTTGGTGTCATTTCAAAAGTCTCTGTGCGATTGGTAGAGTGGTCTCAATTTCACAATAGTCATTTATATTGTAATAAAGATAGAAAACTTTTGAAGAATTATGTTCTGCTGAGAAGGGGAGGGGGGTGTTTAGGGGTCTGTGAGAATGTTTATCTCCAGCCAGGTGTGACCCTGATGTGATCACAGGAACCTAAAGGACCAAAAGGACTTTTATGTTTTCACAAATTATTTGAAGATTTCTTTGTTGTCTGGTCTGAGTATTTAAGGGAAGTGACAAAACATCTCTAGGTTACGTATGTAACCCTAGTTCCTCGAGGGAACGAGACACTGTGTTGAAATGCTTTGGGGAACGCGTTTAGTGTGAGCAACTCTGAATATCATATCTATTCTGTTTTATAGAAGAGCGTGACGTCACAGGCGGGGTGACGTAAGTGACCAGGAAGCTATAAAGGCACGAGCCACGCAGCTGGCTTCAGCTTCGAGTACCAGCAAGCGCCGGCAGGGGTGCCAGGGGTATGGCCTCGAGACGCAGCGATCGTTTCCTCGAGGAACTAGGGTATCATACGTAACCTAGAGACGTTCCTCTTCAGGAACTCGAGCTGTGTCGAAACGCTTTGGGGAACGAGTACCAACGCTGCCAGACTACCAAACCCCTGCCTAGTTTGTATCCAAAAGCACAGCTTAGGACGAGAGGACTGAAGTGCCTGGAGTGACTGGCATGTCTAAGCCATAGAATCTTGCAAAAGTAGAAGGCGTGGACCACCCGCAGCATTGCAGATGTCCAGCATGGACGCACCTACTAGAAAGGACTTGGAGGGCGCCATACCCCGTGTAAAGTGAGCCTTGGCTCCCGACAGCGGGAGACGACCAGAGGACTCATAGGTGGCGTTGATAGTCTCAACTATACAACGACTAATAGTCTGCTTAGAAGCAGGAAAACCCCTCTTGGGGGGACCGCAGCATACAAGCAATTGGTCCTTTTTTCTCTCCACAGGGCAGCTCTGTGGACGTATGCATCCAGCGCTCGAGCTGGACACACACAATTAAGCTTCTCTTGGTCGGGCTCCCGAAAGGAAGGAGGACAGAAGGCCTGCAGCACTACAGGTTGTGGTGTGATAGAGGGCACCTTAGGAACATAACCCGCTCGCGGGTATATGAACACTTTGGTCATGCCAGGTGCAAAATCAAGATAGGTAGGGGCCACTGAGAGGGCCTGTAAATCTCCTACTCTCCTCAGAGAGGTAATGGACAACAGAAAGGCGGTTTTAAGAGTCAGATGTCTTTCTGAGATATCTTGAATCGGTTTGAATGGAGATTTGCAAAGAGCCTCTAACACCACAACCAAGTCCCACGGGGGAATACGGGACCGTACTGGATGTCTCAGCCTCAGTGCACCGCGGAGGAAACGTGTAACTAAGGGGTGTCTTCTCAAAGACTGACCATCGAGAAGGGCATGGTAGGCCGCAATGGCCGCCACGTAAACCTTCAGCGTGGAGTGGGTCAACCCTGCAGAGAGCCTGGGCTGTAAAAACTCCAGAACTGTACCAACTGGGCAGTTTGCTGGGTCAAGTTGGTGGTCTCTGCACCATGAGGTGAAGAGTTTCCACCTCAGGGCGTACAGTTTCCTCGTTGAGGGAGCTCTGGCTTGGAGGATGGTCTCAACAACCTCGGTTGAGAGACCGGATTCTATGAGTTGTGCCTCCTCAGGGGCCACACCCACAGCTTCCACAACTCCAGGCGAGGGTGAATTATCGTTCCCTGCGCCTGTGAGAGTAGGTCTGTCCTGATCGATATCTCCCATGGAGAGCTGTCGAGGAGCGAGGCCAGATCAGCGAACCATACTTGGCCCAGCCAGAACGGGGCTACTAGCAACAGACGGACCCCATCCCAGCATACTCTCGCCAGAACTCCCGGGAGCAGAGCAATAGGGGGAAAGGCGTACAGACGAAGCCTCGGCCAGGTCTGTACCATAGCGTCCAGTCCCAGAGGAGCTGGATGAACTAGAGAGAACCAAAGGGTACATTGTGATGTCTCCTGAGTCACAAAGAGGTCTACTTGAGCTCTGCCAAAAACTCTCCATATCTGCTTCACCACCTTGGGGTGAAGCTTCCATTCCCTGGGCCTCGGCCCCTGACTCAACAGTATGTCTGCTCCCATATTTAGTTTCCCAGGAATATAATCTGCTCTTAATAAGAGGAGTTTGCACTGGGACCACACAAGGATCTGGTGCACCGGCTTGTACAAGGGGCGCGAACGCAGGGTGACCCCTTAGGTCTGGGAGGAAGTGCTTCAGTGCACGATAAACTGCTAAGATCTCTAGACAATTGATATGCCATGTCAGATGGCGACCGCTCCACTTACCACAGGCAGGGTGGCCACTCATGACCGCACCCCAACCAGTGAGGGATGCATCCGTCGCCAATATTACACGGTGACAAGGAACTCCCAGCACCGGGCCCTGATTCAAGAACCAAGGTTTCTTACACATTTCCAAGGCACGGAGGCAGCGCCGCGTGACCTTGATAATTCGAAGTGGATTGCCCCTCGGGGAAAATCCCTTGGTCTTGAGCCACCACTGTAGGGGTCTCATTTACTCTCTCGACTGAGATGAGGATCGACTCGATACGAGCAGGGGACAATCGTGCCTGCATCGCGGTCAAATCCCATACTACGCCTAGATAGGTGGTTCTCTGAACTGGAGAAAGTACACTCTTCTTGGTGTTCAGTCTCAAACCCAGCTCCCCCATATGTGCAAGAACAACATCTCGATGCTGAGCCGCAACCTGCTCTGACTGAGCTAAAATCAACCAATCATCGATATAGTTGAGAATGCGGATGCCCTGCATGCGCAGGGGGACCAGAGCCGCATCTACACATTTTGTGAACGTGCGGGGTGAGAGTGCAAGGCCAAAGGGAAGTACTCGATATTGGTAAGCTTTGCCCCCGAAAGCGAACCTCAGAAACGTTCTGTGTTGTGGAAGGATGGATATGTGGAAGTATGCATCTTTGAGATCTATTGTGACAAACCAGTCCTCGAACCTGATCTGAGCTACAACATGCGTGATCGTGAGCATTTTGAAGTTCAGTTTCATAACTGATCGAATTAAGACCCACAGATCTATGATTGGATGCAACCCCCATCCTTCTTTGGAACTATGAAATACCGGCTGTAGAACCCGGACTCCCTGTCTTGAGGAGGGACCACCTCAATGGCCTCCTCCCCTAATAGGGTTTTCACTCCTTGTTCCATAACCAGAGCCTGCTCGGGGCCGACTAACATCGGAGTAACCCCGTTGAATCTCGGCGGTGGAGAGCCGAACTGAATACGGTAGCATTTTTCTACTGTGCGCAGGACCCATTGAGATACATTTGGCAGTAGTTTCCACGCTGCTAAATAATCTACTAAGGGAATCAGTCTCTCGAGACTGACTTCTGGGAAAGAAGCCCCCGAAGGGGTGGCGAGCATCTCAGCTCCGCTACGCACGCGGGCGGAAAATACTGAGGACATTGCTCGCTGGAGGCCGCTGCACCCTGGAACTCTGGCAGGGTTGGCAGACCGGCCCCCAGAGGGCGCTGAGGCGAGACGGGCACCGTGTAATGCGGTATACGGGGCTCTACCCCAGTAGGGGCTGCCCTCTGCAGTCGTGACTGAAACGTGTCAGGACTTCTTAGCTGAGGACCTCCCAGCCCGAAGTGCGGCCCTCAGATCCACCTTAGGCTGGGAAAACCCTGGTTCAGAGCGTTGCTTCAGCCTCTGGTCCCGGAGGGCGGCAACGCTCTGATGATAGACTGAGAGGACTGCTCCCACCCAGCAGCCCCTCCAGTATATATAATTTCTCAGAGTGAGATAAATGTCATTATATTCCTCTGAATTTAATGCAAACAAACAATCAGACGAGTAAACACGGTCTGCCTTGTTGATAGAATTCATATCTTAGTCATAGTCAGATAAATACTGAATTTAATTCCTCAGAATTAATGCAGTTAACCAATCAGACGAGTAAAGACGGTCTGGTTTTGGTAAGATTCACATCAAAACTGAAATGATGTAATACACGCGTTGCCTCGGCAGCACGCGAACTGCTTACACAAACAATATTAATCTCCTCGGAGTTAAGTAGCTGCAGCTGCGAGTTCACAGAGGGGGAAGGAACCGCTGCGCGTGCTTCCAAACCTCGAGAATGAACTCTAAATCTAGGGAACATGGGTGGAGATAGGCAGACTGCGTGAGCTGCGCTCCTCATTAATGCTGCTCGTTATACAGTAAGGCATAATATGCTTGTGAAACTGATGCTTGTGTAACTGTTGTCTGTGCAACTGATGTTTATGCAGCTTATGTTTGTGGAACTGCGAGCTCATCGACGCCCTCCGTTTCAATCTCCTCGGAGAAAAAAAGTGGTGCGTCACGGCCGTCACTCGGGGGGAAGGACCACAACACTCGGGCTTCCGAACCCGGAGATCGGGCAGATCTGGCGGGTGAGGTAGGAGATAGGGACGTGTCCGTCTCCATACCCTCCAGCAGATCTTATCTGCGAACCCAGCGAGTGCAGGCGCCGCTCTGCCTCGGCGAAAGCGGGAACGACACCGCAAGGAACGCTGGCGAAGACTCCCTCTCTCGAGAGTCCTCCGGGATCGAAGCGTCCACACTGGCTTGTACCAGTGCAGGCAGTCGGCTCCATCAAGAGCCGAAACAGCGTGCCTCGATCCCAGGCAGACTGCGCACAGACCGTGTATTCCCACTCGTAATGAACACACAATCTAAAACGCGATCTGGATTCGCCTTTCAGATTTCTCGTCTTAGCTTTGCTCTTTGACTATTGCTTACTCTTTGAGGAGCTAATAGTGACAAACAACAATGAATAAGACTGACAAGACAGAATGACATGCTCACTTAGAGCGCTTGCTGAAATACGGGAAGCTGAAGCTAGCTGCGCGGCTCGTGCCTTCATAGCTTCCTGGTCGCTTACGTCACCCCGCCTGTGACATCACACTCTTCTATAAGACAGATTAGATATGATATTCAGAAACTCTCACGCTAAACGCGTTCCCCAAAGCGTTTCCTCCTGGAGAGGAACTCGAGCGTTTAGCGTGAGCGTTTCTGAATATCATATCTAATCTGATTTCTACCTCAAGTCATTCAGGTACACTATTATTTATTCAAATTATTTATTCAAAAATTTAATTTTTGCTACTACATGTGCACATTGGGTAGTTAAGTTTATACTCTGAGTGATTTGCTATGCATTTTAGCTCATGTGTCTTAAATTAGGATAGCTGTTACATGTGTGATAGGGGTGGCACGGTTCGCTAAAAAAAAATTGAACTGTTCGGTTCGCCATACGCGGTTCAGCATGCGCTGGGACCGTGGTTCAACTTAAATCTGACAAAGCATCTGTAATATGGTTTGCTATAAATAACATGTAGGCCTATAACAAACAGGGTTCAGCTAATATGTGTTTCTGTTGATGGATGCACATTCTGGCATCCCAGACATTACAACAACAGCGATGAGAAAAAAAAATAATCCTGTATGCTGGACTATGAGCAGTCATTTATTCCGTCATCACCCGAGTGCTGATAGCATGCGCACAAATGAGATCTGAACAGCACACGTTGGTATGTGTTTAAACTAAACTCATTTAAGCTTTGCCAGTTTAAACATTCAAGAGCCAGAGGACGCGAGCTTGCGTGATGAAGATCACTGTTTGTTGTTTGTATCTTTACTCTATTGTATTTATTTGTGCTCTTGCTTGTAGTTGGAAAGAATATCCTTCTTCTTTTTTTATTAGAAAGTATATTTTTTCCATAAACATAACACATACCGAACTGTACCGAAACTGTGACTCTAAAACCGTGAAACAAACCGAACCATGAAAAAGTTGAGCCGTGCCACCCCTAATGTGTGACTATGTTAAATTTGTTTGTCTCCTGCGTGGATTACTTGGCCATTCCCCATATGGCTACAGTGTCTATGTACAGTAGCAAGGTTGCCACGCGACTACAATGTGATTCACAATTGCACTATCCTTTCTAAATTGGCTTCTAATTGTTTCATTATGTAATTCACATGATACAATTTTACCTGACTAATAATAAATTGTTATATTTGATTTATCCTGAGTTCTCCTGAAATCATTATGACTATTAGACTGTGAGGAGGCTTTTGTTACCGCAAGTCTATGTCTATGGCCAAGATAGGTCAAATTGAAGGCTCGAGAATAATAGGAGCAGTAAGGACGTCAACCGTGAACTTCTGATTTCTGTCTATCGCCGATGTTAGCAAGATGTATGGGAAAAGGCTAAATAAACTACACTTTTGTGATAAGAAAGCAGTAGGCGGCATTGAAAAATGTATTAGTCTACCTACACCCTCTGACTAGCATCAGACTGGCAAGTTTGTGATCGTAAGATTCATGTAAGGCCAATGTGAGACTAAAAAGAGACATACATAAGGTCCCTAGTGAATGGATAACTGAAAGTATAGTGAGTCCGAATAATCAAATATCTAAATAATGATACATAATTGACCTTTGTGGTCAGTTTTTAAATAGAAACAATGTCTAAATTCAGTAATCACTTAAAACTGGAGTCAGACTGTACACGGAGCTAGACTAAAATTTACACTAAATCCTGATAAATTCAGAAGCGCAAGTAAAAGACAGAATACGCATTAAACCCTCAACCAGCTTTTCTGGGATTCTGCTTTTTGGGCTGGCGGGTGGATTCTTACAACTCTAACTTACCACAATCACAGCTGGTGGAAAAGCTTGAAATATCTCTCTAAAAGCAAGACACAAAAATATCCAGAAAATTACCTCAGTGCCTAAAGGTCTTCAGGCCTCCCTTACCTAGACTGAGGTCAGTGTGACTCTACCATCAGAAAAACACTGTGATCAATGGGGTCCATGATAGAGTAGCAAAATAGAAAAATAGAAACAATTTCTTACCACAGATCAGGAAAAAAATTTCCTAAAACCAACCAATTTTCATACATTTAATATCGTAACAGCAGCCACGCACAACGGAAGCTACTGCGATGGCATATATGCTGTGTCATCACTAAATGAACTATGAATCCTGTATCAGACAATTCTCCAGGATAATATCAGACCATCTGTTTATGATCTGAAGATAAATTACAGTTGCATCATGTACAAAAGACAATGATCCAAAACATGCAATCAAGTTACCTCAGAATGGTTGAAAACAATAAAAATATTTGGAAAGTTCTGGAATGGACTAACCAAAATCCAGATTTAAACCCATTTTGAAATGCTGTTTTGGTCAAAATATCTAAAGGAGATAAAGCAGTTCTGCAAGGAGGAACTTTTTAATAGTGGTTTAAATAAATGTAGGAAGTGTCTTGGTTACAGTTATTGCTGATGCAGGTTTAAACAGTCAGTGAATTTTTAAGATGCAATAAGTGTTATATGTGGACAGTACAGGTATGCAGTTACATAGCTGTGGACAGTAACAAGTATTTTTACTCTGTTACTATACTATCATAATTGATTCACTATAAAATTGTTCACAACCTGTATCCATTTCTTTCTTCTGTTGAACACAAAAAAAAGATATACAAAGAATGTTTGTAACCAAAAGGTTGATAACCTCTTTAATATAAT
This sequence comes from Carassius carassius, assembly GCF_963082965.1. Taxonomy (NCBI): domain Eukaryota; kingdom Metazoa; phylum Chordata; class Actinopteri; order Cypriniformes; family Cyprinidae; genus Carassius; species Carassius carassius. The sequence goes on along the minus strand of NC_081769.1, from coordinate 5,021,654 downwards.
TTTTTTCCCATACTATGAAAGTCAAGGTCTACCAGCTACATTCTTTAAAATATATATATTTTTTTGTGTAAAGTAACTACAGAAAATAAGTATAGAAAGTCATACAGGGAAAAGTTGAAAGATGGATATTTTACTACAGGGACAAGTAGGAGTTTATCAAAACTTTGACATATAACTTGTTCTGCACAGTAGGTAAATGATAAATCAAATGGTGTGGCTTTTTTAAAAGATATTTTTGCTTTTTCACCTTGGACCCACTGGATAAGACGGTGGAGAAAATGCAGAAAACTATTGGGAGAGGGGAAAAGGATTTAATCTCAGGTTATACAAGGTTCAGCTGCACCATATGTTAGAGTGTTGCCCACAAGACTATGGCTCTAACATTTCACAATTGCAACTTTTATCTGGTGGGGAAAAAATATAGTACATGGGAGGAAAAACATGAGCCATAGAGACAAGAATACAATAGAGACTTGGTGCAGACATTTTGAATTGAACCAGTGCTCAAATGGCAAAAAGCCCCTAGAAATGCTTTTGCTCTTACAACCATTTAGAACACCCCAGAAACCATGTAACAATGCACTAAAAATCCACACAGAACATCTGACCAACCTTAGAAAACCATAGACTCTGTGCTATTACTTTTCTGAGCATTTTGACTTATGGTTTTTACTTGGAAAATGATAGAATGGAGAGAAATCCTTTGAATTATACTAAAAGAGAGACCCAAGCCATCTATAGAGACCACAATATGCAGAACATTGGGAGGGAAAACTCAAATAGCAAAAAGACCCTGGAAAAAGTATTGTAACCACCAGAAACTTCATAACAGTGCACTAAAACCCATGCTACCATAGATGCTATTACTTTTCTGACACACACATGCATAAATATATACAGGTTCATCTAAAAAATAGAATGCCATGGAAAAGGTATATATATATATATATATATATATATATATATATGTTATATTGTTGTAGTAGTTATGAACAAATACAAAGATGTAACTCTTTTTATATGGAACTCTATAACTCTTTATATTGAGTGTGTTTTTACTCAGTTGGTTCTCTATTTGGGCTTATGTTTTTTTGGAACAAAGCAGGAATTACAGTCTGTTCTTAAAACCTGTGTTTTCCACTACAGAGTAAGGTCTCATATCCACGGCTATAACGTAAATGTACCAATCACCGCAGTGATGTATTTTGCCCTGTTTGAATCCGTTGGAAATCTCTGTCTAAATGCTGCGGGGATAGTTTGTTGCATGTATGTTTCTCCTTTTTTTCGTCTTGTTCCAGATACTGACACACTAGGGTGATGTCAGCGTAAATGAGTTGACATGTTTGAAGTATTCCCCCTGGTTTACCCTATTGTCATGTAGCAGATGCGACATAGCATTGTTTTTTTATCCACCACTCTCTCGCCATCACCATTACAGCTTACAGGGAATTCAAAGTGCACCCAAACACCAGACCTGTAGGTTATTGGAGGATCTTCTATTTCTGGTCTGTTAAACGCATTAGCCATTTTGCAACGCGCCTTCAGCGCGTACTGAGTGAGCGAGCGCCTGACTGAGTAGCCTAACATAAACATATAAGTTGGTGTTTTTTTTTTTTCTTCGGGGGTGTCAGGGGCGTTGCCTGTTATGTTGTTTGGGTTATTGGGCTACCTTGTTGAACGCATAACATTATATTTCACACACTTTTTTTATTTTCCAAATGTAATTAATTAGTCCAACGAACCGTTCGGTACATAATGCGTACCGCGTACCGAACCGATAGCCTCGTACCGAACGGTTCAATACGAATACGCGTATCGTTACACCCCTTATATATATATATAAATATATATATATACATATATATATATATATATTTTTTTTTATATCCTATATTAATTGCACACAAACTGAAATAATACAAACGTTTATTTATCTATTTTTATTTATTCTGATGATAACTATTTACAGCTTAGGAAAATTACAAATTAAGTATTAGTATATTACATTTTGAGCTTGATTAGTTTGATTAATTTTGAGTATAAATACCTCTTGGGCTAGTTTAGAACATGCAACTACGATTATGGGAAATACTAATGACTTGACAGTTGTCCAGAAGACAATCATCAACACCATCCACAAGGAGGGTAAGCCACAGAAGGTCATAGCTGAAAGGTCTGGGTGTTCACAGAGTGCTGTATCAAAATATATTCATAGAAAGTTGACTGGAAGGAACAGGGATGACCACAGCCTTGGGAAGATTGTCAGGAAAAGCTGATTCAAGAACTTGGGAGAGCTTCACAAGGAGTGGACTAAAGTTGGGTCAGCGCATCAAGAGTCACCACACTCACTTCAGGAATAGGGCTACAGCTGTCACATTCCTAGAAAAAAAAAACATAAGCATTTCACCTGGGGTAAGGAGAAAAAGAACTGGACTGTTGCTCAGTGGTCCACAGTCCTCTTTTCAGATGAAAGTAAATTTAGCATTTCATCAGTAAATCAAGGTCTGGAGTCTGGAGGATGACTGGAGAGGCACAGAATCCAAGCTGTTTGAAGTCCAGTGTGAAGTTTCCGAAGTCAGAGATGATTTGGGGTGCCGTTATGTCTGCTGGTGTTGGACCATTGTGTTTTATCAAGTTCATAGTCAATGCAGCCATCTACCAGGAGATTTTGTAGCACGTTATGCTTCCATCTGCTGACAAGCTTTATGAAGATGCTGATTTCATTTTGCAGCAAGACTTTAGCACCTGCCCACAGTGCCAAAACCACTTAAAAGTGGTTTGCTGACCATGATACTACTGTGCTTGATTGGCCAGCTCACCTGTCCTGAACCTCACAGAGAATCTATGGGATATTTTTGGATCTTTTTTGATTGATCTTTGAGAAAGTATAAAAAAATTTTTTTTGAGATACTGAATTATTTTATTTAAGTCATAACCATCAGAATAAAAAGAAAATCTTGAAATATTTCATCTTTTGTGCAATGAATCTGGAATATTAAGAAAGTTATCTTTTTTTTATTAAATTACAACAAATAAAGTACTTTTCATTGATATTCTATTTATTTATTTATTTTTTTTTAGATTCACCTGTATAGTCAAAAAGTCATAATCCACCTTTGCATTAATAATCCCACCAGATATATGTTTCATGATATTTATGTTTGATCCTGGGGCAGGTGTTTCACCCAGCCAGATACCCATTATGCTAAAATTCAGACTCATAAAGACTGTCTTTATGGAGACTGAGAGGACACAAAATAGGACTATCCACAGCAGACAGAGCCCTGTGAGTATAGACACTCAGTCTCCACACCGCAGGCTACCTTTCATTACCTGCTAGCGTGATGAGAGACTGCCTCCTACATTTTATTTAATCGTTTTCATGGAGAACGAAAATAGCCTCCAGGCTCCCAAAGCATATTGCAGTCTGAACCCTAACCTTTCTGTTGCCATGGCAACTTCTGCAAGTGTTTGCACCGCCCAATTATCTCCCATGTTTGGAGGAGGGCTCTGGGATACCTGCTGGCTCTGACCTATTAGGGTATAGTGTCAGCGACAGACCTGTTAAAATTATATCTGGACTGTTTGTTTTTTTATACATTCAGAGGACATGACAGCACACTGAATTCTGTACTAAATGTGTGTAAAGTGGCCTTTTGGAAAGGTAAGAGACATGATAGGTACAAAAATAAATGGGTACAATAAGACACTGTGTATGGGGACTTCACAGTGAGACCTTGCAAGATTATATGAATACTCCCAGAGTGGAGTGAGAGACTGATATGTGAGGTGTGAAAAGCAGATAGACACAAACCCATTGAGGAGAAAGCATGTGCGAGAAATCAGTCCTCTGTTCGTGGCTAACAAGCTACTAGATCAAAAGATTTGTGCTTGAGGATTTGGTCGTCCCTCCATTACACTGCCCTTCCTTCTCAGCAGTGTTCTTCCACCTTTTCATCTTTCTTTTGACAGGCAACTCCTTGGAAGTCAATAGAGGGTGCGGTGCAAGCTTCACAGATGTAGATATCACAGGATGTTGTTGAGGGAAAAAAAAGAAGAAAATTCAGTGTGAATGGAAGCGAATTACAGTTTTGTGGCAACTTACGTGTACCATTGTGACCTCTCTATTTTAGATAGGATTACTACCTTATGTGTTGCATAATAATTTCAATTAAAATAATTTGCAGACCTTAAGGATCTACTAGATGAATGTGGGATAATAAGATCTTTAAAATAAGAGGGGGCTTGTTGATTAAGAGCTTTAAAAACAAACAAAATAATTTTAAACTGAATCCTGAAATGGACTGGGGAGCCAAGGGAGCGATGTTAAGATCGGGGTGACATGGTCAAATTTCTTTGCTCTGGTTAACATCCTTGCAGCTGCATTTTGAACCATCTGGAGGCAAGAAATGGTTGACTGAGGAAGGCCCAAATATAAGGAGTTGCAATAATCTAAACGCGATGTGATAAAAGCATGGATGACCGTGTCTAAATCTTGAAATGACAAGAATGATTTAAGTTTAAAAATAATCAGTAATTGATCAAAACTATTTTTAACCCTCTATGATACACATTATGTTCTAACCATGACATATTTTTTAAATAAGTTTTTATTACATGAAATAGCTTCAATTATACAAATCCAAAAAGATTTTGTGAAATTTTTCTTTTGGTGGGGGGGGGGGGGGGGTATTTAGGAAAACGTTGCCATATGGCAACAGTGTACCACAATGGAAAATAGCCAAAAAAGTAGTTTTTCTATTAAATTATGATTATCTTTTCTATTTAAATTGACATTTCTTTTAGATATTGATAGATTGTTATACTTGGAACTCGTACAAACCAAAAGTAGGTAGGTTCCTAGCATTTAACCTTCAAAATGGTACTTAAAATTATTATTATAATGCTTGCAAACGGACAAATATTGTTTGCTTTTGTACCATATATGGATATCAAATTCATCAACTTTTTATTGTTTTACATCCACAAAGTTTCCAACAGTATTTTATACTAGTTAAGTAAATGTTTGGTAGCTTGGAACATGCACTAATACCATGTAGAACATGAAAACATAAAATACAGGTATTACGATAGGCGGCTCCCTGAAGTAAAGTGAAAAGTGAAAAGTGAAAGTTGTGACATTTGCCAAGTTTGGTAACCCATACTTGTAATTGGTGCTCTGCATTTAACCCATTCAAGTGCACACACACAGCAGTGAGAAGTGAACACACCGTGAACACACACCCGGAGCAGTGGGCAGCTATACTGTATATCCAGCGCCCGGGGAGCAAATGGGGGTTCAGTCCCTTGCTCAAGGGCACTTCAGCCATGGGTATTGAGGGTGGAAAAGAGCGCTGTTCATTCACAACCTCCCACCTACAACTCCTGCCAGCACCGAGACTCAAACTGGTGACCTTTGGGTAACTAGTCCAACACTCTGACCATTAGGGCACAGCTGCCCCTCAGTGTGGGTTTTTCCTGTCCATCCATGTGCACCCGTCTCAATCCAACTCATGTCAAATGTCAATGCATCCCATGAAACTGCAAAAAGCAGTTACTTTTAGCTGTGATGCAAAGGTGCAAGTCACATTTGCTGCATTTCATGCGGATGATCCCCCTGCAACCAGGGTATTTGCACCTCCCTTTCATCTCCATGACAGGCCAACTCTGCACTCTTCCTATTGCCCTTTCTATAAAATATAGCTGTATTCGTTTTCTGAAAAGAAGACATAATTTTGTTATTTATACATAAATACAACTATACTACAATAAACACTTCAAATCATTAAATAAATGTGATAATTTCATTGATGCTACTCTCTATAAAAAATCCCAATGGGGAAATACATTACTGCAATTCCACTGTGGTACAGTGTTGCCATATGGAAACGCACCTATTTTTCCATAGTGGTACAGAGTTGCCATATGGCAACCTTGATATTTTCTTAATTTACAGTAAAACTATGTTAGACAAAATTGATTTATGAATTAAAATATCTTATTTACTTACCAAAAATCCCCTTTGAGAAAAGATGTTTAGAAATTAGGTTAATAGAGCAATTTCTGGAGCACTTCAACAGGTGTCTTCTGTGTGAGGTTGACCATGGGAAAAGGAGTTTTGGGAGGACATCCAGTTGTCATGTGACTTAAAAACAGCACATCATTGGCTACCTTAAGGCCTACCCTTTTAATTCCCATAATGTGATATATCGTAGTTTTTTTCAGAATAACAAGGAAATGAGTATAAATTAATTGTTGCCATATGGCAACTCCGTACCATAGAGGGTTAACAACCTAATTGTTTTGCTTGGTTAAGCATAATTCAGAGTCTAAGATGACACCTAGGTTCCTGACCTGAAAAGAAACTGAGGGGAAATGATTGCCAAGTTCCTTAATAAGTCAGTTTCTCAGTTTCGGGGGACCAAGAACAATAATTTCAGTTTTGTCTTCATTAATCTGGAGAAAGTAATTTTTTAACCATTTCTTGACATCATCAAGATAGTCCAACAACTGTTGAATGGAATCAGCAGCTTTCAATGCAATATACAACTGGGTATCATCAGCATATACAGTCGTGGCCAAACGTTTTGAGAATTACATAAATATTATTTTTCAAAAAGTTTGCTGCTAAACTGCTTTTAGATCTTCGTTTCAGTTGTTTCTGTGATGTACTGAAATATAATTACAAGCACTTCATACGTTTCAAAGGCTTTTATTGACAATTACATGACATTTATGCAAAGAGTCAGTATTTGCAGTGTTGGCCCTTCTTTTTCAGGACCTCTGCAATTCGACTGGGCATGCTCTCAATCAACTTCTGGGCCAAATCCTGACTGATAGCAACACATTCTTTCATAATCACTTCTTGGAGTTTGTCAGAATTAGTGGTTTTTTGTTTGTCCACCCGCCTCTTGAGGATTGACCACAAGTTCTCAATGGGATTAGGATCTGGGGAGTTTCAAGGCCATGGACCCAAAATTTAAACATTCTGGTCCCCGAGCCACTTAGTTATCACTTTTGCCTTATGGCACGGTGCTCCATCGTGCTGGAAAATGCATTGTTCTTCACCAAACTGTTGTTGGATTGTTGGAAGAAGTTGCTGTTGGAGGGTGTTTTGGTACCATTCTTTATTCATGGCTGTGTTTTTGAGCAGAATTGTGAGTGAGCCCACTCCCTTGGATGAGAAGCAACCCCACACATGAATGGTGTCAGGATGCTTTACTGTTGGCATGACACAGGACTGATGGTAGCGCTTTTCTTCTCCGGACAAGCCTTTTTCCAGATGCCCCAAACAATCGGAAAGGGGCTTCATCTGAGAATATGACTTTGCCCCAGTCCTCAGCAGTCCATTCACTATACTTTCTGCAGAAGATCAATCTGTCCCTGATGTTTTTTTTTGAGAGAAGAGGCTTCTTTGCTGCCCTTCTTGACACCAGGCCATCTTCCAAAAGTCTTGGCCTCACTGTGCGTGCAGATGCGCTCACACCTGCCTGCTGCCATTCCTGAGCAAGCTCTGCACTGGTGGCACTGCAATCCCGCAGCTGAATCCTCTTTAGGAGACGATCCTGGCACTTGCTGGACTTTCTTGGACGACCTGAAGCCTTCTTTACAAGAATTGAACCTCTTTCCTTGAAGTTCTTGATGATCCTATAAGTTGTTGATTTAGGTGCAATCTTAGTAGCCACAATATCCTTGCCTTTGAAGCCATTTTTATGCAACGCAATGATGGCTGCACGCGTTTCTTTGCAGGTCACCATGGTTAACAATAGAAGAACAATGATTTCAAGCATCACCCTCCTTTTAACATGTCAAGTCTGCCATTCTAACCCAATCAGCCTGACATAATGATCTCCAGCCCTGTACTCATCAACATTCTCACCTGAGTTAACAAGACGATTACTGAAATGATCTCAGCAGGTCCTTTAATGACAGCAATGAAATGCAGTGGAAAGGTTTTTTTGGAATTAAGTTAATTTTCATGGCAAAGAAGGATTATGCAATTCATCTGATCACTCTTCATAATATTCTGGAGTATATGCAAATTGCTATTATAAAAACTTAAGCAGCAACTTTTCCAATTTCCAATGTTTATGTAATTCTCAAAACTTTTGGCCACGACTGTAGATGAAATGAAACATTGTGGAACAAAATGGAACCCTGAAGGACACCACTAATAACAGGAGCTGAAGAAGAGAAAAAATTGCCCAATGATACAGAAAAGGACCTGTCTTTAAGATATGAAGTGAACCACTGTAAGGTGGTACCCTTGATACCAATCAAATGCTCTAAACTCCAAAGAAGTACATCATGACCAACTGTATCAAATGCAGCTGAAAGATCTAGTAGCATTAAAACAGCATTTTTACCAGCATCAACTGCAAGTAAAATATCATTAGATACCTTTAACATAGCAGACTCTGTGCTATGATAAGCAGTGAAGCCAGATTGGAAAGGTTCCAATAAATTTGCTGAATTTAAAAACAAGATAAATTGTGATTGCACAACTTTCTCTAACAACTATGACAGGAAAGACACCTTAGAGACAAGGCGATAATTATTTAAAGAACTCTTATTCAAACCCTGTTTCTTAAGCAAAGGTTGAACAACAGCATGCTTAAAACAATTTGGCACTAACCCAGCATTCAAAGATTAATTTATCAGCACTTGGATACTGGGGCACTCTGGTAAGGGTTTGTTCTAAACCTCAATAATTGTAGCCTCAACTACTCAACATACTGTACAACTTTATGCTTCTAATATTTACACATACGGTTTGGGAATCTTACATGTTTTTTTTTTGGTTTTTTTTTTTTGTTTTTGCCACTGCTTAAAATATAAATGTCTATAGGAAATGCTGCATTCGTTATATAAAATAAACATTCCAAAAATGTACATTTTACAATAACATTGAAAGTACAGTTTGTCAAGAACTGAAATATGAACTGAACCTAAGCCACATCTAGAGACAAGAAAAATAGAGACTTATCCAGTACTCAACTACACAAAAAACCAAAACAAGATAATATTTCTAATTTCCTCCATTATTGATAGTCACATGTTGTTACCAGTACACTGTAAACTATTGCCAGGATATTAGAAAATACTCCTTTTAAAGGGATATCATGGTAGCACTTTATTTTACAGTACATGTACTTCCCTGGTACACACATCGTAAATATCTTTTACCTACAGGCAAATGAGTGGTAACACAAGCTACTTACCTGAAGTGTATGTACATGTAAACAAATAAGATATATATCTGTACTTAATGTCTGTACATGCATGGTAATTAGTTTGTACATACAGACTAGTGTGGGTAATAAAGGTGACTTAACAGGTAGTGCCTGTAAATGGTAAATAATTAGATACATTACTGTACTTACTAATGTATATACATGATAAATATGTAAGACTTACAGACAAGTGGGTAAAAACAGGCATGTCCTTACAGTATCCATATATGGTAACTAATATGGCACAGGGCTTCTCATTTCGTACCTTTACCGGAACTCGTCCTCGGCGGACCACCGCCAGTCCTCGGGCCACTTCCACATCCTGACAATCCAGTTGGGGCTCTACCAGTACCCAGCCTTCCGGCCCGTGTTCTTGTTGGGGGACCCTTACCCATACTATGGCCTCACTTCGGGCCGGTACGGACAGTGCATAGCGGCAAGCTACTCGACCAGTCTCTTCCCGGCCCCACCGTGGAGGAGGATTGTGGGTGAGCCGGGACCAGGAGTGAGAGAAGACGTTGGGGTGTCGTGGCGGCGACGTTTAAATCTGAATATTCTTTGCATCAGTGTTCTCACGATTTCCAGGACGAGTCTTTGGTCAGACTGGGGGTTTGACCCTAAATTCACCAAGAGTGTGTGGAGTGCAGTGGGTGAGCCTTTGTCCTTTGCTGTGAGTGTATACACTTGAAAATTGCAGTGTTGTGCTGTATTTGTGTCGTCAAAAACCACCCTTTCAGGCCCGACGAAATCCTGTGGAGGAAGTGAGTACTGAGGCGGGCGAAGAAAACAACATCTCTAATTAGAAGCCATCGATGACATCCTGACCCTTCTACCCCAGGTAACGGAGGTGGGAAACAAATTCAAGTAAGAACAGTGTGGATAAAGTGGGAAGTATTAATGGTGAGGAGTTGGCTGCTGGAGGAGGAAATCAGCTGTGTGTGTATTATTACCTGCTCTGGAGTTCTTCAAACATTCGCCCCTGTCTAGAAGACTCACCCTGTTGGTTGGCAGAAAGGAGAGGGAAGCATCCAACCTACCCAGTGTAGCACACCCTGGGTGTAACAACTTACCTGTGTGTGACATCAGCGGAGGCCGTGTTCGGCCCAACGCAGCAGCAGCTTTCGACCCGCATCTCTATCAGCAGTTGGTAAAATCTCACAAAAGGAACGCCTGACGTCTATTTCCCCAAAAGGTGTGAGTAACATCCCTTTCTGCTTCCCTGTATATTCACCGTAAGCTATTGTCCAAAGCTAAAGCCAGCGTATTGTGTTGTACATTCGCCTGAATGCCCAGAGTGAAGTCCCAGTTACCTTTGATGTACTTACCTTATGCCCAAAGCTAAAGCCAACATATTGTGTTGTACACCCGCCTAAATGCCCAGAGTGAAGTCCCGGTTACCTTTGATGTACTTCCCTTATGCCCAAAGCTAAAGCCAGCATATTGTGTTGTACGTTCGCCTGTATGCCCAAGTGAAGCCTCAGTTGTATTTCCTACAGACTTACCTGTGCCCCGAGCAAAGAGCCAGTGGCCCCTCTGTCCACCATCCATGTCCAGTCCTGTCATACTGACTTGTATGTTCTTGTACAGATCTAGCAGGTCCCTTTGAAGTGTGAAGCCTCGGAGTTCACCACGGGAAGCAGCAGGTATACACCGTGCATTCAAACTCTAAATACTTACCACTTGTATCTGATATGTCCAGGAAAAGGAGAGGGCCCTGGGCAGCTGTCCTGCAAGCTAGACCAAAGGGGCACTTGTGAATAAGCCGATTGTCGTCACATAGCCAGAAGGAAAGAGGAGTGAAGGACATACCGAGATCTCCCGTGACGGAGTCTAAGAGATTTGAGATTGATACTCCCCCAATTGGAGAGTTGGATTTTAGCTTCCCTCCCCCTCCCTTCCCTATACCTTTTTTTAGTAATTTAATAAAGCTGTTTTAATATTTACTTACCGTCTCTCATGTGTCTGGTCTTTGGGGTGTTCTTGGGACCTCCTCGAGGTGGAAACTAGGGAGGGGCGTGACTCACGACATCTCTGGTCCGCTCTGACCTGTGACATTAGGACTTACCAAGCTTACCTTATATACCAAGTACAGTATGTGTCTTGTTTGTTACCACATACTAACACATTTTTCCGTAGGTGCTACATATTTACCATGTATATACCATTAGTAAGTATAGTAATTTGTCTTATTAGTTACCATATACTGAAACTACCTGTAAGCTGTAAGTGACCATTATTACACACACTTGTTTGTAATTAGTACATATTTACCACGTGTATACCAAGTACAATATTTGTCTTGATCAGGTAAGTACCTTGTGTTACGACTCATTTGCCTGTAGGTACTTAATATTTATCATGTATGTACCAGAGAAGTACATGTACTGTAAAATAAAGAGCTACAGAAAGCATTGTAACCAATTTCTCTCTTTATACAATTAATGACATTATAATAATAATAATAATAGATTTCCCTGAATTGTGTGATGCTATATACAGTAAATAAAAAAATGTAATTAAGAAAATTGCATCTAAAGTTTAACATACTCTGTAGCTAAACTGTAGGGTGGGAACAATGCTCAAGGTCATGGGTTTGATTTTCAGGAAACATGCAAACTAGTAAAAAGTATACTCCGTAAATTGCTTTTAATGAAACCTAGATATGCATAAATGTTAATGGAGATTTATGTTTCTTTCTTCTTTCTTCTACTACTGTAGGAATAAAACAAATGTCTGTGGCACCAAAGGATTCTGCACCTGTCCACAATAAAATATTTTCTTCTCTTAGCAGTTCCCCACCTAAGAAGTTCTTCACAGTGTGCACATACAAGGCCAGGCCCTTTTTTGGTTTAATTCATTCACTGTACAGTATTATGAACTCTAGAGTAAGAGAGTGAACCATAAAATATCATAACCGCACTGCTGGACTCCCAGAACAGGAAGGAGCACCACTCCTCTAGCAGGAGGTCAAGACAAGCTGTAGAGAAAAACATATCAAATCGTAATGCCACACACAAACTCACACACCCGAATGCTTTCTTTCCCTCATCTGGCAAACTTCACTGTGGCCTCCATGCACCCTGCCTGTACTAAAACCTACAGCCCTCTGGCTTCTTAAACCTCATTAATGGACTCAAATTCTTAGTATTCAAAGCTTACCATGCTGCAGTAGCATGATTCCAGTAAGAGCCATCACTCCACCCTGAATCATGCCCAGCTCATTAAAATGTTGTTCAGGGCTACTTTTCATAAAAGCCTTTTCATAATCCATGAGGAAAGTAACTTGACTTGTAACTTGGAAGTAACATAACTTGAATGCATCGAGCCAACAGTACAAACCTATTCTATATAGTTAGAAAGTAACAGGTTATTGCAGACACAATGACAGTTATATTGGTTTATTGACATAACCATGCAGGTTTAGCATTAAAAGTGTACAAGGTAGGTGCAGGATACATGCCAAAGTGCCAGAAGTTGAATAAACATTAATTTACAGTACAAATACTGTAACCTTTACACTTCCCCACTTGGTTGAATGCAGAGGTTAAAAAAGCATTGAGGAAAGCTAGAAACGACCTGACCGCTGGCATAAAAAGAGCCAAAGCTCACCTAGAGACCAAAAACTCTTGCAACAAATGTGACAGGGATTAAAAGAACTCACTGACTACAAGAGCAACAACTACAACACCACTGATCCCTCTGTGCCTAGTGCACTGAATAACTTCTATACTTGGCATGATACACTATACATCTAAGAGCACTCGAGCCATGAAAACCACCCAGAGCCGGATTAAACATAAGGGCATTTGGGCACACGCTAAACCAATATCACAACCCGATCACAAGCACTGTAAAGGACAGCATCATCTCCCTGCTCTTCTCCTCACCACTGCCTTAAAGAAGATTTGGGTTTAATGCCTGTGTATCCTGTTTACAGAGCTGTTTGGATTCACGCATCCATTCAGTACTGTGTAGAATTAATGATTCCCATGTCGATACATGGTAATCTTCATTGACGCAAGACTTTATCAATAATATTTTACAGGGGCAGCAGTATTTTACTGAGGTTCATGCACCACTAAAAGAGCATAGAGACTGGTTTTGCCTGACAACCACTCTAGCTAGTAACAGAAGACAGAAATATTTTTGGTCTTAAAGAGTTTTCCTCATGCAATGGAAATTTATGGAGACTCATTGTGAGGAGGAAAGTGATATAGAAGTAATTTAACATTCAAATCATCTTTGGGTGAGTAAAAAAAAATAGAATGAAAGAAAGATATGTAATTAATTTATCTTAACTAAGGGTTTCTAAGCAAACTGGACATAGTATAAAGATAGCATAATTACAATAAAGTACTGGTAGCTGGGTTGCCTGTCACTTACTGTATTCTTATAGTAAAGTAGTGTTATTTAATACAGTATCCTACTGAAATGTAATGTGTTCTTAAAGTGTTAAACTGTTTTGTCTATAGAAATCCATTGCATTTATATGGGGGATACAGTAATTATACAGCCTTTCCTGCGGCATATTATCTCTTGATGATTGATTTTGTGTTGTTGTCCAATTTCTAATCAGAGATAAGAATTTCTCAATAATTTGAGGAAAGCTTACACTCATGATAGCTGGGTTGTTGATGGATGAAGGAGGATGCGTAGATGTTTTCCCAGTAGATTTAACTCTCTTCTTAGAAGCAGATCCTGATTTTCCTTCAAATTGTCAGCAGTTTTATTTGAAGATCAGATCAGGACCTAGGATTTCACAAGGACCCAAGACCAGCCTTCTCTATGTCTGCAAGATACTGTTAACATCTTCTAATGCAGAAGTAGCTAGGACAACTGTATTGGACAGGGTGATAAGCAGCAAAACGAGGTCTGACAGGCAGGAAACCATAGGCTTAAGAGAAAAAAAATATGAAAAGTTGGTTGAATGTATTTTATTGAAGTGAGGAACCAGCTAAAGTTACAGATGGAGAACAGGGCAGTACGACCTTGTCCAGGCTGGAGAGAATGCCCAAGTCTGTGGCGGTAGCTGACCTCAATTTGCTGTTGGCAACAGGCGTTATGTGGCTAAGCAGGTTGGTTGAGATTTGGATCCCATTTAACAACTCTGTATAATGACATGGGTATGACACAGGTATTACAAGGAGAGGGTGATTTATGAGGACATAACCCATGTCCCCATTTTTAAAAACGCTTATAAATCATACAGAATGAGTTTTTTTTTGAGAAAGTAAACATGCACAAAGTTTCCTGTGAGGGTTAGGTGTAGGGTTGGTGTCGGGCCATAGAATATACAGTTTCTACAGTATAAAAACCATTACGCCTATGGGATGAACCCACCTTTCACAAAAAGTGTGTGTGTGTGTGTGTGTGTGTGTGTTTCTGTGAAACAATGTCTAAACATTAGTTGATTGTGTTGGAAATAGGTATTAAACTGATTTAGTGAGGAATGTAAAATTAAAAAAAATTAAAAAAAAAAAACATTCTTTAAGACTTCTTTCAAAAGGCATTTTGGATAAATGTAGATTGAGGGTGATCAGTTTTACATGCTTGTAAGGGTAGGGTTAGGGCCTTGTCGGTCTGTCAGCCAACAAGTGGTTAAACATTCTCCAGACTGATGATTAAAAATAGTTGCAGAACTTATCCTGTGGGAAAACGTTCACGCTTATAAATCAACAAACTATGAACATATAGGATTGTGAGTGGCTTTTAGCTATAATTTTCTTCCACTTTGTGAATATGCTTGTGATGTACTGCCCATGCTGTATTTGAATAAGCAGCTTTGTGTAAAAGGATTCTGTCAGAAGCACAGCAGTCATTTTTAAAAATGTGAGGAAGTGTTCAGTTCCGACTGTTTACCAAAAGACTTTAAATATCTTAGACAATATGTTTGCCATACTACATATACTATCTCTCATATTCCATGATTTGCATATGAAATGTTACTTCTTAATTAAACGTGTTCACTAGGTTGTGGAGTGATAATTCTTCCTGAATTGCCAATAGAGCTGAACTAAACTCTCTGTGGCAGCCTATTACAAACTGCTAAAGGAACAGCCGTTTTTTTATTTATTATTATTGTCATACCCTCCTGAAGTTGTATTGCTCTGTGGGTGCTGTGTATTATAACTATCATTATGACTGGAAAGCACCTGGGATCTCCTGCCTTTTTGCACATGTGCGGTTTCTCCTTTTCCCATTGCTGTCTTTCTTTGTTTCAGAAATACGAAACAGCAACCAGTTGAAAAATGAATACCAGACCATAACAGAATGAAGCAGATGTCTTTAATGCTAAGCTCCACATTATGCTATGACAATTATGGGCTGATGTTTTACAAGCTGAGCTGTCTCAAAAGCCCTCTGCTTTCTTAATCGTATCTTGGCCTGTGGCTAAGATAAATCTTGGTGCTATAAATTCCATGGTAATACCACTGCTTCTCTAAGTATTGATCATTTTTCTAAATGTCACTCATTGCATATGGCTCTCATTTCTATTTTATGGGAAACTGTTCCTAAGGGGGCCTCACTTGGCTCTCAGGGCCCTTCTCTTGACAGGACAGACACGTTGCTGTTTCATTGATATTAAGGTTGAAAAGTCTGGCAGGTTAATGTATGTTTGTAAAGACCCATTTGTGTTTTGAAGCAGTGTTGGCATCAGGTTGAAGAACACACTCTTGATTGTGTGTGTAAATGAGGAAATAAATAGAATGCTGTCAGTAGGAACTGATAACACATTCGGCTCTTCTTAGTTAATGGAGGTTCTAGGAGGTTATCAGCTCTGGAGGACACACACGCACACACTCAAATAAACACAAACCTGACTGCCACAGGCTCAGCTGATGATTAGATCTGGGAATGTGTTTACCTTCTATGAAGAAGTGACATTGTGAAGAAATGCCAGCGGTGGATTCAGGAGACACATTTTTGGGACCCTTTTTCCATTTTTGCTGAAAGACACTGCAGTGAAATTTATGTCAATATTTTAAGTTGACTTTGTTTTATGTTAGAAAATAACTACAGTGTAAAAATGGCCAGGATTGAACAAGATTTAACAGCAATTTCCTACAATAAAACACTGAATTTCAACTTGCACTTTGAAATCACTGCAGGCTAGGTAATTTGCTGTCATAAGACAGGGAATTACTGTAAAACAAATAACTGTATTTCACTGCATTGTGGGGTAGTCTACATAGTTTCATTTGAAGTCACCATTTTGATTATTAATGTCACCTTTAGCTTCAAGCTTGAACTTTACCTGCCTTTATTTAATTCTCTCCCAGACACTAATAGGTTTACAGAAGGCTAAAATTGTGTTACTTGGAGAAAATGCTGACTGACTGAAAATATATGTCATAAAATACTATAATTAGGGGGTGTGAATGCTTTTTTAGATGTGATTGGATCTCCGGTTAGCCTTTTTTTATGATTTACCAACTTGGTACACACACACATACATACCATATATATATATATATATATATATATATATATACATGTACTGAATATTCATACTTTTTTATTATTAATATTATTATTCAGAAAATCTAACATTGCTGAAGTTTGGTTCACAAATCAGTGCATTACAGGTACAGTCTCTAAACATTATCCATTCATGTAACATATTGCTGTGAAAAAGTCTTTGCCCCATCTGAATTTCAGATTTTGTTCACATTTTAACATTGTATACTGTACAATCAGAATTTATTTGGGGAATCATGATTAAATATATAATCATTTTGTGCATCCTTCATATACTGATGTGTAGGAGGTTTCAATTCAAACAATTTCAATGTCAAATGTGTTTTTTTTTTTTTTTTTTTTACTTTGCATGCAAACATTTCTAAACAAGTTTGTGTTTTACTCAACATAACACAGTTGCATGGATTTCTGTAGCTTTTGATACAAAATTAACGCATCAACGCAGCATATTGCAAAAAGTCCAAGTATTGTAAATGTAGTGTTATACTGTACCATTTTTTTTCTTTATCTTTTACAAAACATTGTAAAAGCCTTACATGTAATACATCACATAGGTCTACTCTTCCAATGTGCCTGTTGTAATGCAGCACAGGCTCTTGGATGGCAATGACCTTGTCCAAAAACCCTCGCTGAACCTCCTGTTCACCCTGTCTCCTCTTGATGCTTTGTGAACTGAAGGACATATGGCATCTTCATGTTTGTCTGTTGACTTGGTAAGAAGGCCATCTTTTCTTATCTAATTTTTTTTTTTTTTTTTGAAAAAAATAAAAGACCTTTACTTGAAGATCAAATACATGAAAAGCCTATTCTAAATGTTAATTGTGCCATAATTGTGACAAAATAATTTTATCTTTATAATTTTAAGGCTTTATTTTCCATTAATCACCAAAAAGGAGGCTGCATCTTCATCTCTTTATGGCCCTTGCTGGCCACCATCCTCTCATCAACCAAAATATGTTGCTGGTACTGTGGGATGTTTGCCATCAGTAATGAGATCAGACTGAGAAAGAGGGTTTATTTTGAAAAGTGGATCATACTCATCATCAGATTTTTTATTTTTTTTGCTTGTTTACATTTAGATCACATAGTCAGGAACCAAACCAGCCTCTTTGACCAATATTCTTTACGATCCCAATGTAAATAATCAGAAACTGAAATCTATTATCCTCACTCAAGGTCAGTTACTTAAATTTATTTCCACTGGCTATTTTCACAGCATGAGTTTGTTACAGTACTGGAGTGAGGAGCTGATTCATTATTAATTGGAGTCCTGGAGGGCATTTAGGCACAAAATTAAGCGTTTGTGTTGCTTCATTTTCATCAGATACATGTCTGCTTCTGCCTCTCGACTTTGGTTTTCTTGGGTCTTGGGTTGCTTGCAGGGGTGGCACTGGATATTTTCACAGTAATACAGTTTCAACAGATGCCTTAGTATGCTGGGATGGGTTGTTTTCTGGTAGAGAAAACCAAATGGTCTCTGGATAAATAAGAGTGATGGAGAATCTCAAAAATTGAATGAACATAAAAACAAAATGGCATCTTTTAACCAAACAATAAGCAACATAAAATACAGGCAAAAAATCCACTTGTTTTTATATTATACTGTATTATATTTTTGTTTTTATTTAATGTACATTTACAAATATATTTTGTGTTATATTAATGTACCTTGGCATTAAATTAAAACACAGCCGTGAGGATGCTTCTACTACAACAGCTGAGGGATCTTGCATTCCACTGTAAAAGTTTAACCATCAATGAAACATGAAGACTAATGCTTCTGAATACTATGAAAATGGCCAACTGGCTTTCTCATTGTCCAGAACTGGAGTGCTGATTATTATTTTTAATTTAATTTTTTGTTATCAGTCTGTCTGAAAACAATGACAGTTAATGATTTTGGGTATTAAATATACAAGATTGTTATAGCTGGATTTTATTGTTGCTAATTTACATTTTTCTTGACCTGTTTATTTAACAGTGGACAAGTGGATACAACTGCCATTCAACAGAGCTTTAGAGTCTCATGGGAGTCTTTGCGTATTGCATATGCATATTTGCATGTAGCTGTATGATACAACATTGGAAAGAAGTAAAACACATGATAATTTTATTTTAGTGTACCTCTAAAAAAAAATGAATAGCCATTGCCATTTAAAAGCTTGCCACCATCAGTAATTACAGAAGTGCAGGCCACCTGTTTGAGGTAGGCATTATTAATCCATTTGAAAGACATATATATATATATATATATATATATATATATATATATATATATATATATATATATATATATATATATATATATATATATATATATATATATATATATATATATATATATATATATATTTATACACACACACACACATATACATATTCTTTATACAATGTTATGTTTTATTAACATATTAACTAACAAAAAACTGTATGCATTTATTATTATTATTATTATTATTATTATTATTTAACAATTGCTGTTAAGGCTTCCGAATTCCTATGTCCAAATAAATGTTGCAATTCTGAATTTTGACTAACTATTAACTATAACTTTAGCCTCAACAAGCTCCTAATTACTGCTTATTAATAGTAAGTAATGCAATTGTTAATTTTATGTATTGGGTAGGATTGTAGAATATTAAGGGATGTAGAATATGGTTAAGCAGAAAATGTGCTCTATGAGTACTAATAAACATCCAATATGACAATGATTCTTTGTCAGGATCCTGACACTCATGTTCTCCATTGTCTTGTTCCTTTCTTTGTGTGAGTGTGCAGCTTTGTTCTCTGGGCTATGCACTCTCTGTTTGCCTTATGTTTTGTGTGTCTGGATCCTGACACTTGTATAGTTCGATTTTGGTGTTGAGATCCTGGCATTCATATTCCATGCAATTTTGTCTATCGTGTGCGACATGTTTTGTGTCGAATCACAAGGCCTGCAGTGGTGTTTGTTTGTCTGTTACAGTGCATCCAGAAAGTATTCACACTGCTTCACTTTTTAAAAATTTTGTTATGTTAAAGTCTTATTCCAAAATGGATTCAATTAATTATTTTCCTCAAAATTCTACAAACAATACCCCATATTGACAATGTGAAAGAAGTTTGTTTGAGATATTTTTTTCAAAAAAAAAAAACACATTTACATAAGTATCCTCTGAGACAAGATTGTATCAAGACAGATCTGGGGAAGAGTACAGAAAAAAAAAAAAAACACTGCAGCATTGAAGGTTCATAGAAGCATGTAGTCTTGGTTAACCTTAAAGGAAGAAGTTTGAAACAACCAGGGCTCTTCATAGAGCTGGCCAAACTAAGCAATTGAGGGAGAAGGGCCTATTTTTGACTGTTGACCAAGAAATTGATAGTTGAGCTCCATGATCATATATACAGATAAGAGAAACCTACAGAAGGACAAACATCACTGCAAAACTCCATCGACCTTGGCTTTATGGCGGTGTAGCAAGATTCAATCCTCTCTTCAGACAAGACACATGCAAACACACTTTAAATTTGCATAAAAGCACCAAGAGGACCCTCAGAAAAATTTTATCCCATATTTTTTTCCCAGACATGAAAATATCCAAATGATGTGTCATCAGAAACCCTTTGAAAAAATAATATATTTTTTTGAAATTATTTTGGAAAAGTGTGTGTGAAAAAATGTTTTATGTTCAGTCACAATTGTGACCGGAGGGATAATGTTTGTACTGAAATAACACATTTCTGCAGTCCTAAAAATGGTTCGATATCTTAACCCAGCTATTTTAAACGTTGATCACATTCTAGGGTTACTATTATGCATTAAAAAAAACAAAAAACTTGTGCAACATTGATAGGTACGCTGAAATTAAAAAAATATATATTTTTTTTTTTTCAAAATGTTTACTTTTTTTGTAAAATATAACAATGTTTTTATATTAATGCTTAGAGTATTACAACGTCATTATTGTATTTTTTTTATAACATTATAATTTTTTATTTAGTGCAATATTTTGTCACTGAAACATTTTATTGTCATTTTCACTAGCAACTGCAATTAGATTTATATTGTATATTTAAGTTCACTAGATGACTCTTTGAATGTCCTTGAGTGACCCAGCCCCATACTGGGCTTGAACCCAAACAACTATTTCTGGAGAGACCTGAAAATGTGCATATGCCCCCATCCAATCTGACAGAGCTTGAGAGGTGAAGAGGTGAGAAGAATGGAAGATAATTGCCATGCTATGATGATGACCAAAGCTTGTCCCATCATACCCAAAAAGACAGAGGCACCGAAGCTCTTCAAGTGCAATACCATATCACATGAGCTACCATGCAAAAACTCATGTACAAAGCTGTATATGTGACCCAAAATTTGTTTTATCAGTTTTCAAATCTAGCAGCATGTTGAAATTGTACAAGGAATTGGGTGAAAGGAATAAAAGTTGTCAGTCTCATTCATTTCAACTGGAAACTGTGGCAATTTGTGTATAGGTATGTTTTTCAGTAGTTAAGGTAGAGGCATGCATTTTTCTTATGATCCTGGGTAGGCATTTGTAGTTGTGCAACAACTTTTGTTCTATGCACTTTCTATATTTACATTTCAGGTAGTCGATATGTTTTGAATGTTTAGTCCATTTAAACAAGTTTACAGTCTTGACATGCCATAAATCTTCTTCTGGATCAAAAATATATTAAAATATTAAAATGAAACTCAAAAGCACAGGCCTTACATGACTTTTCAACACACATCCAACTGCAGGATTTCCTCTTGTTTTCTTTTGACGTGACAAACAAACAAATTAAATGTTGCACAGATTCTAGAAAATTAAAGACTATGTTTTTAGCATGATTTATACACTTTGCAGATAACTAGCTTATTATCTTAAACCATTTCTGATATCCTTGCACAGTTTTGCTGTAAAGTTCTTGATGAGTACTCATTCTGTAACATTAACTATAATTAGGATTTGAATGCCTTTATGGTTTCTAATTTGAATTAGAAGTTATTAGAGTTATATCACTGCTCAGGTCTGCCATGTAGATCACCATAAACATTTAAGATCTTGTGGCAGTCTTAGTGAGGTATTTACAAAACAAGCAAAAAAACAACATTAAATTATATATTCAGATCAGTTCTATGCCTAAGAAACAGAACTACAATCCAGTACACAGGATGACTGTTGGGGAAATTTACAGTATTAATTTAAACAAGTAGCCTATCTGACTATAAGAAGTTGGCATTTTTTTTTTGTAAATATATATATTTCTTTTAAGAAGTGCATTTTGCTTAGTACAGTACATATTTCACATCCTTGAACCATTTAAACAGAGACATGTATTTTTCTCTAGCTGTATTACCATTTCACCACTGACTGCCCAAATAGTAATGTGCTTCCTTTCCACAGTCAAAGACTGTTTAATATTCCTCCTCAAAATACTGTTTTTCACTGACTGGCAGTAGTGTTTTTTCCGACACTAACAGATTCAAGTTGTTTAAAAAGTCTTTTGGTCTTATATGACTAAAAACAGTTCTGTACATTCAGATCTTTCAGCTTGGTAAAGATTATTAAAGTTACATGTTGTTGGTGATAACTAAACTTGGTTACTTTTTTATAAAATGAGTGGCAAAATCACTGTTACCATAAAATATGCTGAGCGGCACCTCAGCTAGACAGCAAACCAGTGCACACCTGGAGCCTGACATTGGTGATTTGATCTGTAAATATCAGCAACCACTAATTTTTTCTATGCATGGGCAGACAAAACAATATGCGTTCTCTTTCATTCCAAGAGTGCACAGTCGCCTCTCATCGTAGGCAGAACAAACTAAAACTAAAGAAGGTCAGATTTCATATCTGTAGCTCTATAAAATAAAATGTAAATGGTGAGCAAATTTTTGTTATTTTATTTATTTATTTTATTTTACCACAGGTCCTTATCTTATTCAGTAATTGAAATTTTAACAGCCAACAGGAAAATCTCATGCTGATTTTAGTGTTGATGATTTAGTTTTGACATCATGGCTGCAGAACTCTACAGTATATGCCACACCGCAAATGTCAGGAATGATATTTTGGTATGATTAGACGCAAAAGAATTGTTTAGTAATGCAGGGCCTTTATGGGGTGTTAGTTGGCAGCAGGTTACATAAAGGTACTGCCTGGCGAATGAGTAAAGGTTACAGTTACAGCTCTTCCAGGGGCGAATCTGGTCTCCCTGTGAAAACCTGACCACATCATGAATTCTGTCTCCTTTGTGGGAGGAAGAATGCCTGCCCAATCTGAGCTAATTGAGCTGGCCGAGTCTTACATGACTGCAACTCATCTCTGATTCACCCAAACCTTCTCCTGCAGAACGTCAGTCGAGACCTGGTGCCTGATGAAGGATGCAGCCCAGGAATGCAGTCTGAGTCATACAGAAATAAATGGCTTGAAGATGTCTTGTTTACTTGCTACTATAACCCTCAAACAAAATGATGAATATCTTTCAAACATACTGTGCACTGTGATGTTTTCAAACCTAAATATCAAAAAAAAAGAAAGAAAAAAATAATAATTTTATTACTCATTGTAGCAGCCTGGTAACTTGTCAACAAAACTTTACTTCACAGCAGACTAATAAAAAAAACTTTGCATTCTGACTCCCTGAGAGGTAAATCTGGCAACCCAATGAGGCTGAAACCAATTTCACTTTCATCATATACTATAATAATCATAATACTCTGAAATCATTCACATCCATCCCAGGTGGACATCAGGATGCTTAAGAGGGCTATAAGTATATTTATTTAAAAATGATAATATTTTCTCTTGTTCTGGCACAACTAATTAAACATATTCCACCCTTAACCTTTATTTACTTTAGTCTTTCCTTACACACTGGATATTTCTGATTAAGATTAAGAACACACTGAAGTGCCATGCCACTGATAAGCTCCACATCGCTTCCTCTGTCCACAGTTCACTCGTGTCATCTTCAGCGCACCGGCAGGAGTTTGAAGTTGAGGATGATGAGCGGCGCTCCTGCTGAGAAAGGGCAGGTAATTTTATCATCGTCTCCAGCCACAGCAGTAAGGGTTTCCGACAGTTCTGACTAATCAGAACATGGGATCTCAGACTCAATCATCGCTGTCAGGGGCTGTAATTAGTATAGCCTCATCTTAATTAAAACTTCAGCTCATAATTAGGACTCATTTTATACCTTGCAGGGGCTGCATTGTTATGTGTGTCATTGCCCGCCTTTGTGGCATTTCCTCATCTGGTGTGGCTCCAGGCCCCTCTCATCACTTTCCTCCTCTTTTATTTATGTTTGGCTTGTCAAAGGAGGAGGGCGCTGGAGGGGAACCTCCAGCTCCACCAATTACTCTGTGTTTGCTGATTTTCTTAGACGAGTCAATAACACACAGGCACAATAGCAGGACCTTCCTGGGGGGTAGGTGCCGAGAGAAATGAGGGGGTCATTACTTCAGATATGGATCAGACCAGCCATTCACTGTGTATGTGGAAAAGAGGAACCAAACAGTTATTTCGCTTTGTACAATCCACTTTTCAGAGTTTATTCAGGGTGCTCTTGAGCAAAGCACTGGCCTTTACTTTAATTGCCACAGTAACCTTTAAAGTCAATAGGGAGGATGATAAAAATGGGTCTTTTTCATTTGTTGACCAAAGAGATTTCTGTTTCACTAATGCGTAATCTTTCCTTTTAAAGGAGTACATGTTATTATCCTTGATTTGAATGGCCTTGTAATGCTGTAGCAAGTAAAGTAATATCTACAAGCAAAACTGAATATTCACTTATAAAATAATCAATACTTACAGTATTACTTTCAGGTGGCAATGTTTAAACTCATCATTGTGTAGCCAGCTGTGAACCAAACCAGCTAAGCAATTACTTTAATTAACTTCTTTTTTTTAAGTTAACTCTCTTCTGCTTTTGTGGGTTGCACTTTATTTTAATAGTTCACTTTAGAAATTATAAAAACTGTAAATATCTTTGCAACTACATGACAGCTTTTTGTCAGTTTAATGTTAGTAGAATAGATTGACCTGTATTTGCAAAGTTACTTATAGTCAGTAGAATGTCTGTTGGGGGAACATTAAAATTAAATGTAAAAAGATCTACCAATCTACTACAGTCTACTAATTATCTGATGAGAGGTGATTCACATTTAGTTGCAAAGTGACTTATAGTCAGCAGAATGTCTAAAGTGGACAATGAAAATAAAGTTGTTAGCTTTTTGTGGTATTATCTATCCCAGAATTATGTCAAAGCAGTGGTATAGTGGACTGTGTACATGCTCAGGACATGTAAGAGCTGTTGACTCATGCGACCCATTTCAGATCTGACCTGGGTCATGTCCCAGTCTGATTCTCCCTCTCTTTCACTACATGGCTGCCTCCACTGTCCTGTGACAAAAACAAAACAAAAAAAAAATGTTGCTTGTTGACTTTGTTTTGATAAAATGATCTCAAGCAACAAAGTTCTAGAACATCCTGATATCATTATGTTCAATGCTTAAAGGGGACACAAACACAAGCACCGACTGCTGTGATTGACAAACTTCATCGCTGGATGCTGGATCCATTTATTCTTTTATCCAAAATCTAGCATTGTTTTTTCTTTTTCTGATACCTAGAACCTGTTAAAAGCAAGTCTTGTCTGGTAACCAAAACTGTATTATCAGTCTTCTATCAGCCAAGAGTAGCCTGAGAAAGCCAGGGTAGACCAGAAGCAGGAGACGAAATAATGAAAAAATTAAAAATAAAAATACAAAATAGTGCATAATGAATATGAATCATGACATACTCATAGATCGATTACAAAACTATACAGGTATTCAAGGGCAGGCTTTAATATGGTTTAGATCCTACCTGTCCGATCGCTACCATTTTGTTTATTTAAATGGGGAGTCATCTCATTTATCACCAGTAAAATATGGAGTGCCACAAGGATCCATCCTAGGTCCCCTTCTATTTTCAATATACATGTTGCCCCTTGGTAATATTATTAGAAAATACGGAATTAGCTTCCACTGTTATGCTGATGATACTCAGCTATATATCTCAACAAGACCAGATTCAACTTCTAAATTATCTAAACTAACAGAGTGTGTTAAAAATGTAAAAGATTGAATGACCAATAATTTTCTCCAATTAAATTCGGATAAGACAGAGATATTAATTATTGGACCAAAAAACACTACACAGAATCTTGTAGATTACAATTTGCAACTAGACGTATGTACTGTTACTTCATCTACAGTCAAAAATCTGGGTGTTATATTAGACAGCAACTTGTCTTTTGAAAATCCTATTTCCCATGTTACAAAAACTGCATTCTTCCATCTTAGAAAAATTGCCAAGCTACGAAACGAGTTATCTGTTTCTGATGCAGAAAAGCTAGTTCATGCATTCATGACCTCTAGACTGGGCTATTGTAATGCACTTCTAGGTGGTTGTCCTGCTTCTTCAATAAACAAGCTACAGGCAGTTCAAAATGCAGCAGCTAGAGTCCTTACCAGGTCAAGAAAATATGATCATATTACCCCAATTTTACAGTCTCTGCACTGGCTACCTATTAAGTTCCATATCAGTTACAAATTATCATTACTTACCTATAAGGCCCTAAATGGTTTAGCTCCTGCGTACCTAACTAGACTTCTACCACGTTACAATCCATCACGCTCCCTAAGGTAACAAAACGCTGGACTTTTGGTAGTTCCTAGGATAGCAAAGTCAACTAAAGGAGGTAGAGCTTTTTCACACTTGGCTCCCAAACTCTGGAATAGCCTTCCTGATAATGTTCGGGGTTCAGACACACTCTCTCTCTGTTTAAATCTAGATTAAAAACGCATCTCTTTCGCCAAGCATTTGAATAATGTATCTTAAATTGTGAGTGTAGTTGCATCTCATCAAATGCGCATTCTTATTCTTTAGCTTGGGTTAAACTAATTAATTTTACTTTGTTGGATCAGCAGCTATGCTAATGATGTCTATTTGTTTCTATGTTTTGCCATGGGATTTACATCCCATGGTAACTAGGATTTACACAAGCTCCAGTCTGGATCCAGAACACCTGAGAAGAGATGATGCTGACCCCTCAGAGGACCCCAGAGGATGCTAACCCTGAATCAACAAACAGAACTAACAAATATTGCTACAAGTGTGACTGCATCTTATAATAACTATTAATTATTAATAATATTAATAATGTTCATCGTCTGGTTGACTACGTCTTGTATTAATTTTTCTAAAAATCCTGTCATATGTGCACAAACTGAGTCACCACTTATAAGCTACTACTAAATATTGTAGAAACTTAATTTTCTGTAAAGTTGCTTTGTAACGATTTGTATTGTAAAAAGCGCTATACAAATATAAAAAAAAATATTAAAATTAGTTTATGGAATATAACAATGAATAATCTTAGTTGCATATGTTTCAGTTTCTATCAGCACAAATACAACAAGAGTTGATATACCAAACTGCTTCATGTCAACATCCCATCCCACAAAACATAGTATTTGCTCTTATTTCTTATTTGACAAACACTCCATGAAACTCCACAATCATAAGATATAAAAACACAAATAGTCAAATTATTAATTTATTGATAAATCAAAAAGAAAAATACATTAATGACTACTGATTATAAATGATAAATAATTACACACACACACACACACACACATATATATATATATATATATATATATATATATATATATATATATATATATATATATATATATATATATATATATAATTAATAATAAGAAAGTGAAGAAAAAAAAGAACATTCACAAATGTAACAAAGTTACACATTATTTCCTTAGTCCACTTTAGACATTCTACTAACTATAGTAATTTTGCAATACAATATTGCTCCCCCACAGTGTGTGACATGTTTTGATTGCCTGCACTGTAGTAGAGTTGTATATGTCTAATAAGTTGTACAGACCTAAACTAATTGCATGGAAAAATTTTCCTTAATTTTACTATTTACTGAACAAACCATTTTTGAGTGTGTAGCTCAAATGTACACTGTTCCAGGGAAACTCACCCCGAGTGTATTGAGTCTCTTTACATGTCAGTGAGTCCAGACTTGTTGACCAGACTTCATTTCATTTTTTTATCAATCATTTGTATTTGTATTTACACAGACCACATTGTTACATAGTATAGCTTTACATAATATTGTGCCTTAATGTCTTAAAGGCCACAGTGAACAGTCATAGGTGACTTCGGCAAGGATGAAAACCTCCGTAAAATGTTTACATACAGACTGAAAAAAAAAAAAAAAAAAAAAAAAAACTTGATAGAAACCTAGCTTAGCTGGAGAAGCTCATCGTACTCTGGCATTACAGTGTCTATAGAACGTGCAGCACAAATTATGGGCACAAGTCATAAATTGAAAAATTGAATTATTCATTATGTTAGTAAGACAATGTTTAAACTGGAATAATAATTTAATGTAAAGTCAAAAGCCTTTCTACACAAGATTTGGATAGAAAAGATCAAAGGCTTACTGTACTAATGTGTTAGAGTGCTTTCAGAAACACATTATTGAATGAGCCAGACATCAGATCCATGCAGGAGGTTCAAACAGGAGTGTGCCTCCTAATCAGCATGCCTTCCCCGTAGTTACTCAAGTGCCCTCTAAAGAGACTGGAAGAGAAGAATGTAGAGAACCAGGATCCATTGTAATAAATCATACCATTGAGGAAATATAAATATCTCCCTGTGACCAGCATTTTATTTTATTTGTTATTATTTTACAGTTCAGGATTCTTAATCAAGCAACCTTGACATGAACTGACATGTCACCGGAAATTACCTCAGTGTTGAAGGACCATGAGTGTATGTGTATAACTTTTACTTAGTTATCACATTAGTGCAACTTTAAAACACCAGCAGTCAGCAATCTCTCACTTAGTATAACGCCAATATTCAGCATACCCAGAGTGACTAGATGTCCAAAAATAGCCCATATTATTTCAATATTTTACTAAGGTTTAAGTGCATGCATGGTTTGCAATATCTATAAATTTATCATAAGGTGTGGTATTTATAAAATGCTGGGACAGTATTTTTAAAGGTTTCTGAAGGTATATTGAACCCATGCCTGAGGCCTGTGTCATGAATAAGTTCAGAGATGTCCATCATGCTCTAAGTGCTCAGAAGTTGGTGATTGGTTGGTTTGAAAAAAAAAAAAAAAATTTCATCAACAGATGACTTCAACCATCACTCACATCATATACAAAACTACTTTACAGTCAAGGCTTGCATTAAAGATTGCAGCTGTGTAGTATGTTTTTCTAAATGCATATTTCACCACCTCTTGTAAATCAAGGTGAAATCCCACATGCACATTTGCACATGCACACCCCATCAGCTGAGCTGTCTGCTTCCAGCACCCGTGCAGGAGGCCAGCGGGGTGGAAAATTGCATCTTGTCATTTAATTTCCAAAAATCTTTGTTTTCACAGGATTAATCTCTTGCTTTGCTACTGTTAAGTTGAAAGCTCAGCAAAAGCAACTGGCCTGTGTCTGTATCTGCAGTCTGTCGGGACGCCTTTGAGAACTTGTGCTGAGAAGAATAATGATCAGCACTGCCACGGTACCGTTTGCCCTGCATAAGCCATAAATTACCCAGCTAAAGGCATCATGCAAGCTGGGGATTCACTTCTATTAAAGGAAAAACTTCATTGGTCCCCAACAGGTGGCCGTCTTAACTGAATGCAGTGGGAGTTTTTTTCTTTAATCTGTCCACATGCATTGTTAATTACTGACATAGTTGTGTTAATTGACTATGAAATTTAACTAATCCCTAGCCTAAACTGCAGGCATAAATCAGAAACAAGTCATACACTTATAATTTTGCATATTTCAACAATTGGTTTAATTTAAGCAGTTGTTGCTTGTTGAGAAGATATGTTCACAGGGATGGTAGTGAATTTGGTGAAGAGTCATGACCAGCTCACAAAAGTCTCGTTCAGACTGTCAGTCCAAATCAGGTTTTTCTGCATATCTGATAATATTTAGCAAGGGTGAATTGCATATAATAATAATAATAATAATAATAATAATAATAATAATAATAATAACAATAACAATAATAATAAATAAATAACACCTGAAATGCTTTTTTTTTTTTCAAGCTACATTCATATGTGGTTTGAAATCCTATTCAAATAGCTTTTCCGGAATTAAGTTTCATTCTGACCACTCTTACTGGATTTTGCATTGGATTTTTTGTCGTTTTCTTGATCTTGATGTGCATCAGAATGGAATCGGAACAGACTTTCAAGTTGATTTGATCACAACAAACTCATGCAAAAAAAATGTTTCTCACTGCTGTGAGATCCATGACAAATGAAAACACCCTGACCTGGTTTCACAGACAAAGCTGATGTCACAGAGTGACTTTGTAAGGGCAGAACTAAAAGAACGGAGATTGGTTCCGCCCGGACCATAATCCTCAAACACCGGTTACGTCTGGGAACTCCGGGGAAGGAAATTAGGGTTTCATTGATCGCAGGTGGCTAGATGAACGGGGCGATCGCGGATTGGGCAGTGTGGAGAGAGGGAGGAGTATAAAGAGGGCCTCAGAAACTGCAGAGAAGAGTTTTTTATTCCAGCCGATACGGCGAGTGAGTTGGAGTGTTTGGGCAAGGGCAGTGGAAAGAAGGCGGAGGAATATTGTTGGCTGGGCGAAGACGGAGACAAGGGTTTGGCAGAAACAGAAACCGGGCTGAGTATATTGGGATGTCTATCTAACTGTGAAATGCTCTATGGACATGTGTAACGAATTCTGAGTGGTTGAGAATAGGAAGACTCACCGGAAATATCGCTGAAGGAGGCCCTTTTTGGACAGGTCACGTGGCAGCAGGAGAAGTATCCAGGAGCTGGAAAGGAGAGGGAAAAGAGACCTCGTGTTAGTAACTGTGTGAGTACTCCAAACCATCGTACAGCAGCATAATTATCTGGAGTGAACTATCTGTGAGCCTTTTTGTGAGTTTTTGGCATAGTGAGTGAACGGCCCCACCGTGGAGGAGGATTGTGGGTGAGCCGGGACCAGGAGTGAGAGAAGACGTTGGGGTGTCGTGGCGGCGACGTTTAAATCTGAATATTCTTTGCATCAGTGTTCTCACGATTTCCAGGACCAGTCTTTGGTCAGACGGGGGGTTTGATCCTAAATTCACCAAGAGTGTGTGGAGTGCAGTGGGTGAGCCTTTGTCCTTTGCTGTGAGTGTATACACTTGAAAATTGCAGTGTTGTGCTGTGTTTGTGTAGTCAAAAACCACCTTTCAGGCCCGACTAAATCCTGTGGAGGGAGTGAGTACTGAGGCGGGCGAAGAAAACAACATCTCTAATTAGATGCCGTCGATGACATCCTGACCCTTCTACCCCACGTAACGGAGGTGGGAAACAAATTCAAGTAAGAACAGTGTGGATATAGTG
The DNA here is from genome assembly GCF_963082965.1 of Carassius carassius. Classification (NCBI taxonomy): domain Eukaryota; kingdom Metazoa; phylum Chordata; class Actinopteri; order Cypriniformes; family Cyprinidae; genus Carassius; species Carassius carassius. The sequence goes on along the minus strand of NC_081769.1, from coordinate 4,990,499 downwards.
GGAAGTATTAATGGTGAGGAGTTGGCTGCTGGAGCAGGAAATCAGCTGTGCGTGTATTATTACCTGCTGCGGAGTTCTTCAAAGGTTCGCCCCTGTCTAGAAGACTCACCCTGTTGATTGGCAGAAAGGAGAGGGAAGCGTCCGACCCACCCAGTGTAGCACTCCCTGGGTGAAACAACTTACCTGTGTGTGACATCAGCGGAGGCCGTGTTCGGCCCAACGCAGCAGGGGCTTTCGACCCACATCCCTATCAGCAGTTGGTAAACCTCAGAAAAGGAACGCCTGACGTCTATTTCCCCAAAAGGTGTGAGTAACATCAATGTCAATGTCACCTTTATTTATATAGCGCTTTAAACAAAATACATTGCGTCAAAGCAACTGAACAACATTCATTAGGAAAACAGTGTCAATAATGCAAAAATGATAGTTAAAGGCAGTTCATCATTGGATTCAGTTATGTCATCTCTGTTCAGTTAAATAGTGTCTGTGCATTTATTTGCAATCAAGTCAACGATATCGCTGTAGATGAAGTGTCCCCAACTAAGCAAGCCAGAGTCGACAGCGGCAAGGAACCGAAACTCCATCGGTGACAGAATGGAGAAAAAAACCTTGGGAGAAACCAGGCTCAGTTGGGGGGCCAGTTCTCCTCTGACCAGACGAAACCAGTAGTTTAATTCCAGGCTGCAGCAAAGTCAGATTGTGCAGAAGAATCATCTGTTTCCTGTGGTCTTGTCCTGGTGCTCCTCTGAGACAAGGTCTTTACAGGGGATCTGTATCTGGGGCTCTAGTTGTCCTGGTCTCCGCTGTCTTTCAGGGATGTAGAGGTCCTTTCTAGGTGCTGATCCAGCATCTGGTCTGGATACGTACTGGATCCGGGTGACTGCAGTGACCCTCTGATCTGGACACAGACTGGATCTGGTGGCCACGGTGACCTCTGAACAAGAGAGAAACAGACAAATATTAGCGTAGATGCCATTCTTCTAATGATGTAGCAAGTACATAGGTTGTTATGGGAAGTGTTTCTGGTTCTGGTTTACCTAATTAATGCAGCCTAAAAATCCTTTAACGGATTTGGATAATAAAAGCATATTAGTATGTTATGTGTATGCCAGGTTAAAGAGATGGGTCTTTAATCTAGATTTAAACTGCAAGAGTGTGTCTGCCTCCCGAACAATGTTAGGTAGGTTATTCCAGAGTTTGGGTGCCAAATAGGAAAAGGATCTGCCGCCCGCAGTTGATTTTGATATTCTAGGTATTATCAAATTGCCTGAGTTTTGAGAACGTAGCGGACGTAGAGGATTATAATGTAAAAGGAGCTCATTCAAATACTGAGGTGCTAAACCATTCAGGGCTTTATAAGTAATAAGCAATATTTTAAAATCTATGCGATGCTTGATAGGGAGCCAGTGCAGTGTTGACATGACCGGGCTAATATGGTCATACTTCCTGGTTCTAGTAAGAACTCTTGCTGCTGCATTTTGGACTAGCTGTAGTTTGTTTACTAAGCGTGCAGAACAAACACCCAATAAAGCATTACAATAATCTAACCTTGAGGTCATAAATGCATGGATTAACATTTCTGCATTTGACATTGAGAGCATAGGCCGTAATTTAGATATATTTTTGAGATGGAAAAATGCAGTTTTACAAATGCTAGAAACGTGGCTTTCTAAGGAAAGATTGCGATCAAGTAGCACTCCTAGGTTCCTAACTGATGACAAAGAATTGACAGAGCAACCATCAAGTCTTAGACAGTGTTCTAGGTTATTACAAGCAGAGTTTTTAGGTCCTATAATTAACACCTCTGTTTTTTCAGAATTTAGCAGTAAGAAATTACTCGTCATCCAGTTTTTTATATTGACTATGCAATCCATTAGTTTTTCAAATTGGTGTGTTTCACTGGGCTGCGAAGAAATATAGAGCTGAGTATCATCAGCATAACAGTGAAAGCTAACACCATGTTTCCTGATGATATCTCCCAAGGGTAACATATAAAGCGTGAAGAGTAGCGGCCCTAGTACTGAGCCTTGAGGTACTCCATACTGCACTTGTGATCGATAGGATACATCTTCATTCACTGCTACGAACTGATGGCGGTCATATAAGTACGATTTAAACCATGCTAATGCACTTCCACTGATGCCAACAAAGTATTCAAGTCTATGCAAAAGAATGTTGTGGTCAATTGTGTCAAACGCAGCACTAAGATCCAATAAAACTAATAGAGAGATACACCCACGATCAGATGATAAGAGCAGATCATTTGTAACTCTAAGAAGAGCATTCTCAGTACTATGATACGGTCTAAATCCTGACTGGAAATCCTCACATATACCATTTTTCTCTAAGAAGGAATATAATTGTTTGGATACCACCTTTTCTAGTATCTTGGACAGAAAAGGGAGATTCGAGATTGGTCTATAATTAACTAGTTCTTTGGGGTCAAGTTGTGGTTTTTTGATGAGAGGCTTAATAACAGCCACTTTGAAGGTTTTGGGGACATATCCTAATGACAATGACGAATTAATAATAGTCAGAAGAGGATCTATGACTTCTGGAAGCACCTCTTTCAGGAGCTTAGATGGTATAGGGTCTAACATATATGTTGTTGGTTTAGATGATTTAACAAGTTTATACAATTCTTCCTCTCCTATGGTAGAGAATGAGTGGAACTGTTCCTCAGGGGGTCTATAGTGCACTGTCTGATGTGATACTGTAGCTGACGGCTGAATGGTTGCAATTTTATCTCTAATAGTATCGATTTTAGAAGTAAAGTAGTTCATAAACTCATTACTGCTGTGGTGTTGGGAAATGTCAACACTTGTTGAGGCTTTATTTTTCGTTAATTTAGCCACTGTATTGAATAAATATCTGGGGTTATGTTTGTTTTCTTCTAAAAGAGAAGAAAAGTAATCGGATCTAGCAGTTTTTAATGCTTTTCTGTAGGATATGTTACTTTCCCGCCAAGCAATACGAAATACCTCTAGTTTTGTTTTCCTCCAGCTGCGCTCCATTTTTCGGGCTGCTCTCTTTAGGGTGCGAGTATGCTCATTATACCATGATGTCAAACTGTTTTCCTTAAGCGTAAAGGAGCAACTTTATTTAAAGTGCTAGAAAAGAGAGAGTCCATAGTTTCTGTTACATCATCAAGTTGTTCTGAGGTTTTGGATATGCTAAGGAATTTGGATACATCAGGAAGATAACTTAAAAAGCAGTCTTTTGTGTTAGAAGTGATGGTTCTTCCATACTTGTAACAAGAAGTAGAATTTACAATTTTGGCTATATGAATTTTGCAAAGAACTAAATAATGATCTGAGATATCATCACTTGGCTGAATAATTTCAACACCATCAACATCAATTCCATGTGACAGGATTAAATCTAGAGAATGATTTCGACAATGAGTAGGTCCTGAAACGTGTTGTCTAACACCAATAGAGTTCAGAATGTCTATAAATGCTGATCCCAATGCATCGTTTTCATTATCAACATGGATATTAAAATCACCAACTATTAAAACTTTATCCGCAGCCAGAACTAACTCAGATGTAAAATCACCAAACTCTTTAATAAAGTCTGTATGGTGCCCTGGTGGCCTGTATACAGTAGCCAGTACAAACATAACAGGGGATTTATCATTAACATTTGTTTCTATGGATAATGTTATATGAAGCACCATTACTTCAAACGAGTTATACTTGAAGCCTGCCCTCTGAGAAATCCTGAAAACGTTGTTATAAATTGAAGCAACACCTCCACCTTTGCCTTTTAGACGTGGCTCATGTTTATAACAGTAATCTTGGGGGGTGGACTCATTTAAAATAATGTAATCATCAGGTTTTAGCCAGGTTTCTGTCAAACAGAGTACATCTATATTATGATCAGTGATCATATTATTTACAAAAAGTGTTTTCGTAGAAAGGGATCTGATATTCAATAAGCCAAGCTTTATCATTTGTTTATCCATATTGCTTCTGTTTTTTATTTGTTGAACCTCAATTAAATTGTTAATCTTAACTTGGTTTGGACGTTTTTTGTTTTTTCTAGTTCGGGGAACAGACACAGTCTCTATAGTGTGATATCTAGGTGAAAAAGTCTCTATGTGCTGAGAATTAACTGACCTCTGTGACGGGAGGCAGCTAGCAGACGGTCGGTTTAGCCAGTCTGTCTGCTTCCTGACCTGGGCCCCAGTTAGTCAAGTATAAACACTAAGACTATTTGCCATATTTCTAGAGAGAAGAGTGGTGCAACCCCAGGAGGGATGAAGACCATCTCTTTTAAACAGGTCAGGTCTGCCCCAAAAGCTCGTCCAATTGTCTATGAAACCTATGTTATTCTGTGGGCACCACTTAGACATCCAGCCATTGAGTGATGACAATCTGCTATGCATCTCATCACCACGGTAAGCAGGGAGGGGACCAGAGCATATTACAGTGTCTGACATCGTGCTTGCAAGTTCACACACCTCTTTAATGTTATTTTTAGTGATCTCCGACTGGCGAAGTTGAACATCATTAGCGCCGGCATGAATAACAATCTTACTGTATTTACGTTTAGCATTAGCCAGCACTTTTAAATTTGCCAAGATGTCAGGCGCTCTGGCTCCCAGTAAACATTTGACTATGGTGGCTGGTGTCTCTATATTCACGTTCCGTACAATAGAATCACCAATAACTAGAGCACTTTCATCAGGTTTCTCAGTGGGTGCATCACTGAGTGGGGAGAACCTGTTTAATGTTTTGATCGGAACAGAAGAGCGGTGTTTTGACCCACGACTACACTGCCTCACCGTCACCCAGTTGCCCTGCTGCTGGGGCTCTGTTTCCGGAACCGAACAATGTACAGGAATCCCTGAGCTAGACGCATCCAAAGCCGTATCTAGAGCCCTAACATTCTTACTGTCCTCAATTAAAGTTTGGATGCGTGTCTCTAATTCTGAAATCTTCTCTGTCAGCCTAACTATTTCCCTGCATTTATCACATGTGAATCCCTCATCAGTGACAGAGATAGATAAACTGTACATGTGGCAAGGGGTGCAAGAAACAATGATAGGAGAAGCCATTACTCACCGTGCTTGATGAAAATTCTTACTGCGGTTGTTTGATGAACTTGTGAAAAACTGGAGCGAGGGAGAGGAGAAAAGAAAACAGCGATAGGTTTGAATGAAGACGCTAATGACAAGCTAACGAGTGCTAACGCTTTGCAGGTGTACTGCACTCACGGAAATAAAATAAAAGTGAACGATCAAAGTTAATCTGATAAGATTGATCGATAATATCAGAAATATGGTGTGAATACATCCCTTTCTGCTTCCCTGTATATTCACCGTAAGCTATTGCCCAAAGCTAAAGCCAGCATAGTGTGTTGTACATTCGCCTGTATGCCCAGAGTGAAGTCCCAGCTACCTTTGATGTACTTACCTTATGCCCAAAGCTAAAGCCAGCATATTGTGTTGTACATTCGCCTGAATGCCCAGAGTGAAGTCCCAGTTACCTTTGAGGTACTTACCCTATGCCCAAAGCTAAAGCCAGCATATTGTGTTGTACGTTCGCCTGTATGCCCAAGTGAAGCCTCAGTTATCTTTCCTACAGACTTACCTGTGCCCCGAGCAAAGAGCCAGTGGCCCCTCTGTCCACCGTCCATGTCCAGTCCTGTCATACTTACTTGTATGTTCTTGTGCAGATCTAACAGGTCCCTTTGAAGTGTCTACCTGCACGTCGACCCGTTACTCAGGATACAGAAACCGCAAACACCTCCCGTACACTTACCAGTACGGTCTCAGTCGGGTCCCGACAGCCATTGTGCAGCTCCACCAGCATCCGGACGACTGGGAGTCCAACCCGCTGGGCCGCCTTGGAGTTCGCCACGGGAAGCAGCAGGTATCCACCGTGCATTCAAACTCTAAATACTTACCACTTGTATCTGATACGTCCAGGAAAAGGAGAGGGCCCCGGGCAGCTGTCCTGCAACCTAGAACAAAGGGGCACTTGTGAATAAGCTGATTGTCGTCACATAGCCAGAAGGAAAGAGGAGTGAAGGACTTACCGAGATCTCCCGTGACGGAGTCTAAGAGACTCGAGACTGATACTCCCCCAATTGGAGAGTTGGATTTTAGCCTCCCTCCCCCTCCCTTCCCTATACCTTTTTTAGTAATTTAATAAAGCTGTTTTAATACTTACTTACCGTCTCTCGTGTGTCTGGTCATTGGGGTGTTCTTGGGACCTCCTCGAGGTGGAAACTAGGGAGGGGCGTGACTCACGACATCTGTGGTCCGCTCCGACCTGTGACAGATTTTGGCGTAGTCGGCAGGATTTCACCTCGGGTTGAGCGACCAAGGTTCCCCCAATGGCCGACAACGAGCTACCAGAGGTGTTTATGGGGAACCCCTGGATCCAGAAGTACGGCGGAACTGAGTCTGAAGTACTATTAGCCGAATGGAAAGCTCAGATCGAATATTTGGCCGGGATTCAAGGGTTGAGTGCGGCACAGCAGCTGCAGTTTGTTCTTAATTCTCTAGAGGGGGAAGCACGGCGGGAAGTCCAGGCCGCCCCAGAAGCCGTCCGAGCCACCGCTCAAACCGTCTTCCAGTTCTTGACGGAAGAATATGGCGACACCACCCCAGTAGCTGTCCTTAGAGCACAGTTTTTTAACTGTAAACAAGGCCCCCGACAACCTATCAGAGCTTTTGCATTGCGACTGCGAGAGCAGTTTACGAGGCTACAAGGACGTCAAGATCATGGTCTCGGGGACGGAGAGACCTTGTTGAGAGACCAATTTCTGCTGGGATTGAAAGAAGGCCCAGTACGACAGAGCCTGCGAGTGCAGTTCCGAAGAGATCCTGAGCTTACCTTCGAGGACCTGAAGGAGGCGGTGGCTCTGGAGATCGATCAGGCCGAAGTAAAAGACCCCCCTGTGTGTGCGGCAGTAAATGGCACTGCAACGGCTGTTCCAGAAGCAGCAGACTGGAAACAGGCCCTGAAGCTGGAACTCCTCAAAGATGTCCATGAACAAATGACAGTTATCTAAGACCCTTTTGGAGGAACTGCGACGCGGCACTTCGAGGCAAGAGGTAAGGCCTGCCCCCCGAGACCGTGTGTATTCAGATGGTGGCCGAGACCCAGGAAGGCGACCTAGCCGGCCTACCCACCCTCGATTCGAGTGGGATGAACAGGGGCGACCGATTTGTAACATTTGCGGAGAACGGGCCACTACAGTCGACAGTTTGGTCCCCGAAGAGGCTCGGAGGGGGGTTTTTAGGTCGACCGGCCACAGTGGGTCGTGTGGTCGGGACCCCCTCGGATGACCCATCTATAGAAGCTGGCTCGAAGGACAAGATGATTGGGGATAGCCCTGTGTTGGAGGTCCAAGTGTGTGGCATCAAGGTACGTTGTCTCGTTAACACTGGATCACAAGTCACCCTATTTTCCGAGAGCCTGTCACAAGAGCTATTTGGGAAACAGAACGTGCAAGGAACAGAGGCCCCCTGGCTCACCCTGAAGGGAGCAAATGGGTTAGACATCCCCTATATTGGCTACAGACTAGCGGACTTGGAAATTCACAGAATTGTTGTGCCCCAGAAAGGAGTGATCATCGTCCAAGACCACTGCTTGGGAACTCATAGAGCCCTCCTAGGTATGAACGTCCTCTTAGAGTGTTGGGAGGAATTATTTTGGTGCTAAGCCCGCTCAGAAAATACCGTCTGCAGAACGACAAGAATGGGAACGTGTTGTGGCTGATTGTCGCCGGGTCCAGATGACCAGGGTCGGGAGGGGCCGGGAAGAGACTGGTCGAGTAGCTTGCCGCTATGCACTGTCCGTACCGGCCCGAAGTGAGGCCATAGTATGGGTAAGGGTCCCCCGACAAGAACACGGGCCAGAAGGCTGGGTACTGGTAGAGCCCCATTTGGATTGTCAGGATGTGGAAGTGGCCCGAGGACTGGCGGTGGTCCGCCGAGGACGAGTTCCAGTAAAGGTACGAAATGAGAAGCCCTGTGCCATACATCTACACAAACACCAACGTTTGGCAAGAGTGACGATGGTGGAGCCCCATCAAGTGCGAGAAGAAAGGGACGTGAGTTTTCGCCAGGTATGCCCTACAGTGGTCGAAGTGGGCCTGACTCAAGTAGACTCGCCCGCCAGGACGGCTGGGGAAGTTCCCGGCCATCTATTGGGCGAATCCCTACGAGGAGAGAAATTGGAGCAGACTCAGACACGTAAGCTACAGGACCTTCTAAGGAAGTGGCAGCATGTCTTCTCTGCCCATGATGAAGATTATGGATGTACAAACATAGTGAAACATCGGATCCCCACGCGAGAAGCCGGACCCAGTCGAGAGAGATATCGCCCGATACCACCTACCTTATATACCGAGGTTCGGACTCTGCTGCAAGGTATGCTCGACCAGGGGATTGTTTGAGAAAGCAGCAGCCCGTGGGCGGCTCCTATTGTACTGGTGCAGAAGAAGACAGGGGCCTGGAGGTTCTGTGTCGACTACCGAAAACTGAACCAAGTGACTAAGAAGGATGCCTTTCCATTACCTAGAATTGAAGACTCACTCGCCAGCTTAACGAAATCAGCTTGGTACTCCACGTTGGATTTGGCCAGCGGATATTGGCAGGTGCAGGTGGAAGAGGTAGACCGGGAAAAGACCGCCTTCACGACCCCGTTTGGTCTTTTTGAATGGGACCGGATGCCTTTCGGCCTTTGTAACGCCCCAGCCACGTTCCAGCGGCTCATGCAACGGTGTTTGGGAGGTCAGTTGATGGAGTCCACACTCGTATATCTTGATGATGTGATTGTCTATTCCCCAGACTTTGAATCACATCTGCAACATCTGGAGAAGGTCTTTCAGGCGATGGAGAGGTATGGGTTGGAGCTCCAACCAGACAAGTGTCACCTGCTGCGGAGGGAGGTCAAGTTTTTGGGCCACTGTGTGAGTGCCGCGGGGGTTTCTGTGGACCCGGAAAAGGTAGCAGCAGTACGAGAATGGAGTGCCCCAAAGACCGTGAGGCATGTGAGATCATTCTTGGGCTTTGTAGGATACTATCGACGGTTTATCGAAGATTTTTCTAAGATCGCAAAACCCTTGAATCAGCTGCTGTCCGGGACGGGACGCCCTCAAGGCCGCGGGTCCCCGGCCATTACGTGGAGTCCCGAGTGTGAGACTGCCTTTCAACGGCTGAAGCAGGAGCTGTTGCAAGCCCCAATTTTAGCCTACGCGGACTTCACTAAACCCTTTGTTCTTTACACAGATGCCAGCAACCTCGGCTTGGGGGCAGTACTAGCCCAATGGCAGGAGGGAGTGGAACGGGTCATCGCGTATGCTAGTCGGAGTCTTCATCCCGCAGAGAGAAACGATACCAATTATAGTTCCTTCAAACTGGAGTTGTTGGCATTGAAGTGGGCACTCAGCGCAAAAATTCAAAGACTACCTCTGGGGCGCTCAGGTAACAGTGGTCACCGATAACAACCCGCTTGTGCACCTACAGACAGCGAAGCTGGGGGCTGTGGAGCAGCGGTGGGTGGCCCAGCTAGCAAATTATGATTACCAGCTCCAGTATCGGCCTGGGCGAGAGCACACCAACGCTGACGCCCTGTCCCGACTCCCGGCGGTGGGGAATTTGAGTCCATCAGGTCCAGTATCGGACCAAGGAGAGGAGGGGTATATGCTAGGCGTGGTGGAAGCGCCTGGAGGACAGCGAGAGGTGGTGCCCGTGAGTTGGGGATGGGACCCCCGCCGATGGAGGGAGAGGCAACAGGGAGACAGAGAGGTGAGGACCCTGAGTCAATGGCTGGAACAGGGCCGAAGGCCAACGCCGGCGGAAAGACAAGCCCAAGTTGAGAGACGGAGTTCTGTGCAGAATCATCAGAGATCCGGGGCTAGATGAGGAGATCTGCCAGATTGTGGTACCAGAAAATCAGGTACGAGCTTTATTAGCGGCTTACCATGACCAGCTGGGGCACCAAGGACAGGAGAAAACGGTGTCCCTTCTGCGCCGACCCTTCTATTGGCCAGGACTAGAGGCATCAGTGAGTGCTTTCATCCAGGCGTGCCCCCGATGTACTCTATTTAAATCCAGGCAAGAGGCCAGAGCACCGATGGTCCCCATAAACGCAAAAGCCCCTCTCCACATTGTAGCTATGGACTTCCTGACGCTGGGCCGACCCATGGACCGTTACCAGAACATTCTTGTGGTCACTGATTTGTTTACGAAATATGCTTGGGCTGTTCCTACCCTAGATCAGACGGCTAACACCACCGCCACAGCTTTGTGGAGGGCTGTCTTCCAGCCGTTCGGATGCTCCGAGTTCCTGCATTCAGACCAAGGACCTAACTTTGAGTCTCGGGTGATAAAGGAGCTGTGCCAATTGTATGGGTGTACGAAGACTCACACTACTTCCTACCATCCCCAGGGTAACGGGGGTGCAAGAGGTTTAATCAGACCTTGCTGGGTCTACTGGGCACCTTGGACCGGGATCATCAGAATGACTGGGTGAGTGCCTTGCCAAATCTAATCCAGGCATACAATAACAGCGTACACAGTACTACGGGGTATGCCCCGACTTATCTAATGTTTGGCAGACATGTGCGGATGCCAACCGATCTAATGTTGGGTACAGCAATGGCCGAGGAAGAGGTGGGCCTGACAGAGTGGGTGGGCCGTCATCATCAACACCTCCATTTTGCTTATGAGCAAGTCACCAAGCGGATACGAGTGGCCGGAGATAAGAACAAGCGGCTATACGATCGGACGGCACGAGAGGCCCCCCTACTCCCTGGAGATAGAGTACTGGTGCGGGACCACAGGCGACAAGGTAAAGGAAAGTTGAGTGATCGGTGGGAGACCACTCCATATGTGATCCAAGGCCAGCAGCGGTCTGGACAACCCGTGTATACGATTTGCCCAGAAGGGAAGGCCGGGCCGGACCGAGTAGTCCACCGCAACATGATCCGCCCCTGTCTCCAAATTATCCTAGTCCCGTGGAGGAGGCTCCAAGAGAGCCGGCGCCCGTAGCCCCGTGGATTGGGGGATGGGCTGTGGTCCCAAGGGGCCCTGTGAATGTGCCCGCCCGAGTGGTCCCAAGGGGCCCTGTGGATGTTCCTGCCAGAGTTGACCCTGCTTCGCCACCTCGGCGGTCCCACCGAGAGAACCGAGGACGCCCCCCCTGCACGTTACGGTGAGTGGGCAGAGAGACGTTCTAGGGACTAGAACGGATTGGCGGGGGAGGATGTCACTGAGTGACTTTGTAAGGGCAGAACTAAAAGAACGGAGATTGGTTCCGCCCGGACCATAATCCTCAAACACCAGTTACTTCCGGGAACTCCGGGGAAGGAAATTAGGGTTTCATTGATCGCAGGTGGCTAGATGAACGGGGCGATCGCGGATTGGGCAGTGTGGAGAGAGGGAGGAGTATAAAGAGGGCCTCAGAAACTGCAGAGAGGAGTTTTTTATTCCAGCCGATACGGCGAGTGAGTTGAAGTGTTTGGGCAAGGGCAGTGGAAAGAAGGCGGAGGAATATTGTTGGCTGGGCGAAGACGGAGACAAGGGTTTGGCAGAAACAGAAACCGGGCTGATTGGGATGTCTATCTAACTGTGAAATGCTCTATGGACATGTGTAACGAATTCTGAGTGGTTGAGAATAGGAAGACTCACCGGAAATATCGCTGAAGGAGGCCCTTTTTGGACAGGTCACGTGGCAGTAGGAGAAGTATCCAGGAGCTGGAAAGGAGAGGGAAAAGAGACCTCGTGTTAGTAACTGTGTGAGTACTCCAAACCATCGTACAGAAGCATAATTATCTGGAGTGAACTATCTGTGAGCCTTTTTGTGAGTTTTTGGCATAGTGAGTGAACGGCCCCACCGTGGAGGAGGATTGTGGTTGAGCCGGGACCAGAAGTGAGAGAAGACGTTGGGGTGTCGTGGCGGCGACGTTTAAATCTGAATATTCTTTGCATCAGTGTTCTCACGATTTCCAGGACGAGTCTTTGGTCAGACGGGGGGTTTGACCCTAAATTCACCAAGAGTGTGTGGAGTGCAGTGGGTGAGCCTTTGTCCTTTGCTGTGAGTGTATACACTTGGAAATTGCAGTGTTGTGCTGTATTTGTGTCGTCAAAAACCACCTTTCAGGCCCAACTAAATCCTGTGGAGGGAGTGAGTACTGAGGCGGGCGAAGAAAACAACATCTCTAATTAGATGCCGTCGATGACATCCTGACCCTTCTACCCCACGTAACGGAGGTGGGAAACAAATTCAAGTAAGAACAGTGTGGATATAGTGGGAAGTATTAATGGTGAGGAGTTGGCTGCTGGAGCAGGAAATCAGCTGTGCGTGTATTATTACCTGCTGCGGAGTTCTTCAAAGGTTCGCCCCTGTCTAGAAGACTCACCCTGTTGATTGGCAGAAAGGAGAGGGAAGCGTCCGACCCACCCAGTGTAGCACTCCCTGGGTGAAACAACTTACCTGTGTGTGACATCAGCGGAGGCCGTGTTCGGCCCAACGCAGCAGCAGCTTTCGACCCGCATCCCTATCAGCAGTTGGTAAACCTCAGAAAAGGAACGCCTGACGTCTATTTCCCCAAAAGGTGTGAGTAACATCCCTTTCTGCTTCCCTGTATATTCACCGTAAGCTATTGCCCAAAGCTAAAGCCAGCATATTGTGTTGTACATTCGCCTGAATGCCCAGAGTGAAGTCCCAGTTACCTTTGAGGTACTTACCCTATGCCCAAAGCTAAAGCCAGCATATTGTGTTGTACGTTCGCCTGTATGCCCAAGTGAAGCCTCAGTTGTCTTTCCTACAGACTTACCTGTGCCCCGAGCAAAGAGCCAGTGGCCCCTCTGTCCACCGTCCATGTCCAGTCCTGTCATACTTGCTTGTATGTTCTTGTGCAGATCTAGCCGGTCCCTTTGAAGTGTCTACCTGCACGTCGACCCGTTACTCAGGATACAGAAACCGCAAACACCTCCCGTACACTTACCAGTACGGTCTCAGTCGGGTCCCGACAGCCATTGTGCAGCTCCACCAGCATCCGGACGACTGGGAGTCCAACCCGCTGGGCCGCCTTGGAGTTCGCCACGGGAAGCAGCAGGTATCCACCGTGCATTCAAACTCTAAATACTTACCACTTGTATCTGATACGTCCAGGAAAAGGAGAGGGCCCCAGGCAGCTGTCCTGCAAGCTAGAACAAAAGGGGCACTTGTGAATAAGCTGATTGTCGTCACATAGCCAGAAGGAAAGAGGAGTGAAGGACTTACTGAGATCTCCCGTGACGGAGTCTAAGAGACTCGAGACTTAATAAAGCTGTTTTAATACTTACTTACCGTCTCTCGTGTGTCTGGTCATTGGGGTGTTCTTGGGACCTCCTCGAGGTGGAAACTAGGGAGGGGCGTGACTCACGACATCTGTGGTCCGCTCCGACCTGTGACACTTATATTAAGCCAGGATTAGGCCATAGTTCAGTTATGGTAGCTTTTATAAATGTTACTGGTGTGCATCTTGAGACAAACGGAAATTACATATTTTAATGACATACATCGGTATAAGTTTCTTTCATTTAAAACAGCTCAGACAAGCATTTTAGTCTTGGACTACACTTAAGTCTTGTTTGTGAAACTAGGTGTACTTGTTCTAAAAATGGCTCAACATATTGTAATATATATCAAACAAAAAATTTTTATTATTAATCTTAAAATCCATGGTCTGTGCCCATTACACATATTTGTATTTATTTATTTTTTAACTGTCTACGCTGACTGCTTAAAATCTAAAGACAAGGTTTGAATTTCAGCAAATAGCAAAGTCTATTCCACACTGTTAAACACTGCAATATTTGTGTAGTGTATTCCAACCTTATGGTGCCCATTGTGTGCTTTGTGCTTCAAATATTCTTTTAGAGATCTTTTACAATAGGTTTAAATCCATCCAAGGAACAAAAAAAAAAACTTAAATTTTCTCATCATATACATTGCAGGATCACCTCTTTTCTCACAGCGTCTGAAATTAATTGTTGAAGGATTTGATCTTTCTAGAGCCCTGTTACTGAGTGCCTGTGATTCTGCTGGGATTGGTGAGATGGCCCAGTCTGTTGAGATTAGCCTACCACTTATAGTGTGTGGCCGAAACATAAAGCCCACTGCCATATGTGAATTGCGGTGCCATTTGAATGCACATTGATACAAACAGCACCAAAATCTTGCTCCACACTTTATCATCACTCAGGGCAGTAAGAACAACAGTCTGCATTAATCGACACAAATTTAGGTAATCATCATTAAAGAGCTGCAAGTGGAAGAAAGCTGAAATGTCAAAAAACAAGCGAAAGTAGAGGGGTGCCGCCAGAGAAAGAAGAAACCTGGAGTACCAGCAGAAAATGAATTTCAAGTTTAGAACTGTAATTAAATTCATGCGAAAACAGGAGACTTTGAATAAGAAAATAATGAAACTAATAAAAGTGATGGCTGAATACAATAAGATTAATCTTGAATTGCAGGTATTGACGAGTGACTTAGAATAACTGAAACTTAGAGCTCCGACTCTAACTTATAGAGTTCCTTTCTCTATTTCTAGAAGTATTAAGATTTAAGGCTGGAGTTGCTGTATGCTTTGTTTATTTAGACGTGAAAAGCAGAGGTGGGCAGTTACTTCGTTACATTTACTTGAGTAAAGTTTTTGGGTAACTAATACTTTTTGGAGTATATTTAAAGACGGGTACTTTTACTCTTACTTGAGTAAACTTTTTGGAAAAAAATTTTACTTTTATTTCGTTACTGTGTGTGACGCTCCTCTCGTTACTTTATCTTAGTTTATTCCAAACGCGCCGTCTACTTTTCTCTGGGTGTTCTGTCCTCAGTTTGTGAATTGTTTTTTTTTGCTATAAGTTCAATTTCATGCTTGATAATTATTTTGTTTATTATAAGAAAAGAGACACAGGTATTTTGTAATGTAAGAAGAGTCTTTATTTTGAAAGAGCTTTTATTTTGACATGACCTTCCTGTTTACGTATGGGCGATCCCATGAGCCTCCGGTCCTTGAGCTTGCCAGAACCGTAATGTTACACAGATGGAGAGCGTCGGGATATTTCTGATGTTTCGCTCCCGAATCTTGTTTGTCCCACACTCGTAAGGCGGCAATGTCTGTAAGTGTCTAACTTGAGTGATGATGTATATTGTATGTTTTTGTGTAGAGGTAAACTTAATGAGCGCGATGTGGCGTCAACTCGAGAATGTATGTTAGTGGCCACGTTGCGTTGTTGACGTTCGTCTTTTGCTAATTAGCTAACTCATACTCTGTTAGCGTGCTGGTTATTGTACATTTTCTATTAAGCTAACGTGACTGTTTAAAGTTGGTAAATGGTGAAAGTTATATCTTGTACTCTCTAGGCAGGTTCCTAAGTATGTTTTGTATTCTGTTTATTACAGTTTTACTCGATTTTCACTTGCAACGTTGGAAAATAAAGGAGCAAGGCGCTCGCGTCCTGGCTCGTGGAAACGAGTTTGGCTTGCTGTTGAGTCTGTGTTCACGCACCTAGCTCACACACAGACAGGGACAGTACAGTAAAAAGACAACCAGCGTGGGTGCAAGGGATAACGCAAGAACTCCAACATGGCGTCTGAAACGAAATCTAGAGATGAAACAAAGCCTGAAGCAAGCCCGCTACCACGTCCATCGTCTTCAAAGTCTTCGGTTCACTCGAGAGCCAGCTCAAAACGCTCGTCCTCTTCAAGATCTTCTGTCATGGAGGCTGCCGCCAAAGCTAGAGCCGCAGCTGAAGCAGCGCTCACCAAGGTATCTTATGCTAAGCGACAGGTAGAAATGAAAAAGGAACAAGCTAAGCTAGATCTGCAAAAGGCCACATTAGAAGCAGATTTGGAGGCATTGGCGTATGAAAGGGATGCAGAGGCGGCGCGGGTTGAAGCTGAAGTCTTAGAAGCAGCTGTAGCTATGGGGAATGAAGATGTACAAAGTCTAAGAAGTGTGGTTCCGCCACAAGTGATTCGACAGCGCACCGAAGAGTATGTTAAAAGCCAGCCACGTATTAGCGTACAGTCTTCTTCCTCACCGCATCACTATGAAATGCAGCACACAGTGAACAGTCCTCCATGTCAGTCAGCACATGGAACTGTAGAGGTAAAGCCCCCACTCAGAGACTTCAGACCCTTTGCACATGAGCCCGCACATGCAGCTGAACAATCCCCAACCTCAAAACCGTCACACAGTCCATACGGACATGATCAGCCTCCTCTTTGCCCTGACTCTCCACCCATGAGAGATTTCGCCAAGTTCCTAGCACGCAGAGAATTAGTGACCACTGGCCTTACCAAGTTCGACGACTCACCAGAGAACTTCCGCGCATGGCAGTCGTCATTCTACAATGCAACACAGGGCTTGGGGCTCGCCTACAGTGAAGAGTTAGACCTCCTCGTGAAGTGGCTAGGTAAAGAGTCATCGGAGCACGTGAAAAGGATTCGCGCTGTTCATGTCACTAACCCCAAAGCTGCCCTCCATCTGTCCTGGCAGAGACTGCAGGAATGCTACGGCACACCAGAGATGGTGGAGAATGCGCTGTTCAAAAGACTGGATAGCTTTCCACGTCTGTCTGCTAAAGACAATGCAAAATTGAGAGAGCTCAGTGATCTTCTTATGGAGTTGCTGGCAGCTAAGGACGACGGTTATCTCCCCGGGCTGGCCTACTTCGATACTCCTCGTGGGATAAAGCCCATAGTCGAGAAGTTGCCTCCTGGCCTGCAGGAAAAATGGCTCACCACAGGCTCCCGCTTCAAAGAGCAACACAGAGTGACTTTTCCTCCTTTTTCGTTCTTCGTTGACTTCATCAACAGCCAGGCTAAAGCCCGCAATGACCCAAGTTTCACCCTGTCAAGCTACAGCCAGTCATACAGCAAAGGTGAGAAAACTCCATTCAAGCAAAGTGGATTCAAGACACAAGTTGAGTGGATTCTGTATCTGTTCACAAGACAGACGTGTCTGCTACAGTTGACGCAGACACCAAAAGCGCCACAGACGCTGAAAAGAAAAACATTGATCCAGCTCGATATTGCCCTGTGCATAAGAAAACACATCCGTTAGAGAAATGTAGGTCATTCAGAATGAAAACACTGCAAGAACGAAAAGACATTCTTAAAGAACACAAACGCTGTTATAAATGCTGTACCCCAAACCACCTTGCCAGGGACTGCCAGACGACACTGAAATGCGGTGAGTGTGAGAGCGAAAGACACTGCTCAGCAATGCATCCTGATACCTCTCAGCCACCACCTCCGTCGTCTGTCCAACCAGGCGCAGAGGCACAGCCAGCCAGTGTTCCCGTGGAAGTGAGATCGCAGTGCACCAAGGTCTGCGGCCTAAACAGTCTTCCACGCTCCTGCTCAAAGGTATGCCTGACGCACGTCTTCCCTCAAGGTCAACCAGAACGCGCCATCAAGATATACGTCATACTCGACGATCAAAGTAACCGCTCCTTGGCACGCTCTGAATTTTTCCAGCTGTTTGGGGTCAACAGCAGCCCGTCACCATATCTGATGGGAACATGCGCCGGCACGACTGAGATGACCGGAAGAAAAGCAGTTGGCTTTCAAATCAAAGCAGTGAATGGAG
Organism: Carassius carassius; assembly: GCF_963082965.1. Taxonomy (NCBI): domain Eukaryota; kingdom Metazoa; phylum Chordata; class Actinopteri; order Cypriniformes; family Cyprinidae; genus Carassius; species Carassius carassius. The sequence continues at coordinate 4,972,892 of NC_081769.1, read as the reverse complement.
GTGTGTGCCTTGATCTACCGCCACTCATCGAGTGCAACGAGATATTGACCAACAAGTCTGAAGTCCCGACACCAGAGGTCGCCCTCGCACACCCTCACCTCAGACACATCGCTCTGCATATTCCCAAGCTGGATCCTGACGCCCAGATGATGATTCTGCTAGGGAGAGACATGATTCGTGCACACAAGGTGAGGGATCAAGTCAATGGGCCCCACAACGCACCCTTTGCCCAGCGTTTAGATTTAGGTTGGGTGATAATAGGTGAAGTGTGTATCGACAATGCTCACAAGCCAACCGTGAACACCTTCAGAACCCACATTCTCCAGAATGGACGTCCGTCACTCCTCACTCCTTGCCAAAATAGCATCTGCGTGAAAGAAAGACTGAGCTACGGCGGGGAGCACAGGTATGGCCACTCTGCACATATGACAAAGCCTAAGTCAGCTGAAGAACAGCTCGGGCTCACAGTCTTCCAGAGAACAGACAATGACAATAAGAGTGCCATGTCCTTTGAGGATGAACTGTTTTTGAGCATTATGGAAAAGGAACTCCATCAGGATAAAGAGAATAACTGGGTAGCTCCGTTGCCATTTAAGTCCCCTCGTCCTCCGCTCCCCAACAACAGAGAGCAAGCTCTGTCACGCCTCAATTCTTTGAGACGCATGTTGAACAAGAATGCTGAGATGAAGCAGCAGTTTTCCTCCTTCATGGACAAGTTGTTCGAGAACAAGCATGCAGAGAGGGCATCGCCCGTCCAAGAGAAACAGGAATGCTGGTACCTGCCCATTTTCGGGGTGTACCATCCTCAAAAGCCAGGGCAGATACGAGTCGTGTTTGACTCAAGCGCCCAACAGCATGGTGTCTCCCTCAACTCAGTGCTGCTCACAGGCCCCGACCTAAACAATTCTCTCCTGGGTGTGCTGATACGGTTTAGAAAGGACCTCATCGCAGTCACTGCTGATATCCAACAGATGTTTTATGGATTCCTGGTGCGACACGACCACAGAGACTACCTGAGATTCCTGTGGCACGAAGACAATGACTTCTCGAAAGAGATTCAAGAATATCGCATGCGTGTGCATGTCTTTGGCAATAGCCCGTCCCCGGCGGTTGCCATCTACGGCCTGCGACGAGCTGCTCAGAGAGGTGAGTCAAGGTACGGCGCAGACACTAAGCAGTTTGTTGATAGACACTTTTACGTGGACGACGGGCTCGTATCCCTGCCCACAAAGTCAGCAGCCATCGACCTGATGAAGCGAACATGTGCATCACTCGCAGAGTCCAACTTGAAACTGCACAAAATTGCCTCAAACAGCGTCGCTGTGATGAAAGCCTTTGAGCCTGAAGAACTGGCCACAGGCATCAAAGACTTAGGTCTGGACGACGAGACCCTGCCTGTACAGAGGAGCTTAGGCCTATGCTGGGACATCAGCACAGACATGTTCACCTTCAAGGTCGCCGTAGCTGACAAACCTTACACCCGGCGCGGTGTGCTGTCAGTCATTAACAGCATCTTTGACCCCCTGGGTCTGGCAACGCCAGTGACCATCAGAGGCAGACTGTTGCTACGAGAGCTGTCCAGCGGAGTTCAGGATTGGGACACTCCTCTGCCTGATGAAAAGGTGAGCAGATGGGAAGAGTGGAAAGCCTCACTTGAGAAGCTGAGTAACCTCAATGTCCCTCGCTGCTATGTGAAGATGTCACTCTCAAAAGCCAAATACACAGAACTGTGCCTTTTCTCTGATGCCTCGAACTGGGCTATAGGGGCAGTAGCCTACTTGAGAGCTGTCACTGTAGAGGGCCATTGTGAGGTTGGATTTGTGCTAGGGAAGGCTAAGCTGTCACCACAACCAGAACCCACAATCCCACGCCTCGAGCTCTGTGGAGCTGTTCTGGCAACTGAGATGGCAGAGCTGATCTTAGACGAACTGGACTTCAAGCCAGACGCTGTTAAATTCTACTGCGACAGCAAGGTGGTCCTCGGATACATCTGTAATGACTCAAAGCGCTTCTATGTGTACGTGCACAACCGTGTGCATCGTATACGCCAGACAACATCCCCAGATCAGTGGCATTACGTCCCTTCGGAACAGAACCCAGCGGACTTAGCCACCAGATCTGTAGCAGCATCACAGCTCATGGACACAATGTGGTTTAAAGGGCCCGACTTCCTCTACAAGCCTCCAGAGATGGAGAAACGTGATCACTTTGGATTGATAGATCCTGAAGCAGATGTGGAAGTTAGACCACAGGTGACCGCTCTAGCTACCCACCTCAAACCTAAGAGACTTACTTCTGAGAGATTCCAGCGCTTTTCCACATGGAAGTCTCTGCTGAGAGCTGTTTCCTACTTGAAACATCAGGTGCGTTCGCACAAGGCAGACACAACAGACACACCACAGCACACATGCAAAGGCTGGCATCAGTGCAGTGGGCCTCGCACTCCTGAGGAGCGTGCAGCAGCTAAGAGGCTCATACTAGAGACTGTTCAGAGAGATGCATATCCAGATGAATACGCTGCTCTTCAAGCAAACAGAGAAGTCTTTAACTCGAGTCAGCTCTTGACCCTTGACCCTTACATGAGCGACGGTCTGCTACGGGTTGGAGGGCGTCTTAGAAATGCTTCTCTTGACTCCGAGGTAAAACACCCAATTATCCTCCCTAAGTATAGCCATGTAGCCAAGCTGCTTGTAGAACACCATCATGCTGAAGTGAAACACCAGGGGCGACAGTTCACAGAAGGGGCTATCAGAGCAGCTGGACTGTGGATTGTCGGTGGCAAGAGACTGGTGAGTTCTACCCTTCATCATTGTGTGACATGCCGTAAGCTCAGAGGGAAGCTGGAAGTGCAGAAAATGGCTGACCTCCCTCCAGAGCAGCTCGACACCTCCCCACCCTTCTCATACGTAGGGCTGGACGTATTTGGACCGTGGACAGTGATGACCCGACGCACTCGAGGAGGTGCAGCGCAGAGCAAAAGGTGGGCCATTCTGTTCACGTGCATGAACACCAGGGGGGTACACATTGAAGTCATAGAGTCAATGGATGCCACAAGCTGTATTAATGCATTGCGAAGATTCTTTGCCATCAGAGGCCCGGCAAAGCAGCTCAGATCAGACAGGGGGACGAACTTCATAGCCGCCAGTGCAGAGCTGGGCATGGAGCGTCCTGAGGAAAAGCAGACCGAAATCCTGAGTTATCTCCACAGCAAAGACTGCACATGGGAGTTCAATCCGCCGCACGCCTCCCACATGGGGGGAGTATGGGAACGTATGATTGGGGTCACACGCAGAATACTAGACTCTATGCTTTTGCAAAACAAGCATACTCACCTGACGCACGAGGTCCTGTGTACCTTGATGGCAGAGATATCAGCAATTATCAACGCACGGCCGCTGATTCCCATCTCATCAGACCCCTCCTCGCCTATTCTGCTGTCCCCTGCTATGCTCTTGACCCAAAAGCCAGGCCTACATGCTCCACCTGGAGACTTCACCAGTAAAGATCTCCTGAGAGGTCAGTGGAAACAAGTGCAAGCACTGGCAAACGAGTTTTGGGGCCGTTGGAGAACTGAGTACTTAAGCACTCTCCACTCAAGACGCAAGTGGCACAGAAATCAGCGCAACCTACAAACTGGAGACATTGTGCTGTTGAAACAGACTCAAGCACCAAGGAACGAGTGGCCAATGGCTTTGGTCACATCGGCCACTCTGAGCAGCGATGGACGAGTCCGCAAAGTTGAGGTGCAGACCGCATCTCAGGGCACTTCAAAGACTTATCTGCGGCCCATCTCGGACGTCATCCTTCTCCTTGAAAAAGACTGAACAGACGTGCACTGAAAAAGAAAAAAAAAAAGGAAAGTATATAAAGACAAGTTGAGTAGTGGCATTATGCCAGACGGGGAGTGTTCTGTCCTCAGTTTGTGAATTGTTTTTTTTTGCTATAAGTTCAATTTCATGCTTGATAATTATTTTGTTTATTATAAGAAAAGAGACACAGGTATTTTGTAATGTAAGAAGAGTCTTTATTTTGAAAGAGCTTTTATTTTGACATGACCTTCCTGTTTACGTATGGGCGATCCCATGAGCCTCCGGTCCTTGAGCTTGCCAGAACCGTAATGTTACACAGATGGAGAGCGTCGGGATATTTCTGATGTTTCGCTCCCGAATCTTGTTTGTCCCACACTCGTAAGGCGGCAATGTCTGTAAGTGTCTAACTTGAGTGATGATGTATATTGTATGTTTTTGTGTAGAGGTAAACTTAATGAGCGCGATGTGGCGTCAACTCGAGAATGTATGTTAGTGGCCACGTTGCGTTGTTGACGTTCGTCTTTTGTTAATTAGCTAACTCATACTCTGTTAGCGTGCTGGTTATTGTACATTTTCTATTAAGCTAACGTGACTGTTTAAAGTTGGTAAATGGTGAAAGTTATATCTTGTACTTGCTAGGCAGGTTCCTAAGTATGTTTTGTATTCTGTTTATTACAGTTTTACTCGATTTTCACTTGCAACGTTGGAAAATAAAGGAGCAAGGCGCTCGCGTCCTGGCTCGTGGAAACGAGTTTGGCTTGCTGTTGAGTCTGTGTTCACGCACCTAGCTCACACACAGACAGGGACAGTACACTGGGCAATGAGTGATGCCCATTCACGAATGATTCATTCTTTTGAGTCAATTCTGTGCAAAGGCTTGATCAAACCAGTTGGCAAACGAGTGAATTGGGTCATGAATCAGTTTTTAATGATTCGTTCAGTTTCCTGTCGCACGCGCTGAGCATCTGAAGCGGTTCTCACTCAGAGTTGTAACGTTTAAGAACATCAGCAGCGTTGAAAACATGGATATGGATCTGCACTGAATTGAAATAAGTGCAGATCTGCAAAGGCTATTTGCTAGCAATGAAGATATTTATTAGATGAACACCGCGCGCACTGTCTATGGTTCAACAGGTAATAACTTGGGCTACATTCGATTACAGTACACGATACCTGTGGCATTAGTTTGTTATACGTGTGACTTATAACAGAAGGGAACCAAGTTGAATGCAGCTTCCAAAAGACAAATAATAGCCAATTAATATTTTATTAATATTAATACAATCACACCGGCGTGAAAACGTTCAGCGAGTCATATGATCAGCTGCTAAAGTCAGATCTGTGTTCGCTGGCTGGCGCTGAGCCAGAGATAGATGCGTTTTTACAGCACTGTGCATTATAACCAATCACACAAGATTCTGCTGAGCTTTTGAATGCAATGGCAATCAGAGGCGTTCAGATGAGTCATCGCTAAAATGCCGGTGCTTCCTTCACTCACTCACTGATGGAATACTTCTTTCTGGCGAATTCTCTCGTCAGAAACAACAAAGTGCAGATGTGTGTACGAATCGGTAAATAAGATATTGATTTCACCAGTGTTAACATTTTCAGTGATTTTAATGGGAGTTTTTGAGAGTGATTGAACTCTAGACTGTCAGTGATAATGATTTTTGATAATGTAAATGTTATTTGCTCTCTTTATGAAAAATGAAAGATTAGTAGCAATTTTTATATCACATTGACTTTCAATGTTAAATTCACATTTAATATAAGGTCAGTCGTATTAAAAAATATGTTATGGCATGACACCTATATCTGTGACTTAAGTAAACAGACAGATGTTCTGTAACGGTCATGTGAGGGAAAGGACCTCTACATCCCTGAAAGACAGCGGAGACCAGGACAACTAGAGCCCCAGATACAGATCCCCTGTAAAGACCTTGTCTCAGAGGAGCACCAGGACAAGACCACAGGAAACAGATGATTCTTCTGCACAATCTGACTTTGCTGCAGTCTGGAATTGAACTACTGGTTTCGTCTGGTCAGAGGAGAACTGGCCCCCCCAACTGAGCCTGGTTTCTCCCAAGGTTTTTTTCTCCATTCTGTCACCGATGGAGTTTCGGTTCCTTGCCGCTGTCGCCTCTGGCTTGCTTAGTTGGGGACACTTCATCTACAGCGATATCGTTGACTTGATTGCAAATAAATGCACAGACACTATTTAACTGAACAGAGATGACATAACTGAATCCAATGAGGAACTGCCTTTAACTATCATTTTTGCATTATTGACACTGTTTTCCTAATGAATGTTGTTCAGTTGCTTTGACGCAATGTATTTTGTTTAAAGCGCTATGTCAATGTCAATGTCACCTTTATTTATATAGCGCTTTAAACAAAATACATTGCGTCAAAGCAACTGAACAACATTCATTAGGAAAACAGTGTCAATAGTGCAAAGATGATAGTTAAAGGCAGTTCATCATTGGATTCAGTTATGTCATCTCTGTTCAGTTAAATAGTGTCTGTCCATTTATTTGCAATCAAGTCAACGATATTGCTGTAGATGAAGTGTCCCCAACTAAGCAAGCCAGAGGCGACAGCGGCAAGGAACCGAAACTCCATCGGTGACAGAATGGAGAAAAAAACCTTGGGAGAAACCAGGCTCAGTTGGGGGGCCAGTTCTCCTCTGACCAGACGAAACCAGTAGTTCAATTCCAGGCTGCAGCAAAGTCAGATTGTGCAGAAGAATCATCTGTTTCCTGTGGTCTTGTCCTGGTGCTCCTCTGAGACAAGGTCTTTACAGGGGATCTGTATCTGGGGCTCTAGTTGTCCTGGTCTCCGCTGTCTTTCAGGGATGTAGAGGTCCTTTCTAGGTGCTGATCCAGCATCTGGTCTGGATACGTACTGGATCCGGGTGACTGCAGTGACCCTCTGATCTGGACACAGACTGGATCTGGTGGCCACGGTGACCTCGGAACAAGAGAGAAACAGACAAATATTAGCGTAGATGCCATTCTTCTAATGATGTAGCAAGTACATAGGTTGTTATGGGAAGTGTTTCCGGTTCCGGTTTACCTAATTAATGCAGCCTAAAAATCCTTTAACGGATTTGGATAATAAAAGCATATTAGTATGTTATGTGTATGCCAGGTTAAAGAGATGGGTCTTTAATCTAGATTTAAACTGCAAGAGTGTGTCTGCCTCCCGAACAATGTTAGGTAGGTTATTCCAGAGTTTGGGCGCCAAATAGGAAAAGGATCTGCCGCCTGCAGTTGATTTTGATATTCTAGGTATTATCAAATTGCCTGAGTTTTGAGAACGTAGCGGACGTAGAGGATTATAATGTAAAAGGAGCTCATTCAAATACTGAGGTGCTAAACCATTCAGGGCTTTATAAGTAATAAGCAATATTTTAAAATCTATGCGATGCTTGATAGGGAGCCAGTGCAGTGTTGACAGGACCGGGCTAATATGGTCATACTTCCTGGTTCTAGTAAGAACTCTTGCTGCTGCATTTTGGACTAGCTGTAGTTTGTTTACTAAGCGTGCAGAACAACCACCCAATAAAGCATTACAATAATCTAACCTTGAGGTCATAAATGCATGGATTAACATTTCTGCATTTGACATTGAGAGCATAGGCCGTAATTTAGATATATTTTTGAGATGGAAAAATGCAGTTTTACAAATGCTAGAAACGTGGCTTTCTAAGGAAAGATTGCGATCAAGTAGCACACCTAGGTTCCTAACTGATGACGAAGAATTGACAGAGCAACCATCAAGTCTTAGACAATGTTCTAGGTTATTACAAGCAGAGTTTTTAGGTCCTATAATTAACACCTCTGTTTTTTCAGAATTTAGCAGTTATATAAATAAAGGTGACATTGACATTGAGGAGTTTTCTCTCTTCACTGTGTCAGAGGTTATTTAGACATATATAATAGCTACATACTTTAAAATATAATTTATTTTGTGGTGCAAATCCGAATTTTCATCAGCTGTTACTCCAGTTTTCAGAGTTATGATCCTTCAAAATATAATTCTAATATATTGATTTATTACCAGTGCTGGAAACAGTTTTGCTGCTTAATATTTTTTTGGAACCTGTGACATTTTGTTTAGGATTATGATAAAAAGAACATCATTGATAGTAAATCAACATATTGGAATGATTTCTGAAGGATTATGTGACATTGAAGACTGGAGTAAAGGCTGATGACATATATATATATATTTATACACACACACACACATACATTACATACATTTTATCTATCATATGACCCAAAGTAACTAGTAACTAACTACTTGAGTAGATTTTTTATCCGATACTTTTTTACTCTTACTCAAGTAACTATTCAGACTAGTACTTTTACTTTTACTTGAGTACAGTTTTTGGGTACTCTACCCATCTCTGGTGAAAAGAAAGGGGCTGCATCTGACAATAGATTTGTGAGATGGAATCTCTATCTAACTGCATTATTTTAGATATATCTGCATATAAGTGTGACTCTTGTGATTGAGATAATGTATACTTTGACTATGTTTTAGAAGTGTTATAAACATATGTTTGGTCTTGAATTAATATGAGCATTTACATGTTTTACTAATTGCCCTTGCAATTTTTCCAATTTAACTTTCGATACAATGTGTGACAAAGGTTGTGTATTCTGTCAGTGCATGAATATACAAGGTTACCAAATAAGGAGAAATGCGGGGAAGCAAATGCAAATTTTATGCAAGGCAACAAAAGGCCAAGAAGACCTTTGTGCGGGGCCGCACTCCCATGGTGAAGACTTACTCACTGTTATTTTCATTTGTATCACTTATGAGTTATTGTCTTTAATAAAGCGAAGCCATTACAAATGGTGATGCGTTAAAACTTTATTAATAGAAGAGTCTCTGAGTAATTTATTTATGGATAACATATTATTCTGAAACTGAAGAATTCCTTTGAGCCGTAAGAAGCATGAACTCAGCTGAGCAGATTCGGACGCCGGGGAGGATTCCAGGTCCTTTTTGCCACATCTCCAGATTTTCAGAGGTAAGGGCAGATGAAATGTAGCTGTTGAAGAGAATAAGGGGTGTGTATTAGGTGTCATATGGAATTCTCTCAGGATAATCAACACAACAGTATTAAACACCATACAGGCGCATCTCAATTTTTTTAATTTTTTAACTTTTTATTTTTTTGTAATTTAGATAAAAAATGCAAACTTTCTTATATTCTAAATTCATTTTGCACAAACTGAAATATTTCAAGAGATTTTTGTTTTAATTCCGATTGTTATGACTTACAGCTTAGGAAAATTAAAACTTCACTATGTAAAACAAAATATCTAATAATATTTCAACGATCAATCAAAAAAAGATTTACAAAACAGAATGTTCAAGATCTCCAAAGCAGGTTTAATTATGCATTCAGTACTTGGTTGGGGTTCCTTTTGCACAAATTACTGCTTCAGTGCGGTGTGGTATGGAGGCAATCAGCCTGTGTTACTGCTGAGGCGTTACTGAAGCCGGGTTTCTTTGATAGCGGCCTTCAGCTCCTCTGTATTGTTTGTCAGATGTCACTTATATTCCTTTTCTCAATACCCCATAGATTCTTTGTGAGGTTCCCGTCAGGTGAGTTGGCTGGCCATTCAAGCACAGTAATATCATGGTCAGCAAACCACTTGGAAGTGGTTTTGGGGCTGTGGGCAGGTGCTAAAGTCCTGCTGCAAAATGAAATCAGCATCTCCATAAAGCTTGTCAGCAGATGGAAGCATGAAGTGCTCCAAAATCTTGTGGTAGATGGCTGCAGGGCCGTGTTATCCTAATGGGCAACATGGGCTGCAGCCTAGGGCCCCAAACACTCGGGGGCCCCAGAGACAATTCTCTTTAGCGTCTTAAGTAGGGTTGCCTGCCAACCGTTCCGGAATCATTCCGTATTAAAGGTGTCAGAGAAGCCTTCCGTATGAAAGGTATACAGAACACCGCTCGTCCTGTATTTGCAGGCATACAGCCTATGACCAACTAGACCATACAAATAACAAATTAATTATTATTTTTTACAAATCATTGTTTTAATTGCGAACGTCGAGGAGGCTTTAAGACCATGCAGAATTCTCGGCCGCCTGGTCGCTCCCGTTTCACAGCGAGTGGGATTTCTGCAAATCAGTCGAATGCAGAGATGTGATTATTGATCGTAAGCACATCATCCAGCAGGGATTTCAAAATTTCAAAATCCCTGGTAGCCCTTCAGGCAGGTACTAAAATTAATTTAACTAGCCCAAATAATAAAGACTTTTTTTTTTAAATATAGAAAATCAGATAGGAGTGTAAATGTCAATCAAAAATATGTTTAATACACAAATATCAACAAATATGAAGCAAGGGATTTTATTTAACTGATTATAGGGTATCTGCAGAATTGTAAAAAAAATGATTTAAGGGAAATTTAAGAGCCGCACAAGTAAAAGGAACACTGTGTGAGTGGTGTTGGACAATGTCTATGGTAACAGTATTGAGCCATAAAATTACATGATTTTGCAGTTTAGATACAGGATTTCACAAAAACAAAAATCTTATACAACAGCATTTCAGCCTTTAGACCATTTTTATGAAAAGGGATAAATCAAGCATATAAATTATTATGTCAATTTAAAACGTAAATATTACTGACTTAATTGTTTTTTTAGAAGGCACATTAATTATTTCTAATTTACAACTCTATGCGTTTGCTGCATAAAAACAAGAGTTGATATTTGCATTGATCTGGCCATAAACAGCAAGAAAGGTTTGTTGGAAATGCAAAATCATTTAGGAGTGCTGAAATATTGCGGTGTCCCCGGTAACAGCTATACACAAAGCAGCTCCAAGCTCATAGGTGAAGTGAAATAAAAATGCCTACGACACGTTTCTGAGGAGAGTTGGTTCCCTTCAAATACATTCAAATAAAGACATCCGCGCCGCGTTTTGAATTGAAACGTGCCGCACTCATATTTATCAATGACATCATTGGCCTTTGAAGTTTAAAACAGCCAAATCGCGACTCTTGTCTTTCCTAACTGCAAGACCTCTTGAAATGATAATTAAGACATTTCTTATACTATTTAACATATTTAAATCTTTTCATGGCCTTAAATTTGATACTACTCACTTTAGGAGTTTTAAGGACCCGCGGGAGATCTGAATTAGATAGAGTGGTGATACATTTTGGTGGACCGACTGGAAAACAATAGCCCTGGGACGTCAGGCTAGTGATTTTGCGAGCCCTGCAGCTAGAAAACATACAATCTACCTGAGGGAAGACGTCTTTCACTGTTATAAGTTAAGTGAATGTTGTTAAATAGAGAAACAAAATTATAATAATAAAAAAAAGAATAACTTCGTGTCTTAGCTATTAAATTTGGACCTCATTATTGAAAGCCAAATTCAAGCACCAAAAGCAGCCTACACACTTTATGTACTCTTTCATTAAAAAATAAATAAATAAAATCATTTTCATGCATTCATAGGTTACATGGTTGCAATTGCCATTGTTTAAAAATGCTTTATTGACTGGCGTTTCATGGACGATCAGTTGTGCTTTCAAATGTTATGCCATATTGTATGTATGTAATTTCACAGTATATCTGCCTCCTAAATTATTACACCTATGTGCAGTCACAATTCCATGACATTTTTGTATGACGAATGAGGATTTAATTTAGGAATTCTCTTTGAAGAAGAGCAGGAAGAAGCCCTTTTATTGGTGAGTGATATTTAATTTTATTTGCTGGGCTGTTTCTGATTTGTAAGATTATTGCTCGATAATACTGTTGTATTTATGTAAATAGGCTATATGGGATTATGACGTGCACATTGTTTCTTTTTATTTCACAACCGTTTATATGCTGAATGTCACATGCTAGGCTATACCGGGGGGTGTGGGGGGGCCCGCAGCTGCGTTAGCCCAGTGCCCCGCAAAGGCTTAACGCGGCACTGGATCGCTTCATTGACTGGAGTTGATAAAATACAATGAAGCAACAATCATCACTGATTTCAGAAACTTCACACTGGACTTTGTATTCTGTGTCTCTCCAGTCTTTCTCCAGACTCCAGACCTTGATTTCCAAATTAAATGCTAAATTTACTTACATCTGAAAAGAGGACTGTGGACCACTGAGCAACAGTCAAGTTCTTTTTCTCCTTACCCCAGGTGAGACGCTTCTGATGTTTTTTCTGTTTCAGGAGTGGCTTGGTTCTAGGAATGTTATAGCTGTACTCTTTTCCTGAAGACGTCTGAGTGAGGTGACTCTTTATGCGCTGACTCTGGCATCAGTTTACTCCTTGTGAAGCTCTACCAAGGCTGTGGTCGTGTTCCTTCCAGTCAACTTTCTCTAAATATATTTTGTGAACAGCCAGCCCTTTCAGCAATGACCTTCTGTGGCTTAACCTCCTTGTGGAGGGTGTTGATGATTGTCTTCTGGATAACTGTCAAGTCAGTAGTCTTTCCCAAAATTGTGGTTGCATGCTCTAAACTAGCCCAAGAGGTACCCAGTATTCATACTCAAAATTAATCAAACTAATCAAGCTCAAAATGGAATATTATTTTATGTTTTATTTATTTTATTTTTTTCAGTATGTGTCCAATGAATCTAGAATATAAGAAAGTTTTTTTATTATTAAATTACAAAAAATAAAGACCTTTTCCATGATATTTAAAATGTTTTGAAATACACCTGTATTTGACACAAAACTCCTTTTATATGCTGCGTTTCCACTGAAATTACACAGAACAATTGTACCAGGAACTTTTTTCCCCCCAGACCTGTACCTTTCTGCGTTTCCACCGTGGTGAAAAGTACCATGAACATTAGGCAAATAGTCTGGTGATGTAGGTCTGGCCGCGTTTCTCAATACAATGTACGCATATTTTGGAGTGTGATCTCTTGCTGATGGGACGACACAAGTCCAGTAATTCTCCAAACAGAAGCGAACTTCATAAAATCAGTCAGGTAGCATGGCTACTGCAATTTTCCTTACTGTATATTTACAATAATACAAAATATAATATCAAACACCACAGAGACTTTCTGGGGGGGAAATTTTTACCTCAAACTTTATTTAGATCCTGGTTCCTGTGGTGGAAACACACGGAGTACCAGCCCAAAGTCCCTAGTTCCTGGGTAAAGTTCCAGTGATGGAAATGCGGCTATAATAAAGTTTGAGTTTAGAAACCTTGCATACTTTTTACATTTGCAGCTAAATAATACACTACATGAAAGGAAAAATTCCATGTGGCCTAGCTATGACAAACTGACTGACTGTTAACTTGTTGGTGCAATAGCAAGTGATTTGTGAACTTACACAGAGCAATATCAATGTTAGTATATAAAAAAACCTGATCAATGTGTTATTGAATATATCCCATTATTATTTTATATACCTTTGCCTGCTATATGGCCTGTGGAAATGCCTCTGGTCAGAGGGAGGCCAACGGGGTGTAAAGTCTCACTGTAAATTCAATCATTCTGGGCAGTTTGCTGAGCTACATGGCAACTTAATTAAAAGAACAGATTCAGATCCTCTGAAGAAAAACGTGTGGGCAGAATCGATCGCCTCACAAGGGCAGTGCAATGGCTTACAAAGACATCTCCCTAATAAAAACCCAACTAAATGGGGAAAGCAGAAAGCACTGAAATGACGAGACATATTGATGCTGCATTGATGACCTGGGTTATGGGGTCACAATAATTTCCCTGGGAAGACAGAGCTAAAGGTTAAAATATTCCTATTAATTGCTCCATCGGGGCATTTATCAATGGCTGCGGATACCTTGAACTATGTAAATAAAGGCGTGAAGCGGAAGGTGTTCTGATGTCGGTGGGTGTTACTAGAACAAACCACTTGTCTGATGTTACTCTGCAGCTGAAAGGTTTATGAATATCCCAGAAGGCAGCGAGAGGCAACAGCCGTTAGAAACCTTGGTAGATTTGGTTCTCCATGAATAATATCACAGTGGGACTTTGGAATAGCACAAGAAACGCATTTGCACATAAATGCACATCTCTTATGAGAACCCTTACACAACCCAGCAAGTGTACGGCACCCTGAGTTTGTTTACTTCCAGAGATAGACGACCACCTACGGCCAGTGAGCGTGGCATTTTTATATGTATGAAGATAAATAAAACTGTGCATGTGTAATATCGCTGTGGAGACATAGAGGTGGATGGAGAGGTGAATGAGGTGAACAGATAGAGTAGATAGAGGTAGCAGCAATGAGAAATTTCTTCTCCCCGGGAGAGCACGACCTTCAGTTTATACACTCATAAAGATAATGGGGATTGAGGTGTGTGTGAGTGTGTGTTTGATTATTTATTAAAGGATCATTAAGTTGCACTGCTGTGCACTATTCACCTCCAAGGAGCGTTCAAATGGAAGATGATAAAACACACAATCGAGGGTAAAACCATTTTTTCCAAAGTTATAAATACTATTAAATAAGTAATAGTAAAGAAATGCAGAAAACTGTGTAAGTGTTTAAATGAATGAATTGCCTGCTTTTGGTCAACATTTGTAATTTCCAAACTTATGTTTAATCTATGGATATATACAAAATGCTTCACCAAATTAGTATTTTACAAATAATATACAAATTCTTAACTTTATAATCAGAAACAAATTTATGTAAATGTTTGCCAAATTTATGTAGTTTAGTAAAAATTAACAATATCACAGCATATTAAAGTACTTCAGCTACAACTCAATTTCACAAAACCTACACTCTAAAAATAAATAAATCAGGTTCATTTATAATATCTGCAGCGCCTGGGAAGCAGTTGGGGGTACGATGCCTTGCTCAAGGGCACCTAAGTCATGGTATTGCCGGGCCAAGATTTGAACCCACAACCCTAGGGTTAGGAATCAAACTCTCTAACCACTAGGCCACGACTTCCCCCTAACAAGTTTTGTCATGGCGATGACATCATAACTTGTGGGAATGTGATAATATGTCATGGCCACAAGATATTAATTTGAGGGAATGTCATATTAACTCGTGAGAACGTCTATGACATTATCCCTTACGGCCAAAGGCCTAAGCTACATACCCAACTTACCTGTAGGGCCCTGGCCCGGGGCTTGAAGGCTTGGAATCACAAAAGATTCCTTTAAAGGGATACGGCTAAGAACCTAGCACTTTCTTCTACCAAGTCTTTGCCTGTCACACAGGGGCTACTGCTAGCTTTCGCAAAAACTTGCCGAAAGAGCTGTCCCAACAATACTCTAGTAGCGGCGTCCCTGTTCTAGATAGGTATCAGAGGATACCTGGGTGGAGTGGTGCCCAAGATGAACGGGGCTTTAACCAACTCAAGAAAGGGCACGAAGCAGCCGCGCGAGGCCCTTACCATATAGGATTTTTAGAAAGAACACAGAGTACTAGCGTGCAAACTTACCACAGTGTGGATTTCAGAAAGTGTGCAAAGACTTCACGTGTACACTTACCATAACATGGATTTACAAATACTGTTCTAAGGAGGGGCTCTTGTGGAACTCTGATAGAGCAGCTCGTAGATGGAATGGCCCGGGAGCAGAGCAATTGGAGGACGGAACGTACAGATGAAGCCTCGGCCAAGCCTGTACCATGGCGTCCAGCCCCCAATGGAGCTGGATGAGTCAGAGGAAGCCAGAGGGGATAGTGCGATGCTCTCTCGAGCTGCAAAACCAATCCACCCAAGTCTGGCCAACCTCTCCAACTCTGCTTCAATGCCTTGGTGCGAAGGCGCCATTCCCCGAGCCTCAGCCCCTGCCTCAGCAGGATGTCTGCTCTCACAGTGCGTCTCAAAACAGTATGTAGTACTGGAGCGCTCTGAAAGAACCGAGAATCAGTCTCCCATGAGAGGAGGACTCCGAGCTCCTAGCAGCATGCTCATAGGCGACCCTTTCAGAAAAGGGGAGTGCTGCTAAACTACCGCGAGAATTGCCCACACAGTCCCCCATGTTGAGGGGCGATGCTTGAGGTGTATAACAAATACACACCGGCTGGATGAAGCCCAAGGAACCCCGGGGCTAATCATCTCAAGAAAGGGAACGAAGCGGAGCGCGTAACCCTTACCGTACAGGATTTCAGAAAGTGCGCAGAATCTTGCGTGCACACTTACCACTTTACGTGGATTTCAGAAAGTGCGCAGAGTCTTGCGTGCACACTTACCACTTACGTGGATTTCAGACAGTGCGCAAAGCGTTAACATGCACACTGACCACCATGTGGTTTTGAGAAAGTACACAGGCTTAGCGTGTGTACTGAAAGGTTACCTGACAACCACAGTATGTGGGAGCTCACATTCAGAGAGACCTGTGAAGCCTGCTACCTGATAACCACAATATGTGCAATATGTGGGAGTTCACCTACAGAGGGGCCTAGAGAGGCCTACTACCTGTTACCAGATAACCACCTCAAGTGGAAACTGAAAGTAATATGGAACTCGACTCCAGGGAGGCCTGGTGAGGCCTACTACCTGACAACCACAAACCGTGGGAGCTCGCTTTTTAGTGGAAACGCACAGTATGTGGGAGCTAAATCTCCAGGGAGGCCTGGCGAGGCCTACTACCTGGCAACCACAATATGTGGGAGCTCGCCTTCAGAGAGACCTGGTGAAGCCTACTATCTGAAAACCACAATATGCTATTTAGTGGAAACGCACAGTATGCGGGAGCTAAATCTCCAGGGAGGCCTGGTGAGGCCTACTACCTGGCAACCACAGTATGTGGGAGCTCGCCTTCAGAGAGACCTGGTGAAGCCTACTATCTGAAAACCACAATATGCTATTTAGTGGAAACGCACAGTATGTGGGAGCTAAATCTCCAGGGAGGTCTGGTGAGGCCCACTACCTGACAACCACAGAATGTGGGAGCTCACCATCAGAGAGGCCTGATGAAGCCTACTACCTGATAACCACAATATGTGGGAGTCCACCCAGACCCTCATGTTGAGGGAAGCTATGCTTGAGGTGTATAACAAGAACACACCGGTTGAATGAAGCCCATGGAACCCAGGGCTAATCATCTTAAGAAAGGGAATGAAGCGGAGCGCGTAACCCCAAGCATCGCAGAGGCGCTGGATCGCACGGGAGAGGTGAGCTCCAACCCTCAAGCGAGGGGAGCATCACCTGAGGCAGTACATCCGTAACTACCACCTCCCCGGATGCGCCAAGCGGCCAGACGGCACCTCAGGGTGACCTGGCCGGACATCCATGAAATTCCCTGCAGTGCTGTGCCAATTCTGATGATCAGCCAGGCTCCTCGGGAGGGGGTGTGGGATGGACAACCGCAGAGCGGCTTCAGAGGGCAGCCGCCTACCGAAAGCCTGTGATCTTGGCCACCTAGCTTTTTCCAGAGCACTGTAAAGGAAACTCACAGAGTTTGTTAGTAGACATATAACCACCAGCAACATAACGTCCATAAGCAGGTAAAGCAAGGGTTACGTACTCACCCACCCTCCTGTACTGGAGTCCTGCTTGCGGGGCACCCCCTTCTGGTCCGGACCGTCAGTAAGGCGGTTACTATGAACATAGAACCAACCAAAACATCATAGGTCCAGGAAAGGAGACTGTTATGTGAGAGACTTTCCACCTAACCTCGATCAGGTGGAGAGCTGGTGGCTACAGGGGAATTAGGCAGGGGAGGATAAAAACAGAAGTTAAAACAGAGGTTAAAAACATCTGGAGCTACTAGGTTTTTCTATCGCTCTGATCCAGGCGAGGACGCTGCCTCATCTGATTCACATCCCTCAGACCCTGCTTACCACTCCGTGACCCGCGGTTCCTCTTGCCCCTGCCCTTAGTCGGGGGAGGAGCGCGAGCCGCGACACTAGCCTTCTGCGCCCGTCTACGATCCTCAGATCGAGATGGGCCAGTACCCCTTTGTTGTTTGGGCTCGGACCTGGACCTTCATGGAATGAAGGATTTAAAGGCAGCTGAGCGCGCCCTTGCCTCCCTGAACTTTTCGACCACCATCTCGATGGAGGTACCGAAAAGCTCAGAAGGCGAGACTGGAGCATCGAGAAGAAACCCCCTTTTTTCCCTCCCGATGTCTGCCAGGTTCACCCATAGATGTCTCTCCGTTACCACCATGGCCGCCATAGACCTGCCCATGGCGGAGGTTTTTCAAAGTATGCTTCAGACACGGGTCACGACGAGGTGTTCCCCATAGTGTCCCCTCAGAGGACGCAGTTCGAAGTTCCCTTGACAGGGAACATTATATTATGTTGTGGCCACGAGAACATTTTGTCGAGGTAATGACATCCTTAAGTTGTGGCCTTGAGATGCTATGTTGAGGGAAGAACATCCATTTTTCTCGTGGCCACGAGTATAATGTGTAAACAAGCCTGCGTGACCATAGAAACTCGGGATTATCAAAAATAGATATTTTTAGTAATAGAACATTTTTATTAACATTAAACATTTAATTTAATAGTTGTATATTATTATTATTATCATTATTATTATTATTAGTAGTAGTAGTAGTAATACTACTGTATTAGTATTATTATTATATTAACTTAATAGGGCAATATTTTTATATTTATTGTTATATATACTTATCCCCCTTTCAATTTGTGTATCGCTTTCGCCTGGTTAACGTTTTGTATAATTATGCTAGTATTTGCTAGCCTACCATATATATAGAAAATAAACACCTGACATTTACACCAATAAAGTTTTGACTTTATGATTGAATTAATGCCCATGTGTGATGATAAATGAGTGTATTGTGTTTTCATTTACAAATGAAACTACGTGAATGATTAATTTCTAAACGAAATACTAAAGTATTTATAATTATGATCCATTAATTAGTCGAAATAAGATGAAATATACATTAAATTTAAACTGCACTGCAGCTAAAATTCCAGTCAGTATAATCAAAGCTTTATTGGCATGTTGAGCATTTACAGTAGGCTATTATTTACAAAAGTATTCAGAACGTTAAGTAAAGAGATTAAAATGAAGGGGAAAATTAATATAAATGAATATAAAATATAAAAAATAATAATATTCTACTACTAATAATAATAATAATAATAAAATACAAATATTACGGGATAAATACCTTTAGTTAATATACTTACAAGACTGTAGGATGGAAAAAAAAATTTTCTTGTAGGCCTATTTTATA
Source organism: Carassius carassius (assembly GCF_963082965.1). Taxonomy (NCBI): domain Eukaryota; kingdom Metazoa; phylum Chordata; class Actinopteri; order Cypriniformes; family Cyprinidae; genus Carassius; species Carassius carassius. Next base: position 4,953,940 of record NC_081769.1, on the reverse strand, counting down.
TTATGCACTTTATGTAACATTTATTCATGATACATTTTAATGCTATCGCACTTAATACAGTCTGATAGCCAAGGCCTATGGTTAATATAATAATTCAAAATGAAATATTAATGACTCCATCTCTGATAATCTATGGTCATGCAGGTTTGTTTACATTAAACTCGTGGCCATGAGAAAAATATGTTGTTCCCTCAACATAAGAAGTCGTGGGTAGCCTAGTTTTCTCTAGGTATTACAGACCTAATTGTTTATGGAAAGAAAACCAAAAACTTTAAGGTTAAATTTAATTGAGAACACTTGAAAATACTCTTTCAGTTTTTGATTTAAAATGTCATGATTAGTTGTGTTGCTTGTGGTTTGTTAGTAGGTAAAAAAAAAAATGCGTAAAACAAACAAACAAACAAAAAAACGGTGTGACAATATTTGTATGTAACTGTTACATATACAGTTTAATGAAATTTTTGTTTAAATAAATTTTAATGTCTGTCAATGGAAAACATGCTTTATTTCTACAGATTGTTAAATCTGCATCTACCAGTAGGTGTTACAGTTAACTGCTTAAACCCAAAACACACTGCATGATTTTAGCAATCCTATAAGATCACTGCATGTCACATTGTGCAACATGTATACTGGCTATGACATGTGCGATGACTGTACAATGATGACACTTATTAACTTGAACGCTATGACACACGCTACTATAGAAGAATAAAACATCACCAGCATGTGTTAGTAGTGGTAACCAAAAAGACCATGATAAATCACACTTTAGCAGACTAAAAAGAGAGGAGGCGGAAAAGAGGAATGTTTTATGAGTTTTTTTTAAGCAGTTTTATGATTTAGCATCACATCGCGTTGATTTCATGTCACATTTTTATTAGCTGGTCAGTAAACGTGGATCGTACCAGCAAACACACAATGATCATGCTGTATCACAGGCTATCTTTGGTTGCAATACCGTGACAATGGCCACAATCACAGAAATTGCAACGATTGTTTCACGATGTCAATCATTCATCTGGAAAGTGTTTAGGGCTTTATGCTAACCAACCAAACTTAAAAGATATTAATTATAGTCTACACCTTAGGCCTAATTCATAAAACACAAGCAGGTCCAATTTCTGTGTAAATTATTAATAAATCCATAAAACTAAAATCATGGATGTTTTTCTATAGACATTCTTTCCGCTTGTGTGAATGTGGCCATCCTGTGCTCTTAATTTTCCAATAGCACTAAAAGCTTCCAGTTTTTGTTATTTCAAGAAGAAAGAAGGAAATTGCATATTTACTTCATTCCAGACAAAATCATTTGACTGCATGGCACATTTCAATTAGGAATTTATAAACTTCCAGGAGTACTTAATGTATGTCAGCATTTCAAAAGCATGTCACAGCATTCAAAAGCCAAAATCTGACCTTGAGGTAGCGATGGCCTCTACTATACGCTCTTTGTACATTTTCAACATCAGACAAAACAGCCACATTTATTGGCTTCACAGTCCATTAGGTATTAATCTCGCTGTCTTTGTGTCGAGACCTCACCTCCCGTAACCTTCCTTTTCACTCACTTCTCCTTCACTATTATCAGCCTGTTTCACTCTGCATTCTGCTACTGAACACATGCAAGACCTTGACTATTTTCCTTGGGAATATTACATTTTCAGATTCATAACCCATTTCTTTCCTTTCCCTCTCAAGGACGAGGAGCAGTCTGCCGCTGGCTCCGTACCCTCACTTCTCTGCGCTTCTGAAAGCAGCTCGTGTTTGCAGCTTTACTCAATCTTGTGTTTGATTGTCAACAGCAGCAGGTCTATTCTCCATTCTCAGATGTAAGATATCAAAAACAACAGTCTGTGCTCATTCATATGCTCAGTCTGCCACCATTTTGTTAGCCAAGTGCTACAAATGTGAAAAGAATATCAAAAAGGCCGCAGAGTTTCTCAGTAGTGTGTTGCTTGTGGCAGATTTACATTTAGACACTTACTTTTAATGCAACAATAATAGCTGACTAGAAGATAACCGTAAAACTCTATTTCAATGGCCTGCTTGTTTTGTATATTATTATATCATTTGGTTCATGGGTCAGAGCCTTTTCCATTCAAACATCATAACCAAAAATGATTGATGGAGAAGATCCATTTAGAAAAAAATGTGTTTAATGTTTTGTTAATTAAGAATCCTTTCCCACAACTAATTTGTTCATTCCCCCATTTTAGTTAAATTGTTGTCACGTTCCACTAATTTGTTCCCTTGTTTAAATTTAGTACAGCATGGCCACAATTTAACTGAAATTAGGGTATAGATTAATAAGACATTACCATTAATTAATAAGCCTATATATATATATATATATATATATATATATATATATATATATATATATATATATATATATATATATATATATTTTCCATTTTTAGGAATCTATACTCCATATAAATACAACTAAATAAAAATCATACTGACATTAGTATTAATCATACAATGATACAGTTGTATAGACATATGCATAACATTGGTCTTCAAAAGGCGGTTCTTTAATTATCGCAAGATTTGGTGTGAATTCTGCTTTATTCACAATTTGGAATGATTTTTACAACAAAGTCTTTATTTTCACAAGTATAGTTATCATCCTCGGTGTGAACGGGCCTTTAGACTGGTATCTACAGTAGATATCTAAAATATGACCAGAACTTGTATACATACTGTATATGTGTACCCTAAATTGTACAGCTGAAACTGATAAAAAAAATTAATAAATAAATATGAGTGAATAAAACAGAGTGGATGTGACTTCAGATGAAAGTGTGTACTAGCACAAAGAGTCATCAGTAGACAATGTTTTAACATTGTGAGCCATCTGTTTAGTCAGTGAGAGGTAAATGGTGAAAATGTGGTGAGATACGCTAGACTGAAATCTACTGCAACTGCAAGAGATTTGTGCATGTGCATGAATATAAGCATATGTATGAAATGAAACGTGGCAAGTGTCCCACTCCTGCTTGCAGTAAATAATTAATTTTTTTTAATATAAAAAAACAATAAAAAACTGTCTGATGTGGCCCACTGGTCTGATTTCTGGTCTGATTTCTCTTTGAAAAGTCTCTGTGATCAGTGATAAACTCTCTCCTTCGTCACTGTCGTATATATATATATATATATATATATATATATATATATATATATATATATGTATATATATATATATATATATATATATATATATATATATATATATATATATATATATATATATATATATATATACATATATATATATATATATATATATTTATTTGATTTTATATTGTTTTACTTTTGTATTTATCTTGGTCCTGGGGTGCGATGGGATAGGTGTACGGGATGGGGAAGGTTCTGGGAGGGCAGGGGTTTAATAGTTTTCTCTCCTTTGTTGTAATGTATTTCTGTATATCAAATTAAGAAAAAAGTTAAATTTCATATTGTTAGTGATATTTCAAGATGAACTCTGGACTGAAGCAACTTAGGTTATCTTGATTAAACCTATATTTAAAAAAAAAATCTTTGTCTAAAAATTATGTTAAAATATGAATATTGTGTACATTACATCGGGCTTTTACAGGGCACCTATTATGCCCCTTTGTACAAGATGTAATATTGGTTTTGGGTGTCCCCAGAAAGTTTCTGTGAAGTTTCAGCTCAAAATACCCCACAGGTCATTTATTATAACATCTGGAAAATTACATTTTTGGGGCATTTCTTAAAACTAAAAGCTGTTTTGGTGTGTATCACTTTAAATGCAAATGAGCTGCATAGTCCTGCCCTATCTTCAGAAGAGGGCGTAGCGTATAAGTCTCGGTTTTGCATGCCTACACCAACAAACAGAAACATGACTGAGAGCAAGAGAACATCTCAGTTACGTACTTATGCCTTTTTTTTTTGCATTATTGACACTATTTTCCTATTTAAAGTTGTTTAGTTGCTTGAACCATCACTGGCTGCCAGGGACACATTCTCAGCTCCTCAGTGTGAAACCTGATGAGTGTGAGGTCCTGCCGCCTATAATTCACTGGCCAAATTTAATTGGCGGATCAAGAGCGGATTGGGGCACTCAAGTAAACCCCCTATGATGAGTCACGGTGTAACGTCTCCATTCCCTCCATCAACAAACGATGTTTACCTACGTAACGTCCCAAGGTTACGAATATAACCCTAGTTCCTCGAAGGAACGAAACGCTGCGTCGAACGCTTTGGGGAACGACTTTGGATCTCGTTCCTTCGAGGAACTAGGGTTACATTCGCAACCACCTTTTCAGGGACTCAAGCTACATCGAACGCTTTGGGGAACAATGTGCCCACGCTACCAGACTTCCAAATCCCTGCCTAGTGTGTATCCAAAGACCACAGCTAAGGCGAGAGAACAGAAGAGCCAGGAAATCTATGTTGTAATATCTGACAAAAGTGGAGGCATGGACCATCTAGAGAGCTACCACTAGAGAGAACTAGAGAGAACCAGAGGGGACCTTGCAATGTCTTTTGAGTCGCAAAGAGGTCCAAAAACTCTCCATATCTGCTTCACCACCTCTGGGTGAAGCCTCCATTCCCCAGGCCTCGGCCCCTGTCTCGACAGTATGTCTGCTCCCACATTCAATCTCCCAGGAATATACACTGGTCTGAATGAGAGGAGTCTTTCCTGGGACCACAGAAGGATCTGGTGTGCCAGCTTGTACAAGGGACACGAACACAGACCTGTCAGATGGCGACAGCTCCACAGACCGCGGACAGGGTGGCCACTCATGACCGCACCCCAACCGGTGAGGGTTGCGTCTATCGCTAGAGTTACACGCCGACAAAGAGCTCCCAGCACTGGGCCCTGATTCAAGAAGCAAGGTTTCTTCCACATGTCTAAGGCACAAAGTCATCGCCACATGACCTTGATAGTTCGAAGTGGATTCCCCCTCAGGGAAAATCCCTTGGTCTTGAGCCACCACTGTAAGGGTATCATGTACAGCAGGCCAAAAGGTATCACGTTGGATGCAGCTGCCATCAGACCTAACTGTCTCTGAAACTGTTTGACAGTGAGTGACTGGTCTTCTTTGACTCTCTTGACTGATGTGAGGATTGACTCGATCTGAGCAGGAGACAGACGTGCCTGCTCGTGGTCGAATCCCACACTACACCTAGATAGGTGGTTCTCTGAAATGGAGAAAGAACACTCTTCATGGCAATCAGTCTCAAACCCAGCTCCCCCATGTGAGTGAGAATGGCATCTCGATGTCGAACCACCGTCTGCTCTGATTGAGCTAGAATAAACCAATCATCGATATAATTCAGAATGCAGATGCCCTGCATATGCAGAGGAACCAGAGCCGCATCTACACATTTCGTAAACATGCGGTGTGAGAGTGCAAGGTCGAAGGAAAGTACTCGATATTGGTAAGCTTCGCCTCCGAAAGCGAACCTCAGAAACTTCCTGTGTTGTGGAAGGATGGAGACATGGAAGTATGCATCTTTGAGATCTATTGTGACAAAACAGTCCTCGGATCTGATTTGAGTTACAACATGCATGATGGTGAGCATTTTGAACTTAAGTGACTTAACTGAGCGGTTCAGCTGACGTAGATCTAATATCGGACACAACCCCCCATCCTTCTGTGGAACTATGAAATACCAGATGCAAAACCGGGATTCCCTGTCTTGAGGAGGGACCACCTCGATGGGCTCCTTCCTTAATAGGGCCCCGAAAGGGCAGTGAGCCTCTCAGCTCCACTACGCCTGCGGGCGGAAATAACTGAGAGCAGTGCTCGCTGGAAGCTGCTTGTGACGAGTGGGGCGGGGCCGAGAGCCGTGGGATCGAGGCGAGGCCGGTGGAGTGATTGGAGATGAGCGACACCTGCTCGACCCACCGGTCTCGAGTCCCACGGAGGAGATGGAAGGATATAAAACTGGAGAGACAACAGTGAAGGACGAGAGAGGACCAGGCCTGGATTTTAGTTGTGTTTGGTTTTTATTTGTGCGCGTCAGTCGTCCCTGAGGGGCTGACGCGCTGTTTTGTCTTTATTTTGTCATTATTAACTCTTATTTGATTGTCCGCCGGTTCCCGCCTCCTTCTTCCCGATGATTATGAAGGTTTAATTTGTTACAGTGGTGCCGAAACCCGGGAGAAAGAGGGACGCGCTGCTGAAGATCCCTCGCCGCTGTGGTGAATCCGCGGTGCCATCGAGCAGGCGAGGAAGTGTGCCACCATGGACGCTCGAGGCGGTGGGCTGGAGTGAGTTTCCGGGGACGTGCGAGCTCGCTGATGGCCGCCCGTGATGTGGAGGTGCGGCTGCCATCCGTGAGGGAGCGGAGGAGTCGGCACCTGCGTGGTGCGTGGCATGTGCGCTTTTATAGCTTCCTGGTCGTTACGTCACCCCCCCCCCCCCATGCGTCACGCCTTTCCATTGGACAGATTGCACACGATATTCAGAGTCAGTCTCACCAAAAGGCGTTCCCCACAGCATTCGAAGCAGCTCGAGTTCCTGAAGAGGAACCAATATTTTCCCTATCTGTCAGTCACTACAAGTTGTGTCCATGTAAAGTGCCACAACCTAAACCCCATCACAACCCTGTGGCATTGCAAATGTTGACAAGCATCTGCATGTCAGAAAAAATGCTACACAAAGGTTGTAACATTCCCACCGCAAATTCTGCTCCACCCAGTCTGACTGCCATGGGTGCCGGAGGATAATCAACCAGGATTTGCCTTCAGGGCAACTTTACTGGAGGAGGAAAAAGGCGCTAGCATCTCCAGGTGAGGGGGAATGGTGCAGCAAGTGTGACACTGGCTTGTCCTTCCTGGCCATTATTACCCAACACTTGGGAAGAAATCCACTTGACACGGAGACTGTATAATCTTGTGAAGGTGTTCAGTGTCATCCATCATGCAGCTTTATAAATGTCAGCCATAGAGATGCATGGGGGAGACTACACTCCATGTCGATTGAGCTCTCAAACCCAGGGTTTACGGGCTCGTCTTGGGACTGGTATGCCAGTGTGTTGGCATCCACTATCCAGGGGGCCAACCTCTGCTTGGAGACAGCCTTTCCTTTCTGCTGACCTCTGTAACAGAGAAAGAGCTGCTCAGAGCTTCTGAAGCTCCAGGTGTGGTCTGTGTATATGTGCAATGCTCTTATGGGACACAACAATGGCGAACATATGAGCAGCACCACGTTAAAGAGCTCACGCTTCATTGATCCGTCATTGGCATGGCTCAATGGACTGAGCCATGTGACTGACTCGACAAAGCAGGGAGGATATGTTTGCTAGTGCAACCGAATAAAAAGTGCATCGTGAACTAATCTCAGGTGTGGCACTAATCACTTCAAATACTTTGATGATGTATGCACACAAATATGGTTAAAATCTAAGCACTATAATGACCTGACATTTAGGTAGATTTTGAGGCACATTACCTTGAAAAATAGAAGTAATCCTCTGTGTCTTCCCTGGCTCAAATGTTGGGAGAAAATGAAGACTCTTCTGTTCAATCTTACTTCGAAAGACTGCTTATGGGACAGTCATGGCGTTACAGCTGCTTGAGCATGGAGAAAATGGAGGACAGCGTACAATTTGGAGATGGTGGATACTATGGCAATGCAGTGCTGTCGATCAAAGACCATGGGTGTGGTCAAAGCAAAGTGATGTCATATTGCTGAGAGAATCAAAACACCATGTCTAGTGAGACTGATTTGGGTTAATGGGGATTAAAAAATAAGGAGTGGGTGGATTTGTGTCATTGTGTTCACAAACTGCCAGCACGCATTTATGTCCAAACACCATGCAAAAGTGGATTTTTCAAAATAGGTGCCTTTTAAGGGATTAGTTTATTTGTATATCTCTCAACCATTGCATTACATTTCATGTTCTGACCCAGATGATAAATACTACAGAGCTTTGATCATTAACTAAGTATTTAAATGTCATCTTACTAAGACATATTTTCAGCAGATATATAGTGACAACTGATATTTATATTGATTTTATTTATGTAAGTAGTTAGTTATACAGTTATAAAGATCTCCTTGATTTTCATCACAAGCTACTAGAACTTCATCTTTCTTTTTGGCCATATAAATATCAGCAACTGTACCAAACTGCATACTTTTGCTCAGTTTGAATATAAAAGAGGTGTTTTTTATTCCTCCTTGAGTGTGAGCTCCATATTCACCTACATCATATGAGCCATAAAAGCCTAATGTATCAAATAATATGCTCTACAATGCAAACTATTGTTTAATTATTTATTTATCTATTTACTTATTTTTTCTTGTTAAGTGCTGACCAATTAAAAGCTAATCTCAATCCACCTGACTTTGAAAAGCTTGAGCATTTGAAGCAGATGACAACAAATACAGCACAAACCTAAACAGAATGCATTGTCCTTTGGGGTACACTAATCTAGTTAGTGTCATAACTGTCTAAATAGTTATAAATTTTGGTGTGAACTGGCTTTACAGTACTTTGCATTCAAAATGAGTTTGAATTTAGATTCTATCTTTATAAAGTGCTTACTGATCTAAACTTGTTCCTCTGTTTCTTGATTTCTTCTTCTTCATTGTCTTGGACACATATGATATAAATCCTCTGCCAGCAGATCAAATTGCAGCAAACATGCTAGCCACTATCAGCAAAACATCTCTTCAAGTCTGTGCGCATATTAGAGAAAGGAAAGCCTATTGCAGCATGTGCTGTCAGTGCAACCCAACCTTCTGTTAGGGTTGCTGCTGGTTTTGACAGAAACCAGCAAGCGGTTTCTGTAGACTTCTCATTATTATTCTTAACTTCCCCTTCTAGAACTGCAGGTAGAACCGTGTTGATGATTTCACCTGACTGAGGAGACAAATTGTGGGCTGACAAAATACAGCTCCTTAAAGGGATTATTTTTGTGATGTAAAATTACCTAAAGTACAAGATTGTCCTAAAGTAAAAAAGCAAACACATGAGTTTGAACTAACATAGCATTACCAGTTTGTAAAATGTTACATTATAAGTTCTCAAGGATAAGGATACGTTCATGGTTATTGTTTATATATAGATGGGCAGACAGACAGAGGCTTATATTTGTGCATTACATTAGTTTTTCCTCAATACATTTTTTAAGTGGGGGGGAGGAATTAAACTTGAAAGTTTAGAAATGTAATTAAAGTTCAATTCATATTGCTTTGCAATTTTTTTTTTCTTGGCCAAACAATAATTTGCAACTAAGTAAATAAATAAACAAATCAAGGACCCTTCTGGAAGACAGATTAATGCACAGTGGAGATAAATAGCAGTAAAATGAATAGATTAAGATATGAAAGGCTACTCAGTTGAACACAGTGTAGCATTTTAACCAATCAGACACACAACTCTTTTTTTATATTTAACTAATACTTCCTAACACCCCTTCACTGATACAACAAGCTAACTGTGAGGGTCTATGAATCCATCCCCTGAAATACATCTAACACCTCAGAAAGGCAGAACATGCCTCTGGTGGCACCAAAGCTCGAATGCATTAATACTGAGGGAAATATATTTTCTGTGGCCACGAAAATATCCTTGCTTAGAGTTGATATGAACTTACACTGAATGTTCGCTGGATGAACAGATTGGTTGATGGGATTTTAATTCTGCTACAGTTACAAATGCTGGGTCGAGACTCGGTAGGACATTGGGTTGTGTTAACCCAATTTTGTGTATCGTTGGCGCCGATACAGCATGGCTGCCTCCGTGACGTGCTCTGCAGTTGTTTTTGAGTTTTTTTTAGTTTGTCCTGTCTTTAGTTATATTCCTGCAATCAGTTTCACCAGGGACGAATTGCTGGACATTCGGCAACACACATCTCCCGAAATATCACCGGTTTTCGACTATTCTGATGTTTTGCTGGACATTCTTGTCGGCGGAGCGGCTGCGCTGATCACACACTTCAAGAGGACGCGCAGACGGGGAAAAAGAGCTCTACCCAACAAAACGAATGAACTGCTTCTGCTCTCTCGGACAAATAAGGATTTCTCACACTCTGCTGCTCTGTGTTTCACGGAAACTTGGCTGAATGACACCATACCGGACAGCGCGCTCCATCTGCCGGACTTTCAGCTATTCAGAGCGGATCGCGAAGCAGAATCAACAGGGAAATCGTGTGGCGGCGGCACATGCTTTTACATCAATGAACGGTGGTGTACAGATGTAACTCTGTTAAAGAAGATGTGCTGCTCAAATCTCGAAACACTCTTCATTAACTGCAAGCCGTTCTATTCGCTCCGCGGGAGTTTCACTCGTTCATTCTGGTGAGTGTTTACATTCCTCCGCAAGCGAACGTGAGCTCAGCTTTACAGAAACTTGCTGATCAGATCACAGAGACAGAATAACAACACCCGGACTCCATTTTAATTATTCTTGGGATCTTTAATAAAGCCAGTCTCTCCAGTGAACTGCCAAAATACAGACAGCATGTTACATGTCCCACAAGAGACAGTAATATATTGGATCACTGTTACACCACAATAAAGGATGCATATGACTCTGTTCCACAAGCAACTTTGGGACGTTCTGAACACCTTCTGGTTCATCTTATACCGACCTACAGGCAGAAACTAAAATCAGCTAAACCTGTAATAAGGACTGTAAAAAGATGGACTAATGAAGCAGAGCAGGATTTACAATCTTGTTTTGACCTCACTGACTGGAGTATTTTTGAAGCTGCTGCCACCGATCTGGATGAACTCACAGAGACCGTAACATCATATATCAGTTTCTGTGGGGATATATACATTCCTACCAGGACTCAACTAAATTACAACAATGACAAACCGTGGTTCACTGCAAAACTCAGACAGCTCCGTCAGGCCAAAGAAGATGCTTACATGAAGGGGTACAATGTCTTGTATAAACAGGCTACATACACATTGGAAAAGGAGATCAAAGTGGCAAAGAGGAATTATTCTGGAAAAATAAGGACTCAGTTTACTTCGAATGACTTCGCATCAGTGTGGAAAAGTCTAAAGAAGATCACCAATTACAAGACACCACCCCCCAGCACTGAGGAGAATCAACGACTGGCAGATGATCTGAACGAGTTTTACTGCAGGTTTGAAAGAACACCCATCACCTGCCCTGAACGCCTCCCCACACAACCATTCACACCATTCACAACTCCTGCAACCCATCCTGTACACCTCTCCAAACAACCGTTCACACCATTAACAACTCCTGCAACCCGCCCTGAACACATCTCCAATCAAGCGCTCTCACCATTCACACCTCCTGCATCCCCCCTCTCCCCCACACCTGCAATTCAGATCAGCGAGGATTCGGTGCGCCAGGTCTTCCGGAAGCAGAAAAGGAAAAAAAGCACCAGGCCCAGATTGTGTAACACCAGCCTGTTTGAAATCCTGTGCTGACCAGCTGGTAGAGCTAAGATTCTCTGCCGATATTTCCCGCCACCGTCCTCGGGCGGGAAATACATATATATATATATATATATATATATATATATATATATATATATATATATATATATATAACTGTGCAGCTCCCCCGTAGCCTAAATGATCTAGCACAGCAGCACCTGTGGTAAAAAAAAAAAAAATCTGGCGCTGCCCCTGGTTATAACGGCCCACATATTAAAAATGGTCGGGTTTAAATCGGACTCGGGCTCATAATTACAGTGAACGTGTCGGGCCGGGTCGGGCTCGGACACAACGTGCTCGGGCTCAGGTAGGGTCGGGCTTGATTTGTTGGGCCCGTTCTAAGCTCTACCAGCTGGCCCCCATCTTCACAAAGATCTTCAACAGATCGCTGGAGCTGTGCATAGTCCCTTCATGCTTCAAACGCTCCACAATCATCCCCATCCCAAAGAAATCCAAAATTACAGGACTAAATGACTACAGGCTGTGGCTCTAACGTCTGTGGTCATGAAGTCATTTGAAAAACTGGTGCTGGCCCACCTGAAGGACATCACTGGACCCTTGCTGGATCCTCTTCAGTTTGCCTACAGAGCAAACCGGTCTGTGGATGATGCAGTAAACTTTGGACTGCATTATGTTCTGCAACACCTAGACAGACCGGGGACTTATGTGAGGATCCTGTTTGTGGACTTCAGCTCGGCCTTTAACACGATCATCCCAAACCTCCTCCTGCCCAAACTAACTCAGCTCTCCGTGCAACAGCTTCCTGACAGACAGGCAGCAGCTAGTGAGGCTGGGAAAATACACATCCAGCACCCGTACAATCAGCACCGGAACTCCCCAGGGCTGCGTTCTATCCCCACTGCTCTTCTCCCTGTACACCAACGATTGCACATCTAAGGACCCCTCTGTCAAGCTCCTGAAGTTTGCAGACGACACCACACTCATCGGCCTCATTCTGGATGGTGACGAGTCTGCTTACAGACAGGAGGTTAAAGAGCTGGCTGTCTGGTGCAGTCTCAACAACCTGGAGCTTAACACAATCAAAACAGTGGAGATGATCGTGGACTTCAGGAGAAACCCCCCTGCACTCCCCCCACTCACCATCATGAACAGCACTGTGACTGCAGTGGAGTCATTCAGGTTCCTGGGCACCACTATCTCTCAGGACCTGAAGTGGGACATTCACGTTGACTCCATTGTGAAATAGGCCCAGCAGAGATTGTACTTCCTTCGCCAGCTGAGGAAGTTTAACCTGCCACAGGAGCTGCTGAAACAGTTCTACTTCACCATCATCGAATCCATCCTCTGCACTTCAGTAACTGTCCGGTTCAGCTCAGCTTCTAAATCTGACCTCAGAAGACTACAGAGGGTAGTCCGGACTGCTGAGCGAATCATCGGTTCAACCCTCCCATCTATTCAAGAACTGTACTTATCCAGAGTGAGCAAAAGGGCTGGCAAAATCACTCTGGACCCCTCACATCCAGCACACTCTCTCTTTGAACTGTTGCCATCTGGTCGACGCGACAGAGCACTGAGCACCAGAACGACCAGACACAGGAAAAGTTTCTTCCCTCAGGCAATCCATCTAATGAACAATTGATAAAAACTGTGGAACACACTACACTATTTATATTTATGTATATGTAACGAGGTTAAAATGGTTTTATTTATTTCACAAGATTTTTCTGTGATTATACATTTAAGATTGTTCTACTATTATTTAAGTGTTTAAATTCATTAAATTCATTAAAAAGGGTCTGTAAAGAGGTGATGGTTCGACCGCCCCCCCCCCCCCCCCCTCCTCTTTACGACAAAGTGGTTCGGTCCAGGCAGCTATATCCGCTGTATTGATCATTGAACGGTCTTTTCTGTCTTTCTCCCGAACTGAGGTATGCTGTATTCCATGCTACCGATTAGTTGTTAGCATTGGTTGAAAATAAGTCACACACACGATGTTTAGGTTGTTTTTATTTATTTTATTCACAGATGTAATATGTATACAATATTTGGGAATGTTATTTTTTTGTTTGGCAGTGTCACTGTGATTGAGCTGAAACTGGCATGACGGCCTGTTAATGAAAATATATTCTCTTATGCAGGTATGCATTGACAAACCCTATTTTTTTGTGTTTAAGTTTATATCATCGGGTTTCATGTTTAAGTGTATGGAGTTACTGCGTTTTCTCCGTCTCTGTGCTTTTTCTTTCCTTGTGTTTTTCTTTTCTGTCTTTCTCCCGAACTGAGTGTCACTGTGATTGAGCTGAAACTGGCATGACGGCCTGTTAATGAAAATATATTCTCTTATGCAGACCCAATCCGGCGTTCTCCTGTCTTCTTTTGCACTTAATTCACAACACAACGCAGACAGAAGCATACGGTTACACTGGTGACGTGACCCGTTCGATTGTTCAGCGGCTGCCGAACTCCCGAGGTTGCTGCACGGAGATAAGAAGACGGCGGATTTCATCGCTTTCCCGCTTCATCGTGGGGACGCGCGGAATAATGCACGAAGAATAGATGACGTCGGATCGCACCGTTTTTCCGTTTCATTGAGGGTACGCACAGACTGCTGTTACAGAGGTTAAGACGACGTCGGACTTTGCCGTTTTACCAGTTCACCTAGAAGACGCATGAAAGTTTGTTCTACACTAATATTTTAGTGCAGGATAAAGTTGAGTTGAAAGGAATGTTGGATACTGGGTCAATGGCGACTACCATCAGTGCTGCTATAATACCCATGTTAAAACAAGCAGGCGTGAAGACAGATGACATGCTGGTTCCAGCGGATATTATTCTAGTGGGTTGTGGGGGTAAACAAACCAGTCCTTTAGGGCTATGCGATTTGTGACTTGAAGTTTATGGGTACAAGTTTTTAGTCCCAGTCCTGTTTGTTGAAGGACAGATTGATCCCATTGTTTTGGGTACTAATGTGCTTAAGCCACTTATACGACATTGCAAGTCAAATGATGGATTTTGGCGTGTTATGAGTAAACCTGATGCACCGGGCCAGAGTGACAGTAGCCAGTTTCTTCGTCTTCTGTCTAACCTGGAGAGATGGCGTGGGGAGTCCATCCCAGACAAGTTCGGAACTTTGAAGCTGAAAGGTGCTGTAACTCTTCAGCCTATGACTGAACATTTGGTGTGTGGTCGGTTACCCACGGGTACCGTGTTATCAGCCGGCAGTACGGTTATCGTTGAGCCTTGTACATCACCATGTGTGAACAGACGGATAATGGTTGGGCGAATAGTTTCTCCATTGTGGGGAGATGGGTGGCTACCCATGAAGATTATCAACCCCACTAATGCAGAAGTAACTCTACGCAGAAATTCGAAAATTGCAGATGTTTTTCCCTGTGTTGCTTTAGAGGATTTTGATCAGTTGTCTGACACTTTGCCTGTTCACCAAAATGTGGGGGAAGTGTGAAGTTATAGCTCCTGTGGTAGCCTCACTGCGAGAAGCGTGTGTAGTGACATCTGTGATGTGAATGATAAGCTGGAAAAGCTAGGGCTCAGCTCAATTCCAATTGGTGGCTGTGAAGTTTCTGTGCAGTGCAAAGAGAGACTTGTTGATTTGATTGGGGCCTATGAGTCTGTCTTCTCGAGAAATCATCTAGATTGTGGTGAGGCGCAGGATTTCTGCCATCGTATTAGACTAACAGACGACCGACCATTCAGGTTACCATATCGTAGAATATCGCCTGCTCATTATCACAAATTGAAAGAGACCTTGGATGAGATGGAGGAAAAAGACATAATTCGTAAATCTTGTAGTGAATTTGCCTCTCCCTTGGTTCTCGTGTGGAAAAAGAATGCGATCTACGAATCTGCACAGACTTCAGATGGCTTAATGCCAGAACTGTTAAAGATGCCCATCCGCTTCCGCATCAGAGCGATGTCCTGGCTGCGTTGGGGGGAAACATGTTCCTTAGTACCATGGACTTGACGGCTGGCTATTACAACATACCCCTGCATGAGCTTGACAAGAAGTATACTGCGTTTTCGTCACCGTTAGGATTGCACGAATACAATCGTCTCCCGCAGGGTCTGTGTAATAGCCCAGCCACGTTTATGCGAATGATGCTTACCATATTCGGTGACCAGAACATTTTGAGTCTTCTGTGTTACCTTGATGATTTGTTGGTATTTGCGAAGTCTGAAGAGGAGAGCTTAGCCTGTTTGTAGATGGTATTTCAACGTCTGAAGGAGCATAACCTGAAACTCTCACCTTCAAAATGTCAGTTTTTTGAGGCGCTCAGTTAAATTTCTAGGTCATATAATTTCCCAACATGGAATTTCGAGGGATCCGGATAAAGTAGAAGCGATAGTCAAGGTTGGAGAGGCTGATTTGATGGAGTTAGATGGTGTCACGTCATCTCCATCCAAAATACCTTCCTTTTTAGGGATGGTTATCTACTACCAGCATTTTATTGAAAACTGTTCTGTACTGGCCAAACCCTTGTTTGCTCTGACTGGTGGTCAGAAAAGACCTCGGCATTCAAAAAGTAGGTAAAGGCCTTCGCTGTCCCGCAAACTTGTCCCAAATGATTGGACTCAGGAGTGTAAACAGGCATTTCAGAATCTTAAGGCAGCACTCGTTGAGGAAGTACTTTTGGCTCACCCTGACTTTAGTAAGCCGTTCATTTTATCCGTTAATGTGTCTACATCTGGACTTGGTGCAGTATTGTCGCAAGTTCATCACAACAGTGACAGAGCACAACCAATAGCTTTTGCCAGCAAATCTCTAAATCATGCTCAGGCAAAATATCCAGCACATCGCCTTGAGTTTTTCGCAATGAAATGGGCAATTTGTCATAAATTTAGCCATTGGTTGCGTGGTCACAGGTTCACCGTGTGGACCGACAACAATCCCTTGAAGTACATACTGACCAAGCCCAGGTTGGATGCCTGCGAGCAGCGCTGGGTGGCGCAGTAAGCACCGTTTGACTTCGACATCCAGTATATTCCAGGCCCTAGAAATGTGGTGGCTGATGCCCTCAGCAGAGAGCCTTTTGTGCAGTCAAAAATTTTGCTAACTAGACTAACTAGAGCTCCTTACTCCACCCTTCTTAAGCAGGCAGACAATTTCAAAACGGATGACGTTCAGAATATGTTTCGGCTCTCGGCGGAGCTTCCTGAGATGAGGGGTGTGACTGCTCAGATTGGCACTGGAGACGCTACCGTGAAAGCTGTGTGTGCTACAGGAAGTGTACATGTGTGCAGTGATGAGGTTTCTGCTGTCATGAGGACACATCAGCATTGGGGAGACGCAGGTACTATAAGAGCTATTTCACATGTGCAGTACTTGGAATCTCTTGTCGCAGTGGGGCAGAACCCGGTTCCTGTTTTCACTCATGATGAACTTCTTACCAAACAAGTCAATGATGGTGTTCTGGGTCGGGTCAAGTTTTTCATTGACCGCGGTCGTCGCCCCTCTAGGCGCGAAAAAGTTCATGAATCACGTGGGACGTTAAAGATATTGAGACAGTGGGGTAAACTGACCACGCACCTGGGGATAGTGTATCGTGTGTCCAAGCACACAGTGACCAAACAGAAAGCTTACCAATATGTTGTGCCGGAATCGCTCCGAATGGCAGTATTGAAAGGCATTCATGATGATGCGGGCCATCAGGGTCAGCAGCGCTCATTGGGGTTGGCCAGACAGAGGTTTTATTGGGATACAATGGAGAAAGATGTCAAGGATTACGTACACAACTGTAAGAGATGCGTTGTGAGCAAAGCTCCAGAGCCTGAGGCTAGGGCCCCATTAGTTTCCATTACCACTTTGTCGCCACTCGAATTAGTCTGTATAGACTTTTGGTCAGCTGAAGACCACAACAATAAGTCTGTTGATGTTTTAGTAGTCACTGACCATTTCACGAAGTTGGCGTGTGCGTATCCTTGTCCTAATCAGTCTGCGAAGACAGTGGCACGGGTTCTTTGGAATAACTTCTTTTGCGTGTATGGTTTTCCTGTTAGCATTCACTCTGACCAGGGCGCTAATTTTGAGAGTCTGTTGATTGCGGAGCTTTTTCAGTTGGCTGGTATTGACAAAACGCACACCACACCGTACCATCCGATGGGCAATGGCCAGGTGGAACGCATGAACCGTACTCTTGGTAACATGATCCGTGCACTGCCTCCCAGATCTAAAGTCAGATGGCCGCAAATGTTGAACATCTTGACTTTTGCATATAATTGTACAGTTCATGAAACTACGGGTTTTTCACATGTACGTTTTCTTTCTCATGTATGGCCGTACTCCGAGACTACCCGTTGACCTGATGTTTGAACCTGTACTTTTGAGTGGAGAAACAGTTGACATTGATAAGTATGTGCAGTTACTCAAGCGAGACCTTTGTGAAGCTATGAAACTTGCACAGTCACATTCAGAAAAACAACAACACAAACAAGCAGAAATGTATAACAAAAGGAGTAAAGGACAGTCAGTTGACATTGGGCAAAGAGTTTTATTAGCCAACAAAGGCGAAAGAGGTAAAAAGAAACTGGCGGATCGTTGGGAGAGTACGGTTTATGTAGTGATTGACAAAAATCCCTCGATGAACACGTACAAACTCAGAAGCCCTTCGGGTGTTGTTAAAACTGTTCATAGGAATCTGATTATGCCGGTTGACTTTCTGCCTTTGCTTGATGCAGACCCTGTCGAGGAACAGTTATCCAGTGTGAGTGGTGATGAACCTGAGGACTCTAGTTTTGAGCAGCTTGCAGAAGAAAGGACTACTCAGTGGGTTGCTGACCTCTCTAGTAGCTCTGGTGGTTCTGTAGCATATAGAGATGAATTGGATGAGCAGAATGTGATGTGTGAGGAAACTGTTCGTGAAAGTGATGTTGTAGAAGTTGAGGGGGAGTTGGTAACATCTGCTACCAGTGAGTGTGATGTTACGGTTACTGGTGTTGACTTCCATGTGGGCGATGATAAACGCAGTTGTGACCTCTCTGAATTAAGGAATGGGAATCAGGATGATTCAGCGAAAGGTGTCAATTTGAGTGAGGAGACTGTCACTGAGATTGAGGCAGTTCACAAAGAAAGCCTGGTTAATGAGTCTTCCTTTTCTGTACAACCATCTACCTATGGAAAGGAGTTGTCAGTGGAAAGGCCTGATCAGAGTGAGGGTTATCGTACTAGACATGGCAGACTTGTAAAGCCGTTAAATAGGCTCATTCAGACTATGTCTAGTCAACTTGTTAAGAATCTTTTTGGGTAAAAGAAAATTATACTATGAGTAATTGGTAGATGGTTACTTATTCTTGTATATATATATAATTTTTTTTTTTTTGTTCTGTTGTTGTTACGATTTCTATCGATACATTTTCTGTTTTCTATTTTGTTTAAGAGGGTTAATATATAATAGTGTACAGTCTGTTAACACTGGTATAGCCATTAAATAGGCTCATTCAGACTGTCTATTCTTTCCTGTTTTCTATTTTGTTCAAGAGGGTTAGGCTAATATGTAATAGTGTATAGTCTGATAAGACTAGTAAAGCCGTTAAATAGGCTCATTAAGACTAGTAAAGCCGTTAAATAGGCTCATTAAGACTAGTAAAGCCGTTAAATAGGCTCATAAAGACTAGTACAGCCGTTAAATAGGCTCATTCAGACTATATCTAACATATTTGTTGTCGATCTTGTTTGGAGAAAATGAAATGAGTTGATACAGAGTTCATGTATTATTTTTTATTTTTTTTCATTTCACACTTTAAATGTGCTTGAAAAAAAGGAATAATGCACATTTGTGTGTAGTCTATGAAAATAGACAATTATGCAATCTTGGATGTAATCTGTCGATAAGATGTGTATATGGCATGTCTTCCTATGGTTAGGTAAAGGAGTAGCTAACCTTTGTCTTTCCTAGTCCTTCTGTGGACAGCAATAATGTTGGTAGACTTTCTTCAGTCTTCATGTTTGGGGGTTACACCTGATTGCTGAGTCCTCTAACTGTAGAGTTGAGTATTTTGGGCATGATATTTTTTTTTTTTTTTTTTTTTTTTTCTTTTTGATGTGTTACTCTTTTCATGATGTTACGTAAAATCTAGTGAAATCAGTGGGGGTGAGTGTAACGAGGTTAAAATGGTTTTATTTATTTCACAAGATTTTTCTGTTATTATACATTTAAGATTGTTCTACTATTATTTAAACAAGTGTTTAAATTCATTAAATTCATTAAAAAGGGTGTGTAAAGAGGTGATGGTTCGACCGTCCCCCCCCCCCTCCTCTTTACAACAAAGTGGTTCGGTCCAGGCAGCTATATCCGTTGTACTGATCATTTGAGCGGTCTTTTCTGTCTTTCTCCCGAACTGAGGTATGCTGTATTCCATGCTACCGATTAGTTGTTAGCATTGGTTGAAAATAAGTCACACACACGATGTTTAAGTTGTTTTTATTTATTTTATTCACAGATGTAATATGTATACAATATTTGGGAATGTTATTTTTTTTTTTGGCAGTGTCACTGTGATTGAGCTGAAACTGGCATGACGGCCTGTTAATGAAAATATATTCTCTTATGCAGGTATGCATTGACAAACCCTATTTTTTTGTGTTTAAGTTTATATCATAGGGGTTCATGTTTAAGTGTATGGAGTTACTGCGTTTTCTCCGTCTCTGTGCTTTTTCTTTCCTTGTGTTTTTCTTTTCTGTCTTTCTCCCGAACTGAGTGTCACTGTGATTGAGCTGAAACTGGCATGACGGCCTGTTAATGAAAATATATTCTCTTATGCAGACCCAATCCGGCGTTCTCCTGTCTTCTTTTGCACTTAATTCACAACACAACGAAGACAGAAGCATACGATTACATATACATACACTTATTTATCTCACACACATACTTAGCGTACACTTAATTTTTTTGCACAAAATATACCTGTACATACATTATGCTCATTGTAATATACTTGCCATACATTGTCAATTTTTATATTTTCGTTCCTTACCTACCTATTTGTATTATTATTTTTTTATTCCATTTTGTGTTTTTTGTTCTGTCACTGTCATTATGTTGCACTGCGGAGCTTCTGTCATGAAAACAAATTCCTTGTATGTGTGAACATACCTGGCAATAAAGCTCATTCTGATTCTGATTTTGAGTTGAAAATTGGTCTTGAGCATAACCCAGCAGCGCTGGGTTGGGAACGCGAATGTGAAATCACACACGTAACGTTAACATTGGACAACGCCAGTGCGAGAAGCCGCCATTTTTCTCAGCGTGAAAGAAGCGAGAAGCAAGTGAAAGAAATTATGGTAAGTAAGATTAAAAATGTAAAGTTATCATTCATTGTTTATGTCTGGGAGTATTTTGAGGTTTAATAAAAGGCGGAAATAAAAGATCTTACATTGAAAAATACGCAGACGCGGATTTTGCCTCCGAAATGAAGGTCTTAAGGTACTTTTAATTTAACATCCGTGAGTGTCTTATGTCATATATTACATAAGATTTTATAAGTCTACACTTTTTTAGTTGTTAATAGATTATGTAAAAAGACTAGCATAATTATTTTGAGGCTGTTGAAGTGGTAATTGTTAAAAGTAATGTTTTTCATGTAATATTTCAGACTTATTGAGCTTGTTTCTTCATTGTGCCCGCGCCGGGAGTTAAAGACACAGAAGCCTGCTTTTGTGAGGAGGGGGCGATTTTCTCAGCTTCTTTAGAAGAGAGAGAGAAAGACGGTTTTAAGGCAAGTAAACTTCATAAATCCATCATGTTATATATATAATATATATATATATATATATATATATATTATTTATTTATTTATTTTTTTTTAACTAAGACTGAAAGAATGTTTGTTTTTGCAGATGTTGAAAGCAAGAGACATAAGATAACTTCATTCGTTTGAGACTGATGTGAGTTATTGTTAGAAAATAAATATTTCTGTTGAGTCCTGCCTGTTTACTTCATATTTTGATGCAACAACAGTGTGATTGCGTTGCTCATATTTAATGAAAACTGTGGATGTCTGTGTTTTTCATTGCATGCTGGGTTAACCATAATAACCCAACTTGTTGGGTTAAAATAACCCAGTGCTGGGTTTGTCCCTTAAATAATTGTAATTAATTTTATTTAATTGTAATTATTTATAGACATTCCCTTTTGAGCTAATTTGCTACAACAGGTAATCAATATTTCTGCTAGTATATAATGTGAAAGAAATAGCCCCTCCAGATTTGAGAACTTTTCTGTAGAGTTCACTGCATTGTGCTTTTGGCAGCACAAATGCATTATTACTGATTTATATTATATTATAATTTAAAAATGGCAGTGGGTAATGTCACCGATCACCTCAGGATGTGGGCAGGGGACTGATGCAGAAATGAGCAAGTCATTAGGCACGTCAAATCAAATCAACCCTGAAAGGAGGCATAATGCTCCCTAATGGAGATTTAAACCTCCAGCTGTCAGCAGTCCTCACAGCTATTGTACCTGGCTTCACCTGACTCCTTCCAGCCACAGAACATGTGGCATTTCTAGCCCTATTCTGCTGTTTTGTACTACTGGAGAGCCCTACCAAAGGCAATTAGGCTCTGCTCTAGTGCCCCTCACCTCCCTCAAATGCCCACATTTGTTTATTTAGTGTATTTCAGTCTGTAAATACCAAGCCTCCTAGCTAAGAAGCAAACCTGGAATTATTTATTTATTTATTTTATTTTTATTTTTTCAGAAAAGAAAACCCTTTGATATTTTGATTGATTTTACGTTGAACTGATGATTTGGGGAATTGCGTTTTCTTGATATTCTTATCACAAACCTCAAATGCTCAGCATCCCTAAAGCATCCACTTCTAAACCTCTGCAGATCAAACTGTTCTCTCTTCTAACAAACATGAAGAAAGCTAAGATTCTTACTCTTCAATGATTTGTGTGAATGTGGCATGTTAAAATGTCAATAAGATACAATGAGCCGAGCAAGCAGTTGTTTTAAAGTGTCTGTGTTGTGTGTTATTGGAAGCTCATTAGAATGATAATTAAGCATGTGATTTGAATGACATTACGTATAAGGGCATAACAAACTAAAACTCTTCCTTTAGACTCAGATAACCATGATGGGTTTGTTGAGTCAAACATAACTTATTCCTATTCATAACTTTGAAAACCAAACTTAATCCAACACATGCATGTATTTATTGATTTGTTCTCTTTGTTTTACCTTTTCCTCTGTTGTCATAGTCCCTTATTCAAATCATCATCACCTTCATCTGCCCTGGATTGAGGGTTAAGGCCAATGAAAGCCCTTTAATTATCACACTGTGCCACACATCAATCATGTTTCCCACAGACCTTGCGAAGCGAACCCATTTGACCTGTCCAAGAGTGAATTAATTATCCAATTACTCCTCTCCAACTGACTGTGCTGCCTTGATAACTTCAAAGCTGTTTACAACTGACTATCTCCTCCAAGATAACAAAAGACCTCTCTGCTTCATAATCACCCAGCAGACTGACCAACTCGCTTCAGATCTTCCTTTTGCAGAGTAATACTCTGGGCATCAAAGATGAAAGAGAAATGGCAGACATTTCTTTTAAAGGAATAGTTTACTAAAAAATGTAACGTCTTTCATCATTTAGTTACTGTAATATCATCCCAAGACTTTCTATCTTATTTGGAACTGAAAAGGAAATTTAGCAGGACACTCCAGTTGTTCTTCTTTTCAGTGGCAGTGAGTAAGGATTCAGAGTTCCAAAAATCTAATCTAAAAGTAGTTTAATACAGTTTATGTACTGTACATTTTAAATATTTTGATTGATTGGAGAATGAGATTAAATTTAAATTGTTATTTTTAGAAAATTCTCCCCTCCTCACAAGCATTTGAAGGTAAATTATCACCCCTTGTGTAGAGAAGTTTGCTTCTTCAACAGTACTGCAAGATAACATGACAAAACTTACAGTATTGTAATCATTAATTAATTAATTTATTCA
The DNA here is from genome assembly GCF_963082965.1 of Carassius carassius. Lineage (NCBI taxonomy): Eukaryota > Metazoa > Chordata > Actinopteri > Cypriniformes > Cyprinidae > Carassius > Carassius carassius. The sequence continues at coordinate 4,930,596 of NC_081769.1, read as the reverse complement.
TTCATTTTTTTCTAAGTTGATAAAAGTAGACTAAGGTCCAGTTTTACTAACAAACTGTGCAAACTGTCTTTTGGTGTCAAAATTGGATTGTCAGGTTTTACTACAGATTTGCAGTGACAAATTACCGCTTTAAATGTGTGGAAACAGTTACATTTGCGTCTGACCTTATTGAATATGCATTTGTAGAATTTTCCCTTTCAGACGCAAAATTTATAGGAGTAAAGTATTCAAAAGAATCACACAATGCGTTTTACAAATGTTTGCGCCCATCAAATTACTGCCACCTGTGCCATTATTTAATACCCCAAAAACAATTTCTTAAGATATTTTGCGCTTGAAATGGCTCCAACAGAGAGCGCGTGGTAGAAGGGAGAGGATTCTTTCCACACGTGTTATTTTATTTTGAATGCCAGAAGAATACATTATCCGAACATTTCATTTACCAGAGCATGTTATTTTTTAATTTGCTTCAGGGAATTATAGACGACTTTGAACCCTCAACAAGCAGTCAAGCAATTACAGGTCTATCAAAACTTAATTTTTTGGCCTTTTCAACATACAGTGACTTCTTTATTTCTTTATTTTTCATTTGCGACTATGCTAATTTGCACTGCGTGGTGCTTGGTATATTGCGTTGGTCGATATGTAAATGAGATGTTGAGAATTTGAGCATTGTTAGTAAAATACCTGCAGAAATTTATCTTTGTTTAACAAATTTGTCCTTTGTATAACAGTTGTAAACTTTGAGTACTACTTTACATCTAAGTTTCATCTTTTGTATTGCAACTATACTGTGAACTATACTACATGTGAACTTATAGCTATACGTCTGCTGTTAGTATAACACCTACTTTTGCACTCTTAGAATGTATGCATTTGCATATAGAAGCTTGCTTTCTGCAAGTGAAAGTCGCTTGATTGTGCCATACCAAAGAAGCACAAAAAAAAACACTTTTACAGACTTTTAAATAAGTTTTTCCTTACTGGTGGAATAACCTGCCCAACTTAATCCGAGCAGCAGAGTCCTTAGCCATCTTAACACATTTCTTCCATCTTTAATTGACCCTCTATCTTTAGCACTCGCTATTCTTATTCTATTCTTAAAAAAAAAAATCTAATCTTTTTCTATTCTATTTTCTTTTTATTTATTATACAATTATAAAAAAATACCTCTGACACTAGTTTGCTCTATTCTTTTTCTATTCTATCTTTTTATTTATTGTATTATTTAAAAGCCCTTGCTGTGTTTAAGCTTACTGAGACTTGTTATAGCACTTATATATCATTGCTCATTTGTTGTTTTTGATTGCTTCCATTGTCCTAATTTGTAAGTCGCTATTCTTACAAATACAGAATGCTAAAGGGGTTTTTGTCAAAACCTGGAAACAAGTTGTCATTTCAGTACTTCTGGATGCTTCTTCCTGAAGTCAATGGATTTTTTTAATGGGTTTTTGTTAAATGCCTTAATATAGTTTCATATGTTGTATCATGACAAAATACATCAGCGATGCATCAAGCTTTTGCAACTGTCTGCGACATTAATTTCACAGTATCATTGTTTATATGTTTTAATATAGACTGAAAGAGTTGTCAGAAACTTAATGGCTGTGATGTTGAAGTCATGTGATCATAATGTAGTTGGTTTATAGCTTATGTTTAGATTTTTACTTCTGCTGATTGTATTTAGGCTTGTCATGTTAATTTGTAAACATTACCTAGATACACAAAACATGTAAAAGTCATAAACTTTTGTTGGTCAAAGAGCTTATTTTACGCAATAATCCGAAAGTCAATGTTAAAAAATACCTGTGCAATAAAAGAAGACTTAGTAATTATTATTATTATTATATTTTATGTCATATAACAAATTACTATATTAAATATGGTGCTGCATTGCCGGATAATAGTGAAAAGATTTTTCCATTAACCATTACTGTTATTTGTGTTCTATTTGACAGACAACTTGGACCTTATTTACTTTCAATTGTATAGCCATGCAGTGTACTATTGGAGAAAATAAGGTAAGCATAATAATTGACTCTTAAGTCAAGTAACTTGTAACTTCATAACGATTTATGATATACATTATAAAAATGCTATGCTGTTGTTCAGAATTTGTACAATCTTTTGTAAATAATTAAAGGAGTGGGGATTGTTGGAAAACCTGATGTAGGGCATGATTCCTCTTCTACTGCCATTTATTATAATGCTTTGCTGACCCATTCTGACTGGCTGCAGTGTGACCCTTGACCTCAACGCAGCTAAGGGGATCAGGCAGACATATCGAAGTCTTTCATGTGACATTTCTGCTCTGCACAACAGACCTCTCTGTTTCTCTGAAAAAAAAGACAAGAGAGAAAATGTTTTAAGCATCTTCATACAACACCAGTTTAGTGGCCACATCTGTCAATTCTCAAACTCAAATTCACTGATATTCTTCTGCTTCATAGAAGTTTGTATCTATCAGTTGTAGGGGTGACACATAAGTAACACTTTATTTTGATAGTCCCCTTTAGACATTCTACTAACTACAAGTAACTTTAGATCTTTCGCATCAAAGGAATCTTGCCATAGTTCCTAGAACTACTGCCGGAAGTTCCCAGTTTTTGGTGTGTTCATCCTGGAGGAACTAGGAATGGGTTTAGTTCTAGAAACTCTGTTTGGGGGAACTAAATTAACTGTCTAAAACAGTTCTATAGGAACTACCAGTGACATAGTATATGCTGAATGGCCGAACGCATATGAATCATCAGCTACCCAGCATTTTAAAAAAGCCTTCAAAAAATATTTACTCCACAAACACGGAGAACAGTGTTAACAGCATTTACCTGTTGTCTGCATCATTTTGTTCTTTTCTCAGCCTCAGTGATATGTAACACTGCAAGTTGTCGGAGAAGATTTAGTCAGATTTTTTGTGCTCTTTTTATTGCATAAATTGTGCATTCTCCATTCGACAACATTTGTAAATGCCGTGAATAAAGATGTTGATGTTTAGAGTTTCTACCATGCTGGCTAGTTTGTAGAACAAAGTTCCTATAACTATGCGGTGCGAATTTAAAAATTTGTGGCATTTACAAACGTCAACAAGTGGTAAATGGAGAATGCCATAATCGGAGCAGTTTTTGCTGTGTATCGCAGGTTTCGTGATAATGGAGATGGAATGTAAATGCACAATTTACATGATTGAGAGAGCAGGAAAATCTGATTTTAATCTTCTAGGACAACTTGTAGTGTTTTATATCATAGAGGCTGAGAAAAGAACAAAATGCTGCAGACAGCCGTTATCATTGTTTTCCATGTTCATGGAGTAAATATGGTGTTAGTATGCGTTTGGCCAGTCAGCATACACTTGTGTCACTGGTAGTTCCTATAGGACTGTTTTAGTTCCCCTAAATGGAGTTCCTAGAGTTAAAACCGTTCCTAGTTTCTGCAGTGCGCACATGCCAAAAACTGGGAACTTCCACCAATAGTTCTAGGTTCTATAACTATGAAAAGGTTCCTCCTGTGTGGAAGCCTCTTGTATCTTATAACACTTTATTTTGATGGTTCCCAACTATACCTTACCGTTTTGATGGTTCCCCATTTAAACCTAACCCTAACCTAACACTCTACTAATATTCTAATAAGAATTTCTTTACTTTGATGTCATACACCAATCTGTCGAACACATCTAATAATTCCTGGAAGATCATGTAATACTTAAGACTAGACTAGACTAACATTAAAATATATTAAAAATAGATGATAGTTATTTTAAATTGGAATGATATTTCTCAATATTGACTTTTCATTATTTTAATTTATTACATGATTATAAAAATAGAGACGAATGTTTTTCAGGACAAATGTTTGTAGTTATGTATATATTAGTAAAGAGTAAAAGTTAGTAAATTGTTACAGGTTTTTTTTTTTTTCATTTTTGGTTAACCTATCACTTTAAACTTTAAAAGTCCCAGAACATTCATTCTAAACAAAAGAATTCAAAACACTGGTAACACTGAGAGTTTAAAGAAAAGCGAGTTTCTGTGACATTGAGTTGGATGTATAGACTGACCTAATCAATATGTGAAGCAAACAGCAAAGCCCTTCAGAGGAAATCACAGCACAATATAAAGGTAGTGCAACAGCACAGCAGCCAGAGTACAGAGTGCAATGCATCTGAGCCAATGTCAAACAGAGGTGAAGCGAATTCAAACTCACAAACACATTTAAAGCTTTGACACACTGACCTGTAGCATTGATGTGTATTCATGAGCGAGCAAGAGAGCAAGGATAAAAATGTGATAACACGTATACATGCACGCAAACATGCACACTGAAATAGCAGTAAAGTATTTCAATAATTTTATTGAAGTTGAAGAAAATCATGTACATTTCTACACACAGATGGTAAACACTTATTAAATGTACATATGCAGAACATATGTTCATTTATACTGCTGTTGACTTATTTTGTGTGGATTGACCTCGGCTGCTACATTTTACTTTGATCTAAAGCCAATGGGTCAACATGAATACAGCATCCACCCACATATTTTTCTATCACCTCTGCTTTTCAGTGGCATCTGAACCAGTGGTATTCAAATGGTTTTACACTGGATATCAAGTGGTCAACCAACACATTGCCCAATCTACCCTAATACTCTCATCCTCTTGGCTGCCAATGTTTATACCCACTGAAAGTGCACCAGTGTGGGAGTGGGGGACAGCAAGTTGAAAAAACACCCTACATGTAAAAGCTTTGCCCACAAGGATATACCTTGGTATTCTATGCATATTTTGGGGCTTTTTGTCTTTATTAGACAAGAGAGTAAAGCAGCAATGTAAAGGAGAGAACAAAAATGGGAAAGAACATCAAGTCCAGACTACCTTTGTATACCTAAACAAACAAATAAATAAATGTTCTAATTTGTTATATTCAACTTTATTATTATTTCACTAAAAGTAAACTAGCAATCATTTGAAAGTAAAATTTTCACAAATTGTAATGAAACTAAATCATTTTATTACATTTTCAATTTAATTTATGTACTACATTGAAAAAAGCAAAATGACTTTTATTTAATGTGCATTTGTATATTGTTCTAATTAAAGACAAATCATGTTATTATTATTATTTATTTATTTATTTATTTTAAAATGTATTTAAAAAAAAAACATATTGAATATTAAGGTCTTTTCAAAATTATCTTTATTTATATAAATGTAAATTGTATAAATTCTGTTTTTGATAATCTATTCATTTTCAACAGTTGAGAAGCACTTATCTAAATTTCTGCTGCGGTGCAAACCCCATGGGTTTTCTGAACGTGTTACGGATCACTCGGGAGGCTGAGGAGTAACAGACAGAATGGTTTATTGAACAGACACAAGCAGAGGAGCAGGTAGTGTAGGGTGGAGTGAGGGATGGATCCGTGCAGTCTGGGTGAAGACGTCAGAGGAGGAAGGTGAACCACACACACGCACACTGGGGATCTGGATCTTCGGAGAATCGCTGGAGAGAGGTAAGTAGAAGAAGAGTTAGTCCTTAGAGTTAGCATACAGGTGAGACTTAGTCGCAAACGAGACCGGACATCGATGTGTGTGTGCGTGTGTGTGGTTTTTATGGTGCTGAGGTGATTGGGTGGTGATGAGGATCAGGTGGATGTGCTTAGTATTCTGGTGAGGGCGTGCGTAGTGATTGCGTGGAGGTGGAACCTGGCGTGTTTGTAACAGTACCCCCCTCCCCACGGCTCCCTCCTGAGGGCTGAGGACCCCGACGATGTGGTGGACGTCTACTTCCCCTGGGAGCTGGTCGGTCAGGATGATTGGTGTGGAAGGTGTCGAGTAAGTTAGGATCCAGGATGTCGTTGCGTGGGACCCAGGAATGTTCCTCTGAACCGTATCCTTTCCAGTCCACTAGATATTCCAGTTGTCCACCACCCCGCCAGGAGTCCAGGATGTCACTCACTGCATAGGCTGCGTCGTCGTCTAGGAGGAGTGGAGGGGGGTCTTCCATTTCGCCAGGATCTGTGGAGGGAGAGACAGAAGGATGGTGAGGTTTAAGGAGAGACACATGGAATGTGGGGTGAATCCGGTATTCAGGGGGTAACTGGAGTTTGTACGTGACCGGATTGATCTGCTGGATGATGGTGAATGGGCCAATGAATCTGGGACTTAGCTTGTGCAGGGCAGACGCAGGCGGATGTCCCGGGTGGACAGCCAGACCTTCTGACCGGGTTGGTACGTTAGGGGCCTCTGATCGGCGAAGGTCGGCTGTCGTTCTACGTCTGCGTAAAGCCCGCCGGAGTTGGTGGTGTGCCGCGTCCCAGATCCTCTCGCTCTCCCGGAACCAGTAGTCGATGGCGGGGACATCCGAGGGTTCACCTGACCAGGGGAATAGAGGTGGTTGGTAGCCGAGTACGCGCTGGAATGGAGTGAGTACGGTGGTAGGTTGACGAAGGGAGTTTTGTGCGTACTCGGCCCACCCAAGGAACTGGTTCCAGGAGTTCTGGTGGCCGTGACAGAAGGTACGGAGGAAGCGTCCAATCTCCTGAACCTTCCTCTCAGTCTGCCCGTTTGACTGGGGATGGTACCCGGAGGACAGGCTGATGGCCACACCTAGGAGTGAGTGGAAAGCCTTCCATACCCGGGAGATGAACTGGGGGCCTCGGTCCGAGACGATATCCTCTGGGATGCCGAAGTACCTGAAGACATGATTAAATAACAGTTCAGCCGTTTCCATGGCCGTGGGCAGACCCTTCAAAGGAAGAAGACAGTATTTAGAAAATCTATCCTCTATGACAAGAATGCAGGTATTGTTATCTGAAGGAGGAAGATCGGTTATGAAGTCCACCCCTAGGTGTAACCATGGGCATTTGGGAACAGGCAGAGGATGGAGCTTGCCTGATGGAAGATGGCGAGGGCTTTTGGATATGGCGCAGCTTGTACATCCATTCACGTACCTCCTGACATCTGAGGCCATGTTGGGCCACCAGAAGCGTTCCTTCAGCAATGAGATGGTTTCATTGACCCCCAGGTGACCAGTGCCAAGCGATGTGTGAGCGGAGTGTATGAGTGGAGTGCGCCGTGTCCTGGGAATATACTGAAGTTCCGGTGGGCAACCCAGCGGGGTGTTGGTGGTAGGCTCGGTGGTAGGAAGGGTCTCAGCGGACCAGGTAATAGGAGAGACGATGACTCTTTCTGTAAGAATGGTTTCCGGAGTTTCGGGATTCTTTTCAGGGGCGTAACACCTGGAGAGGATGTCAGCCTTCACACTTTTCAACCCTGGGCGGTATGAGATGGTGAAATGGAAGTGGGTTAAGAATAACGCCCAGCGGCCTTGTCTCGGATTTAATCTTTTGGCCACTCGGAGATACTCTAAGTTCTTATGATCTGTTAGGGGTGTTTGGCACCCTCCAACCAATGCCTCCATTCTTCCAAGGCAAGTTTGATGGCCAACAGTTCCCGGTTGCCGATATCATAGTTGACCTCCGCCGGGTTGAGTTTCCGGGCAGAAGAAGGCGCATGGGTGGAGGCGACTGGGATTCCCCTGCTGCTGAGAAAGGACCGCTCCCACTCCGGTGGTCGAGGCATCGACTTCCACGACGAAGGGTCGGTCTGGATTGGGATGGACCAGGAGTGGGGCGGTCGTAAAGGCCTCCTTAAGGATGTGGAAGGCATCTGTGGCGGCAGGAGTCCAGGAGAGAGATTTGGGTTTGTTACGGAGGAGACTGGTGGGGGTTGGAGTGGGCCAATCTCTGACGGTGTTTACCTTCCCCTCGTCCATCCGGATGCCACTGCTGCTGATGTTGTATCCAAGGAACTGCACTGAGGGCTGATGGAAAGAGCACTTTTCGGCCTTGAGATACAGTTGGTAGGCCCTCAGGCGTTGCAGGACCTCCGCAACGTGGCGTTGTAGGGTAAGACCTTGTCACGAACGAAACCGGACATCGATTGAGTGCGTGTGTGTGGTTTTTATGGTGCTGAGGTGATTGGGTGGTGATGAGGATCAGGTGGATGTGCTTAGTATTCCGGTGAGGGCGTGCGTAGTGATTGCGTGGAGGTGGAACCTGGTGTGTTTGTAACAGAATGTCTTTTTATTTAAAAAAAATAAAACCTTCACAATAGTGAGCAACAAATTTTTGAATTGGGAGTATTAAATATTAAAGGCACATAGGCACCTGTGGGGGTTTAAAAATATATATATTTGAAGAATATCTTGAAAATGAAAGTTGAAGCCTAACCGTTAACTGAATATTAAAATGGTAATTTCAGATAGCATTTATCATACCGGCTTAGCCTCCCACATTGAAGCAAGGTCATGGACAAGTCTTTCAATGTGACTGATATAAACCTGATCAAATAGAATATAGCTACAAGTGAAAAGTGTGTCCTAAACAAACAACCACTTTATTGCCTTACATTACATACATTTCTAAATGTAAATACATAAAAATGAATAGATGAGTACGATTTTGTGTGTGTAGTGACTGTTGTTTAAGTAAGAGTGTGACAATGTAAATTACTGGATGGCAGCAGAAGATATTATGGCCAAACATTCCAACAGCATGTCAAAAGCAATTCATATAAGAGAGCGCACTCTGCATATTAAATGTTCTTTAAAACTATTCAGTCTGGGAATGCTTATTTGTGGCACCCATTGTCCTCTCAGCTGCATGCAGGCAGCAGGCAAGAGAATTAATTAGCGAGAGCAGCTCCTGTAACAAGAATGCCAGAACATGTTAAGACTGTTGTCCGATCATGGTAACCGTCTGTGAGCTCTGCAGTATGTGTCCCTTGGGGCATTGCTGTGAGGAAAGCTTGTGTAACTGCTGACTTACTGACTGTGGATATTTGATTTTGCAAGAACATTATAAATCAAGTGACCTCTTTTAAAACCTTTATTGTAAAGAGATACATACATATTTACAACAGCTACTACCCTAACCAATTGTTCAAAGTTGTTAAATAATAATAATAATAATAATAATAAATGCTTATCTGATGAAGAAATATGACTGACCAATAAGACTGACCAAAAAGACTCTTTACAACATCTATAGTTTACATCAAAATGAAATTTTGCTGAAAATGTACTCACCCTGAAGCCATCCAAGATGTAAATGGTTTGTTTCCATCAATTCAAACTCAAATCTTCTGAAGTGAAAAGCTGTGTGTTTGTGAAAAACAAATCAATCATTGGACTTAACATGTACTCAACTTAATCACACTATTACTGTCATGCAGGACTTTTCACCGCATTCTGCGACTGTATACACACACACAGAAATGGTCAACCATTTGATGACAAATTGCTTCAAATTGCATTGCTTCAACAATGCTGCTGTCTGTTTGCACATATAGCATGACAAATATTTAACTGCACTTGACGATTTGATTAAATTAAATTTGAAACACCCAAAACTGTTTATGCAATCATAACTAAGACAAACTATTATATATGAAATTCTGGAGGGGACGTTGGATGGTGTCACTTGGTGATGTAATGATGTGTGCCATTTCTCGATCTTTGTACTATAACATGTAAAACGGGAACACGTAAGGAAATTCTAAAAGCAACTCATGTAAAAACCTTAATCATAATATTGTCTTATTCAGAATAAGGTAAATAATTAGATTACTGATGTCCATGTAAAAATAGCCACAGACAGGGAAATTCTGGCTTAATTGTGGTAAAGTTGGTATATTACTATATAAACTATGTTGTTCCCTTTCAGTCGGTCACGTTCGACGTTACGAATGGGATCTCGTCCGAGAGCCCAATCACCTTCGAGTGGTACAAAACGAGCCAATGGTACACAAAGTACCTTGGTCTGCGGGATTTGCATCGCGAGCTCCGCCCCGCAGAGCGTGTATATAAGGAGCAATGCGAGAAACTCGCATTCAAGCTTTCGCTTCGGAGCCGAGCACATCGCTTGCTGCTATCACCGGAGTGCTACAAGCAAGAGCTGGTGTTGGTGTGACGGCGCGATTCAGCGGTTCGTCTGGATTTCCTGCGACAGCTCCCGCATTCCCCTGAGCGCTTCAACAATTCTGAAAGAGCAAATTTCTTTCACAAAAGAGATACAGGCCGATTTGCATCTTTTTAAAGATCTCATTTCACCCGTGTGTTTCTGGGTGCGGTCGACACATCGCTCCTTGTCACGGTCACGATCACTGTGTCACGTGCCTGGGCTTCCAGCACGCTGAGACTGCGTTCGTGGATGGCTCAAGTTCTCATTGCGGGGACATGACCATCTCGGCGTTGAAATCAAGACTCGATTACCTTAAAAGGTATTGAGTCCCCTCTGCCACACCCCGTTCTAGCTCTTCTCCTCATAAGAGGGCTACTTCGGCTGGTGGCCAGGGTGATCTGGGCTTCCCCGACGAGCCAACCTCCTTGGGCCACACCCCCCTCACATACGCCGCAGCCGGTTGAGTTTCCGGATGAGTTTGCTGGACCCTCTCAGGCTCCGGGCATACACAAAGAGGACCGTATGTCGATCGCTGCATCACAAGGCGGGGTTGAGTCCTCGGGAGATGAGGATTCGGCTGCGTTGGCTCCCTCAGGAGTGCCAGCGTTGTCCGAGTCCGATCCCGAGCTGACGGCCGTGCTTTCCCGGGCAGCGGAGAGCATTGGGCTTGAATGGAATCCTCCGCCCTGTCCCTAGCGCTTGAGGCTGGATGATTGGTTCCTGGGGGCTGCTCATGCGGATCGCCAGCACCCCCCTCTGGTTCCTTTCTTCCCGGAAGTGCACAAGGAAGTAACCAGTTCATGGAAGGCACCTTTAACTGCCCGAAACCGTTCTGGTACTTCCTCCGCCTTCACTGCCCTCGATGGCGGGGCGGCCAAGGGGTATGCTGGGATTCCCCCAGTGGAGCGTTCTGTTGCGATGCAACTGTGTCCACAGAGCGCCTCCGCTTGGCGTGGTGGTCCCAAGCTGCCCTCCAAGGCCTGTAAGTTCTCATCCACGCTTGTGGCCAAGGCTTACAGAGCTGCGGGCCAGGCCGCTTCTGCCCTGCCTGCCATGGCCTCACTTCAGGTCTATCAGGCCAAACTGCTCCGGCAGCTGCACGAGGGCAGTGCTGACCCAGGGGATTTGCAGGAGACGCGCACTGCTACCGACCTCGCTCTCCGTGCGACGAAGGTCACTGCGCACTCCTTGGGTCAGGTGTTGTCCACTTTGGTGGTCCAGGAACACCACCTATGGCTGAACCTGGCAGACATGAGGGAGTCTGATCGGGCTCAGCTCCTCAACTCCCCGGTCGCCCTGTCTCCCCGCGTCTTTACGAAGGTCAAGGAGGGAGCCCTGGCTCCTCTCAGGGAACAAGGTGTCCGTATCCTCAACTACCTCGATGACTGGCTGATCCTAGCTCACTCTCGAGAGCTCTCCCCTGTGCAGAGGATCTCTTTTCTCGGTATGGAAATAGACTCGGTCGCTATGTTCGCGCGGCTTACGAACGAGCGCGCGCAGTCACTGCAGAATTGCCTGAAACAATTTGAGGGCAAGACAACAGTTCCACTGAAACTGTTTCAGAGACTCCTGGGGCATATGGCGTATTCGGCGGTGGTCATACCGCTCTGGTTACTCCATATGAGACCACTTCAGCACTGGCTTCACGACCGAGTCCCGAGATGGGCATGGCAACAGAGCACCACCGAGTGACCATCACTCCGGCCTGCCACCGAAACTTCACCCTGTGGTTGGACCCCTCGTTTCTACGGGCCGGCGTGCCCCTAGAACCAGTGTCCAGACGTGTTGTGTCAAGAGATGCCTCTGCCACGGGCTGGGGTGCCATGTGCAACAGGCATGCTGCGACGGGCTCCTGGACAGGACCCCGACTTCAGTGGCATGTCAATTGCCTCGAGTTGCTAGCAGTACATCTTGCTCTGCACCGCTTCAGGGCCCTGCTGAAGGACAAGCACGTTCTGGTCCATACGAACAACACTGCGACCGTTGTGTACATCAACCGTCAGGGTGGTCTACGCTCCCACCACATGTCGCAACTCGCTCACAATCTACTTTTGTGGAGTCACAAGCATCTGAGGTCGCTTCATGCCATTCACATTCTGGGCAGGCTCAACCGTGCAGCCGACAAGCTCTCACGGCAGCAGTCTCGCCTCGGGGAATGGAGACTCCACCCCCAGTCGGTTCAGCTGATTTGGGAGCACTTCGGAGATGCTCAGGTAGACCTGTTTGCCTCTCCAGAAAATTTCCACTGCCAGTTGTTTTACTCCCTGACCGAGAGCACCCTCGGCACGGACGCCCTGGCACACAGCTGGCCGCTGGGCCTGCGCAAGTATGCGATTCCCCCAGTGAGCCTTCTTGCACAGACGTTGTGCAAGATCAGGGAGAACGAGGAGCAGGTTCTCATGGTTGCGCATTTTTGGCCCGGCCGGACCTGGTTCCCCGAACTTGTACTCCTCGCAACAGCCCCTCCCTGGTCAATTCCTCTGAGGAAGGACCTTCTTTCTCAGAGACGGGGCACCCTCTGGCACCCACGTCCCGATCTATGGAACCTACATGTGTGGGTTCTGGACGGGTCACGGAAGGTTTAGGTACCTTGCCACCACAGGTGGTAGCTACCATCACTTCAGCTAGAGCCATGTCCACCAAACACGCCTATGCTTTGAAGTGGAACCTCTTCGCCACTTGGTGTTCTTCACGGCGTGAGGACCCCTGGAAATGTCGGATTTGGTCAGTGCTTTCCTTTCTTAAGGAGGGGTTGGAACGTAGGCTGTCTCTTTCCACCCTCAAGGTCTATGTGGCCGCCATTTCGGCTCACCATGACCCTGTTGAAGGTAAGTCTCTTGGGAGGCACGATCTGATCATCAGGTTCCTGAGAGGAGCAAGGAGGCTCAATCCGCCTCACCCTCAGCAAGTTCCCTCTTGGGACCTCGCAGTGGTTCTATTGGCACTGCAGAAAGCTCCCTTCGAACCCTTGCTCTCAGTAGAGCTAAAGTTTTTATCTTTGAAAACTGTGCTCCTGACGGCTTTGGCTTCGGTGAAGAGTGTCGGGGACCTGCAGGCATTTTCAGTTGACGAAGCGTGCCTGGAATTCGGGCCAGCTAACTCTCACGTTATCTTGAGACCCCGGCCTGTGTACTTGGCCAAAGTTCCCACCACTCCTTTTAGGGATCAGGTGGTGAACTTGCAAGCGCTGCCCCTGGAGGAGGCAGACCCAGCCCTGGCGCTGCTCTGTCCAGTAGGTGCCTTAGGCCAGCTCTTTGTCTGTTACGGAGGCCAGCAGAAGGGAAAGGCTGTCTCCAAGCAGAGGTTATCCCACTGGATAGTGGATGCTATTGTCCTGGCTTATCAGGCTCAAGACCTGCCATGCCCCCTAGGGGTGAGAGCTCACTCAACTAGGCGTGTAGCTTCCTCCTGGGCACTGGCGCATGGCACCTCGCTAGCAGACATCTGTAGAGCTGCGGGCTGGGCGACACCTAACACATTTGCAAGATTTTATAATCTCCGTGTAGAGCCCATGTCCTCCCGGGTACTCGC